>NC_054478.1:82664266-82986766 GCF_017639515.1 Carcharodon carcharias | reverse complement strand
GACGGGGCAGGGCTGGGTGTATGTGTGGAACATGGGGGAGTGACAGAGGCAGGGCTGAAGGTGTGTGGAACATGGTGGCACAGAGAGAGACAGGCTGGGGTTGTCTGGAACATGGGTGGGGCAAAGAGAGACAGAGGTAGGGCAGGGGGTTGGTGGAAAATGGGTGGGGAGGGATGAGAGAGGCAGGGCTAGGGGTGTGCGTAACATGGCTGGGGCAGGGAGAGACAGAGGCAGGACTGGACGTGTGTGGAACGTGGCAGCACGGGGAGAGCCAGAGACAGGGCTGGGGGTGTGTGGAACACGGTTGGGGAGGGAGGAGATGGACAGGGCTGTGGGTGTGTTGAACACGGGTGGGGAAGGAGGAGACAGATGCAAGGCTAGGGGTGTACGGAACATGGCTGGGGCAGGGAGAGACAAGGACAGGGCTGGGGGTGTGTGGAACGGGTGGGGAGGGAAGAGACTGAAGCAGGGCTGGATGTGTATGAAACATGGCGGCACGGGGAGAGACGGGCAGGGCTGGGGGTGTTTGGAACATGTGTGGGGAGGGAGGTGACAGGCAGCGATTGGTGTGTGTGCAACATGGGTGAGGAGGGAGGAGACAGGGGCAGGGCTGGTGGTGTGTGGAACATGGTGGGGGGAGGGCGGCAGGGAGAGATAGGCAGGGTGTGGGTGTGTGGACGATGGGTGGAGCAGGGAGAGACAGAGGCAGGGCTGGGGTTGTGTGGAAAATGGATGGGGCAGGGAGAGACAGAGATAGGCCTGGGGGTGTGTGGACCATGGTTGGGGAGGGAGGAGACAGATGCAGGGCTGGGGGGCGCGTGGAACACGGGTGGGGATGGAGGAGACTGAGGCAGGGCTGGGGGTGTGTGGAACGCGTGTGGGGAGGGAGAGACAGGGGCAGGGCTGCAGATGTGTGGAACATGGGTGGGGAGGGAGGAGACAGGGGCAGGGCTGGGGCTGTGTGGAATATGGGTGGCACAGGGAGGAGACAGGGGCAGTGCTGGGGGTGTGTGGAACATGGTGGCATGGGGAGAGGCAGGCAGGGCTGGGGGTGTGTGGAACACGGGTGGAGAGGGAGGAGACAGGGGCAGGGCTGTGGGTGTGTGCAACATGGGTGGGGAGGGAGGAGACGGGGCAGCGCTGGGTGTGTGTGGAACAGGGGTGGGGCAGGGAGAGACAGAGGCAGGGCTGGGTGTGTGTGGAACATGGGTGGTGCTGAGAGAGACAGAGGCTGGGCTGGGTGTGTGTGGAACATGGGTGGTGCTGAGAGAGACAGAGGCTGGGCTGGGTGTGTGTGGAACAGGGGTGGTGCTGAGAGAGACAGAGGCTGGGCTGGGGTTGTGTGGAACACGTGTGGGGAGGGAAAGACGAGCAGGGCTGGGGATGTGTGGAGCAAGGGTGGGGAGGGAGGAGACGGGCAGGGCTGGGGATGTGTGGAATATGGGTGGCACAGAGAGAGACAGAGGCAGTGCTAGGGATGTGTGGAACATGGGTGGGGCAGGGAGAGACGGGCAGTGCTGGGGATGTGTGGAACATGGGTGGGGAGGGAGGAGACAGATGCAGGGCTGTGGGTGTCTGCAACATGGGTGGGGCAGGGTGAGACAGAGGCAGGGCTGGGGGTGTGTGGAACGTGGTGGCACGGGGAGAGACCGGCAGGGCTGGGTGTGTGTGAAACATGGCGGCACGGTGAGAGACAGAGGCAGGATTGGGAATGTGTGGAACATGGCAGCACGGGGAGAGACCGGCAGGGCTGGGTGTGTGTGAAACATGGCGGCACGGTGAGAGACAGAGGCAGGATTGGGAATGTGTGGAACATGGCAGCACGGGGAGAGACAGGCAGGGTGGGGGTGTGTGGAACATGGATGGAGCAGGGAGAGACAGAGGCTGGGCTGGGGATGTTTGGAACACAGGTGGGGAGGGAGGAGACTGAAGCAGGGCTGGATGTGTATGAAACATGGCGGCACGGGGAGAGATGGGCAGGGCTGGGTTTGTGTGCAACATGGGTGGGAAGGAAGGAGACAGCGGCAGGGCTGGGCGTGTTTGGAATATGGATGGGGCAGGGAGAGGCAGAGGTAGGGCTGAGTGTGTGTAGAACATGGCAGCACGGGTGGAGACAGAGACAGGGCTGGGGGTGTGTGTGGAACATGGATAGGGCAGGGAGAGACAGAGGCTGGGCTGGGGATGTGTGGAACACGGGTGGGGAGGGAGGAGACAGATGCAAGGCTAGGGGTGTGTGGAACATGGCGGCACGGGGAGAGACAGGCAAGGCTGGGGGTGTGTGGAACATTGGTGTGCCAGGGAGAGGCAGAGACAGGGGCAGGGCTGGGGATGTTTGGAACACGGGTGGGGATGGAGGAGACAGAAGCAGGGCTGGGTGTGTGTGGAACATGGCAGCACGGGGAGAGACAGGCAGGGTGGGGGTGTGTGGAACATGGATGGAGCAGGGAGAGACAGAGGCTGGGCTGGTGTGTGGAACACGGGCGGGGAGGGAGGATTCAGAGGCAGGGCTGGGGGTGTGTGGAACATGGCAGCAAGTGGAGAGACAGGCAAGGCTGTGGGTGTGTGGAACATGGGTGTGCCAGGGAGAGACTGGGCTGGGGGTTTGTGTGGAATACAGGTGGGGAGGGAGGATACAGAGGCAGCGCTGGGTGTGTGTGCAACATGTGTGGGGAGGGAGGAGACAGGGGCAGGGCTGCGGGTGTGTAGAACATGGCTGGGGCAGGGAGAGACAGAGGCAGGGCTGGTGTTGTGTGGAACATGGCAGCATGGGGAGAGACAGGCAGGGCTGGGCGTGTGTGAAACATGGGTGGGGAGCGAGGAGACAGATGCAGGGCTAGGGGTGTGCGGAACTTGGCTAGGGCAGGGAGAGAAAGACAGCACTGGGGGTGTGTGGAACATGGCAGCACGGGGAGAGACAGTGACAGGGCTGGGGGTGTGTGCAACATGGGTGGGGAGGGAGGAGACGGGCAGGGCTGGGGGACTGTGGAACATCGGTGGGGCAGGGAGAGAGAGTCAGGGCTGGGAGTGTGTGGAACATGGGTGGGGAGGGAGGAGACAGATGCATAGCTGGAGGTGTGTGGAACATGGAGGCACGTGGAGAGACAGGGAGGGCTGGGTGTGTGTGGAACAGGGATGGGGCTTGGAGAGACAGGCAGGGCTGGGAGTGTCTGGAACACGGGTGGAGAGGGAGGAGACAGAGACAGGGGTGGGGGTGCGTTGAACATGGGTGGGGCAAGGTGAGAAGGAGACAGGGCTGGGGGTGTTTGCAACATGGGTGGGGAGAGAGGAGACAGGGTCAGGGCTGGTGGTGTGTGCAACATGGGTGGGGCGGGGAGAGACAGAGGCAGGGCTGGGGATGTGTGGAATATGGGTGGGGCAGGGAGCGACAGAGGCAGGGCTGGGGTTGTGTGGAACATGGGTAGGGCAGAGAGAGACAGAGACAGAACTGTGGTTGTGTTGAACATGACAGCAAGGAGAGACAGGCAAGGCTGGGGATGTGTGGAACATGGGTGGGCCAGGGAGAGACAGAGACAGAGGCAGGGCTGGGGATGTTTGGAACATGGGCGGCACGGGGATAGACAAGCAGGGCTGGGGGTGTGTGGAACACTGGTGGGGATGGCGGAGACAGAGGCAGGGCTAGGGTGTGTGGAACATGGCGGCTGGGGAGAGACAGAGGCAGGATTGGGGATGTGTGAAACACGGGAAGGGCAAGGAGGGACAGAGGCAGGGCTGGGACAGGCATTTCTGGGGGACTTTGGAACATCGGTGGGGCAGAGAGATACAGAGGCAGGGCTAGGGTGTGTGGAACATGGCGGCACGGGGAGGGACAGGCAGGGCTGGAGGTATGTGGAACATGGGTGGGGAGGGAGGAGACAGAGGCAGGGCTAGGGTTGTGTGGAACATGGATGGGGCACGGAGAGACAGAGGTAGGGCTGGGGGGTGTGTGAAACATGGGTGGGGAGGGAGGAGACAGAGGCAGGGCTGGGGATGTGTGGAACATGGTTGGGGATGGAGGAGACGAGCAGGGCTGCGTGTGTGTGGAACATCGTTGGGCAGGGAGGGACAGAGGCAGGGCTGGGGCTGTGTGGAACATGGCGGCACGGGGAGAGACAGGCAAGGCTGGGGGTGTGGGGAGCATGGGTGGGGAGGGAGGAGACAGGGGCAGGGCTGGGGGTGTGTACAATATGGGTGGCACAGGGAGAGACAGAGGCAGCGCTAGGGATGTGTGGAACATGGGTGGGGAGGGAGGAGACAGAGGCAGTGCTGGGGGTGTGTAGAACACGGGTGGAGAGGGAGGAGACAGAGGCAGGGCATGTCGGGGCGTGGAATATGGGTGGGGAGGGAGGAAACAGAGGCAGGGCTGTGGGTGTGTGCAACATGGGTGGGGCAGGGAGAGAGAGGCAGCGCTGGGTGTGTGTGGAACATGGCACAGGGAGAGACTGGCAGGGCTGGGGTTGTGTGTAACATGGGAGGGGCAAGGAGAGACAGTCAGGGCTGGGGTTGTGTGGAACACAGGTGGGGAGGGAGGATACAGAGGAAGCGCTGGGTGTGTGTGCAACATGGGTGGGGAGGGAGGAGACGGGGCAGGGCTGGTGGTGTGTGGAACAGGGGTGGGGCAGGGAGAGACAGGCAGGGTGGGGGTGTTTGGAACTTGGGTGGTGCAGGGAGAGACAGAGGCTGGATGGTGTGTGGAACACGGGTGGGGAGGGAGGATTCAGAGGCAGGTCTGGGAGTGTGTGGAACATGGGTGGGGAGGGAGGAGACGGGGCAGTGCTGTGGGTGTGTGCAACATGGGTGGGGAGGGAGGAGACAGATGCAGGGCTGGGTGTGTGTGGAACACGGGTGGGGAGGGAGGAGACAGATGCAGGGCTGGGTGTGTGTGGAACACGGGTGGGGAGGGAGGAGACGTGGGCATGGCTAGGGGTGTGTGGAACATGGCAGCAAGTAGAGAGACAGGCAAAGCTGTAGGTGTGTGGAACATGGGTGTGCCAGGGAGAGACAGAGGCAGGGCTGGGGGCGTGTGGAACACTGGTGAGGAGGGAGGAGACAGAGACTGGGCTGGGGGTGTGTGGAACATGGATGGGGCGAGGAGAGACAGAGACGGAGGCAGGGCTGGGATGTTTGGAACATGGGTGGGGAGGGAGGAGACAGAAGCAAGGCTGTGTGTGTATGGAAAATGGCGGCACGGGCAGAGACAGGCAGGGCTGGGGGTGCGTGGAACATTGGTGTGGCCGGGAGAGACAGAGGTAGGGCTGGGTGTGTGTGGAACATTGTGGGGCAGGGAGAGACAGAGGCAGGGCTGGGACTATGTGGAACATGGCGGCACGGGGCGAGACAGTCAGGGCTGGGGGTGTGTGGAACATGGGTGGGGAGGGAGTAGACAGATACAGGGCTAGGGGTGTGTGGAACACGTGTGGGGAGGGAGGAGACATAGGCAGGGCTAGGGGTGTGCGGAACATGGCTGTAGCAGGGAGAGACTGGGACAGGGCTGGGGGTGTGTCGAACACAGGTGGGGAGGGAGGATACAGGCAGCCTTGGGTGTGTGTGCTACATGCGTGGGGAGGGAGGAGACAGGGGCGTGTCTGGGTGTGTGGAATATGGGTGGGGAGGGAGGAGACAGATGCAGTGCTGGGGGTGTGTGGAAAACGTGGGGAGGTCGGATATAGAGGCTGGGCTGTGGGTGTGTTGAACATGGGTGGGGAGGGATGAGACAGGGAGGTCTAGGCGTGTGCAGACCACGGGTGCGGAGGGAGGAGATGGGGGCATGGCTGGGGGTGTTTGGATCACGGGTGGGGAGGGAGGAGACAGAGGCAGGGCTAAGGAGGTATGGAACATGTGTGGGCTAGGGAGAGATAGAGGCAGGGCTTCGGATGTGTGGAACCTGGGTGGGGAAGGAGGAGAGAGGGGCAGGGCTAAGGAGGTATGTAACATGGGTGGGCGAGGGAGAGGCAGAGGCAGGGCTGGGGATGTGTGGAACATTGGGGATGGAGGAGACAAGGTCAGGGCTGCGAGTGTGTGGAACATGGTTGGGCAGGGACAGACTGAGGCAGGGCTGGGGGTGTGTGAATCATGGGTGGGGCAGGGAGAGAGAGGCTGGGCTGGAGGTGTGTGGAATATGGGTGGGGCATGGAGATAGAGAGGAAGGGCTGGGGATGTGGGGAGCATGGGTGGGGTGGGTTGAGACAGAGGCAGGGCTGGGGATGTGTGGAACATGGCGGCATGGGGAGAGACAGGCAAGACTGGAGATGTGTGGAACATTGGTGTGGCCGGGAGAGACAGAGGTAGGGCTGGGGGTGTGTGGAACATGGGTGGGGAGGGAGGAGACAGATGCAGGGCTGGGGGTGTGTCCAACACGGTTGGGGAGCAAGGAGACAGATGCTGGGCGAGGCGTGTGTGGAACACGGGTGGGGAGGGAGGAGACGGGGGCAGGGCTGGGGATGTGTGGTACATGTCTGCGGAGGGAGGAGACAAATGTAAGGCTGACGTTGCGTGGAACTTGGAGGCATGGGGGGAGACAGAGACAGGGCTGGGGGTGTGTGGAACACGTGGGGAGGTCGGATACAGAGGCAGGGCTGTGGGTGTGTTGAACACGGGTGGGGAGGGATGAGACAGGGAGGTCTAAGCGTGTGCGGAACACGGTTGGGGAGGGAGGAGATGGGGGCATGGCTGGGGGTGTTTCGAACACGGGTGGGGAGGGAGGAGACAGAGGCAGGGCTTGGGGTGTGTGCAATATGGCAGCATGGGGAGAGACAGGCAGGGCTGGAGGGGTGTGCAGCGTGGGTGGGGAGGAAGGAGACAGGGGCAGGGCTGGAGATGTGTGGAACATGGGTGGGGCAGGGAGAGATAGAGGCAGGACTGAGGATGTGTGGAACATGGATGGGGCACGGAGAGACAGAGATAGGGCTGGGGGGTGTGTGGAACATGGGTGGGGAGGGAGGAGACAGTGGCAGGGCTGGGGGTTTGTGGAACATGGCGCGGGGAGAGATAGGCAGGGCTGGAAGGCTGTGCAGCGTGGGTGGGGAGGAAGGAGACAGTGGCAGGGCTGGGGGTGTGTGGAACATGGGTGGAGCAGGGAGAGACAGAGGCAGAGCTGGGTGTGTGAGGCACACGAGCGGGGAGGGAGGATTCAGAGTCAGGGCTGGGGATGTGTGGAACATGGGTGGGACAGGGAGAGGCAGAGGTAAGGCTGGGGGAGTGTGGCACACATGGGGAGGGCGGATACCGAGGCAGGGCTGGGGGTGAATGTCGAACACGGGTGGGGAGGAAGGATTCAGAGTCAGGGCTGGGGATGTGTGGAACATGGCTGGGGAGGGAGGAGACAGGGGCAGGGCTAAGGAGGTATGGAACATGGTTGGGCTAGGGAGAGATAAGGCAGGACTGAGGATGTGTGGAACATGGGTGGGGCACGGAGGGACAGAGATAGGGCTGGCGTTTTGTGGAACATGGGGAGAGACAGAGGCAGGTCTGCGGGTATGTGGAACATGGCAGCATGGGTAGAGACAAAGACAGGGCAGGGAGTGTGTGGAACACGTTGGGAGGGCGGATACAGAGGCAGGGCTCTGAGTGTGTGGAACACGGGGAGGGAGGAGACAGATGCAGGGCTGGGTGTGTATGTCGAAAACGGGTGGTGAGGGATCTGACAGAGGGAGGGCTAGGCGTGTTCGGAACACGGGTGGGGAGGGAAGAGATGGGAGCAGGGCTGGGGGTGTGTGCAACATGGCGTCAAAGGGAGAGACAGGCAGGGCTGGGGATGTGTGGAATATGGATGGGGCACAGAGAGACTGAGGTAGGGCTGGGGGTGGGTGTGAAACATGGGTGGGGAGGGAGGAGACAGATGCAGGGCTGGGGATGTGTGGAACATGGATGGGGAGGGAGGAGATGGGCGGGGCTGGCTGTTGTGTGGAACATCGGTGGGGCAGGGAGAGACAGAGACAGGGCTGGGGTTTTGTGGAAGATGGCAACACAGGGAAAGACAGGCAGGGCTGGGGGTGTGGAACATGGGTGGGGAGGGAGGAGACAGAAGCAAGGCTGGGAGTGTGTGGAACATGGGTGGGGAGGGAGGAGACAGATGCAGGGCTGGCTGTTGTGTGGAACATGGGTGGGGAGGGAGGAGACAGATGAAAGGCTGGGAGTGTGTGGAACACGGGTGGGGAAGGAGGAGATAGTAAGGGATAGCGGTGTGTGGAAGATGGCAGGGCTAGGGGTCTATGGAACATTTATGGGGCAGGGAGAGACAGTGGCAGCGCTTGGGGTGTTCGTAACATGGGTAGGGCAGGGAGAGAAGAGTCAGGGCTGGGGATGTGTAGAACCTGGGTGGGGAGGGAGGAGAGAGGGGCAGGGCTAAGGAGGTATGGAACATGGGTGGGCTAGGGAGTGGCAGAGGCAGGGCTGGGGGTGTGTGAAACATGGTTGGGGCAGGGAGAGACAGAGGCAGGGCTGGGGCTGTGTGTAACATGTCGGCGTGGGGAGAGACAGGCAGGGCTGGGGGTGCGTGGAACATGGGTGGGGAGGGAGTAGACAGCTACAGGGCTCGGGGTGTGTGGAACAGGGGTGGGGCAGGGAGAGACAGAGGCTGTGCTGGAGGCGTGTGGAATATGGGTGGGGCATGGAGAGAGAGAGGCAAGGCTTGGGGTGTGGGCAGCATGGGTGGGGTGGGTGGAGACAGATGCAGCATGGGGAGAGACAGGCAAGACTGGGGATGTGTGCAACATTGGCGGGGCTATTATTGACAGGCAGGGCTGGGGGTGTGTGGAACATGGGTGGGGAGGGAGGAGACAGATGCAGGGCTGGGGGTGTGTGGAACATGGATGGGGCATGGAGTGACAGAGATAGGGCTGGCGTTGTGTGGAACATGGCGGCATGGGGAGCGACAGAGACAGGGCTGGGGGGTGTGGAACACGTGGGGAGAGCGGATACAGAGGCAGGGCTGTGGGTGTGTTGAACACGGGTGGGGAGGGATGAGACAGGTGGAGGGCTAGGCGTTTGCGGAACGCGGGTGGGGAGGGAGGAGATGGGGGCTGGGCTGGGGGTGTGTGCAACATGGCGGCATGGGGAGAGACAGGCAGGGTTGGGGATGTGTGGAACATGGATGGGACACGGAGAGACAAAGATAGGGCTGGGGGATTTGTGGAATATGGGTGGGGCAGGGAGAGGCAGAGGTAAGGCTGGGGGAGTGTGGCACACGTGGGGAGGGCGGATACCGAGGCAGGGCTGGGGGTGAATGTCGAACACGAGTGGGGAGGAAGGATTCAGAGTCAAGGCTAGGGATGTGTGGAACATGGCTGGGGAGGGAGGAGACAGGGGCAGGGCTAAGGAGGTATGGAACATGGTTGGGCTAGGGAGAGATAGAGGCAGGGCTGGGGTTGTGTGGAACATGGCGGCATGGGGAGAGACAGAGGCAGTGCTGGGGATATGTGGAACATGGCAGCATAGGTAGAAACAAAGACAGGGCTGGGAGTGTGTGGAACACGTAGGGAGGGCGGATACAGATGCAGGGCTGGGAATGTGTAGAACCTGGGTGGGGAAGGAGGAGAGAGGGGCAGGGCTAAGGAGGTATGTAACATGGGTGGGTGAGGGAGAGGCAGAGGCAGGGCTGGGGATGTGTGGAACATTGTTGGGGATGGGGGAGACAGGGGCAGGGCTGCGAGTGTGTGGAACATGGTTGGGCAGGGACAGTCTGAGGCAGGGCTGGGGGTGTGTGAAACATGGTGGCACGGGGAGAGACAGGCAGGGCTGGGGTGTGTGGAACATGGGTGGGGAGGGAGTAGACAGATACAGGGCTAGGGGTGTGTGGAACACGTGTGGGGAGGGAGGAGACATAGGCAGGTATAGGGGTGTGCGGAACATGGCTGTAGCAGGGAGAGACTGGCACAGGGCTGGGGGTGTGTCGAACACAGGTGGGGAGGGAAAATACAGGCAGCGTTGGGTATGTGTGCTACATGGGTGGGGAGGGAGGAGACAGGTGCATGGCTGGGGGTGTGTGGAACATGGGTGGGGCAGGGAGATAGAGGCTGGGCTGGAGGTGTGTGGAATATGGGTGGGGTAGGGAGATACAGAGGCAGGGCTGGTGGTGTGCGGAGCATGGGTGGGGTGGGTTGAGACAGAGGCAGGGCTGGGGATGTGTGGAACATGGCGGCATGGGGAGAGACAAGCAAGACTGGGGATGTGTGGAACATTGGTGTGGCCGGGAGAGACAGAGGTAGGACTGGGGGTGAGTGGAACACAGTTGGGGAGCGAGAAGACAGATGCAGCGCTGGGAACATGTGGAACATGTGGGGAGCGAGGAGACAGATGCTGGGCTAGGCGTGTGCGGAACACGGGTTAGGAGGGAGGAGACGGGGGCAGGGATGGGGATGTGTGGAACATGGGTGGGGCAGGGAGAGATAGAGGCTGGGCTGGCGTTGTGTGGAACATGGCGGCATGGGGAGAGACAGGCAGGGCTGGGGGTGTGTGGAACATGGATGGGGCATGGAGTGACAGAGATAGGGCTGGCGTTGTGTGGAACATGGCGGCATGGGGAGAGACAGGCAGGGCTGGGGGTGTGTGGAACATGGATGGGGCATGGAGTGACAGAGATAGGGCTGGCGTTGTGTGGAACATGGCTGCATGCGGAGAGACAGAGACAGGGCTGGGGGTGTGTGGAACACGTGGGGAGGTCGGATACAGAGGCAGGGCCGTGGGTGTGTTGAACACAGGTGGGGAGGGATGAGACGGAGGTCTAGGCGTGTGCAGAACACGGGTGGGGAGGGAGGAGACAGAGGCAGGGCTGGGGGTGTGTGGAACATGGCGGCACGGGGAGAGACAGGGCTGGAGGGATGTGCAGCGTGGGTGGGGAGGAAGGAGACGGGGCAGGGCTGGGAGTGTGTGGAACGGGGGTGGGGAGGGAGGAGACAGAAGCAAGGCTGGGGGTGGGTGGAACATGGGTGGGGAGGGAGGAGATGGGCAGGGCTGGCTGTTGTGTGGAACATGGGTGGGGAGGGAGGAGACAGATGCAGGGCTGGGAGTATGTGGAGCACGGGTGGGGAAGGAGGAGATAGTAAGGGATAGCGGTGTGTGGAAGATGGCAGGGCTGGGGGTCTGTGGAACATTTATGGGGCCGGGAGAGACAGTGGCAGCGCTTGGGGTGTTCGTAACATGGGTAGGGCAGGGAGAGACAGAGGCAGGGCTGGGGATGTGTAGAACCTGGGTGGGCAGGGAGGAGAGCGGGGCAGGGCTAAGGAGGTATGGAACATGGGTGGGCTAGGGAGTGGCAGAGGCAGGGCTGGGGGTGTGTGAAACATGGTTGGGGCAGGGAGAGACAGAGGCAGGGCTGGGGCTGTGTGGAACATGTCGGCGTGGGGAGAGACAGGCAGGGCTGGGGGTGCGTGGAACATGGGTGGGGAGGGAGTAGACAGCTACAGGGCTCGGGGTGTGTGGAACAGGGGTGGGGCAGGGAGAGACAGAGGCTGTGCTGGAGGCGTGTGGAATATGGGTGGGGCATGGAGAGAGAGAGGCAAGGCTTGGGGTGTGGGCAGCATGGGTGGGGTGGGTGGAGACAGATGCAGCATGGGGAGAGACAGACAAGACTGGGGATGTGTGGAACATTGGCGGGGAGGGAGGAGACAGATGCAGGGCTGGGGGTGTGTGGAACATGGATGGGGCATGGAGTGACAGAGATAGGGCTGGCATTGTGTGGAACATGGCGGCATGGGGAGAGACAGGCAAGACTGGGGATGTGTGGAACATTGGTGGGGCTATTAGTGACAGGCAGGGCTGGGGGTGTGTGGAACATGGATGGGGCATGGAGTGACATAGGGCTGGCGTTGTGTGGACCATGGCGGCATGGGGAGCGACAGAGACAGGGCTGGGGGGTGTGGAACATGTGGGGAGAGCGGATACAGAGGCAGGGCTGTGTGTGTGTTGAACACGGATGGGGAGGGATGAGACAGGTGGAGGGCTAGGCGTGTGCGGAATGCGGGTGGGGAGGGAAGAGATGGGGGCTGGGCTGGGAGTGCGTGCAACATGGCGGCATGGGGAGAGACAGGCAGGGCTGGGGATGTGTGGAACATGGATGGGGCACGGAGAGACAGAGGTAGGGCTGGGGGGTTTGTGGAATATGGGTGGGGCAGGGAGAGGCAGAGGTAAGGCTGGGGGAGTGTGGCACACGTGGGGAGGGCGGATACCGAGGCAGGGCTGGGGGTGAATGTCGAACACGAGTGGGGAGGAAGGATTCAGAGTCAAGGCTAGGGATGTGTGGAACATGGCTGGGGAGGGAGGAGACAGGGGCAGGGCTAAGGAGGTATGGAACATGGTTGGGCTAGGGAGAGATAGAGGCAGGGCTGGGGTTGTGTGGAACATGGCGGCATGGGGAGAGACAGAGGCAGTGCTGGGGATATGTGGAACATGGCAGCATAGGTAGAAACAAAGACAGGGCTGCGAGTGTGTGGAACACGTAGGGAGGGCGGATACAGATGCAGGGCTGGGAATGTGTGGAACCTGGATGGGGAAGGAGGAGAGAGGGGCAGGGCTAAGGAGGTATGTAACATGGGTGGGTGAGGGAGAGGCAGAGGCAGGGCTGGGGTGTGTGGAACACGTGTGGGGAGGGAGGAGACATAGGCAGGTATAGGGGTGTGCGGAACATGGCTGTAGCAGGGAGAGACTGGGACAGGGCTGGGGGTGTGTCGAACACAGGTGGGGAGGGAGGATACAGGCAGCGTTGGGTGTGTGTGCTACATGGGTGCGGAGGGAGGAGACAGGCGCATGGCTGGGGGTGTGTGGAACATTGGTGGGGCTATTAGTGACAGGCAGGGCTGGGGGTCTGTGGAACATGGATGGGGCATGGAGTGACAGAGATAGGGCTGGCGTTGTGTGGAACATGGCGGCATGGGGAGCGACAGAGACAGGGCTGGGGGGTGTGGAACACGTGGGGAGGGCGGCTACAGAGGCAGGACTGTGGGTGTGTTGAACACGGGTGGGGAGGGATGAGACAGGTGGAGGGCTAGGCGTGTGCGGAACGCGGGTGGGGAGGAAGGAGATGGGGGCTGGGCTGGGGGTGTGTGCAACATGCAGCATGGGGAGAGACAGGCAGGGTTGGGGATGTGTGGAACATGGATGGGACACGGAGAGACAGAGGTAGGGCTGGGGGGTTTGTGGAATATGGGTGGGGCAGGGAGAGGCAGAGGTAAGGCTGGGGGAGTGTGGCACACGTGGGGAGGGCGGATACCGAGGCAGGGCTGGGGGTGAATGTCGAACACGAGTGGGGAGGAAGGATTCAGAGTCAAGGCTAGGGATGTGTGGAACATGGCTGGGGAGGGAGGAGACAGGGGCAGGGCTAAGGAGGTATGGAACATGGTTGGGCTAGGGAGAGATAGAGGCAGGGCTGGGGTTGTGTGGAACATGGCGGCATGGGGAGAGACAGAGGCAATGCTGGGGATATGTGGAACATGGCAGCATAGGTAGAAACAAAGACAGGGCTGGGAGTGTGTGGAATATGGGTTGGTGAGGGAGAGGCAGAGGCAGGGCTGGGGATGTGTGGAACATTGTTGGGGATGGAGGAGACAGGGGCAGGGCTGCGAGTGTGTGGAACATGGTTGGGCAGGGACACACTGAGGCAGGGCTGGGGGTGTGTGAAACATGGCGGCACGGGGAGAGACAGGCAGGGCTGGGGTGTGTGGAACATGGGTTGGGAGGGAGTAGACAGATACAGGGCTAGGGGTGTGTGGAACACGTGTGGGGAGGGAGGAGACATAGGCAGGTATAGGGGTGTGCGGAACATGGCTGTAGCAGGGAGAGACTGGGACAGGGCTGGGGTTGTGTCGAACACAGGTGGGGAGGGAAGATACAGGCAGCGTTGGGTGTGTGTGCTACATGGGTGGGGAGTGAGGAGACAGGCACATGGCTGGGGGTGTGTGGAACTTGGGTGGGGCACGGAGAGAGAGGCTGGGCTGGAGGTGTGTGGATATGGGTGGGGTAGGGAGACACAGAGGCAAGGCTGGGGGTATGCGGAGCATGGGTGGGGTTGTTTGAGACAGAGGCAGGGCTGGGGTTGTGTGGAAAATGGCGGCATGGGGAGAGACAAGCAAGACTGGGGATGTGTGGAACATTGGTGTGGCCGGGAGAGACAGAGGTAGGGCTGGGGGTGAGTGGAACACAGTTGGGGAGCGAGGAGACAGATGCTGGGCTAGGCATGTGCGAAACACGGGTTGGGAGGGAGGAGACGGGGGCAGGGATGGGGATGTGTGGAACATGGGTGGGGCAGGGAGAGATAGAGGCTGGGCTGGCGTTGTGTGGAACATGGCGGCATGGGGAGAGACAGGCAGGGCTGGGGTTGTGTGGAACATGGATGGTGCACGGAGAGACAGAGATAGGGCTGGCGTTGTGTGGAACATGGCGGCATGGGGAGAGACAGAGACAGGGCTGGGGGTGTGTGGAACACGTGGGGAGGGAGGAGACAGAGGCAGGGCTGTGGGTGTGTTGAACACGGGTGGGGAGGGAGGAGACAGAGGCAGGGCTGGGGGTGTGTAGAACATGGCGACACGGGGAGAGACAGGGCTGGAGGGATGTGCAGCATGGGTGGGGAGGAAGGAGACAGGGGCAGGGCTGGGAATGTGTGGAACATGGGTGGGGAGTGAGGAGTCAGGGGTAGGGCTAAGGAGGTATGGAACATGGGTGGGCTAGGGAGAGATAAGGCAGGACTGAGGATGTGTGGAACATGGGTGGGGCACGGAGGGACAGAGATAGGGCTGGCGTTGTGTGGAACATGGCGGCATGGGGAGAGACAGAGACAGGGCTGGGGGTGTGTGGAACACGTGGGGAGGGAGGAGACAGAGGCAGGGCTGTGGGTGTGTTGAACACGGGTGGGGAGGGAGGAGACAGAGGCAGGGCTGGGGGTGTGTAGAACATGGCGACACGGGGAGAGACAGGGCTGGAGGGATGTGCAGCATGGGTGGGGAGGAAGGAGACAGGGGCAGGGCTGGGAATGTGTGGAACATGGGTGGGGAGTGAGGAGTCAGGGGTAGGGCTAAGGAGGTATGGAACATGGGTGGGCTAGGGAGAGATAAGGCAGGACTGAGGATGTGTGGAACATGGGTGGGGCACGGAGGGACAGAGATAGGGCTGGCGTTTTGTGGAACATGGCGGCATGGGGAGAGACAGAGGCAGGTCTGCGGGTATGTGGAACATGGCAGCATGGGTAGAGACAAAGACAGGGCAGGTAGTGTGTGGAACACATTGGGAGGGCGGATACAGAGGCAGGGCTCTGGGTGTGTGGCACACGGTGGGGAGGGAGGAGACAGATGCAGGGCTGGGTGTGTATGTCAAACACGGGTGGTGAGGGATCTGACAGAGGGAGGGCTCGGCGTGTTCAGAACACGGGTGGAGAGGGAAGAGATGGGGGCAGGGCTGGGGGTGTGTGCAACATGGCAGCATGGGGAGAGACAGGCAGGGCTGGGGGAGTGTTGAACATGGGTGTGGCCGGGAGAGACAGAGGTAGGGCTGGGGGTGTGTGGAACACGGGTGGGGAGCGAGGAGATAGATGCAGCGCTGGGAATGTGTGGAACATGAGGGGAGGGAGGAGATAGATGCAGGGCTTGGCGTGTGCGGAACACAGGTGGGGAGAGAGGTGACTGGGGCAGGGCTGGGAATGTGTGGAACATGGGTGGGGCAGGGAGAGACAGAGATAGGGCTGGCGTTGTGTGGAACATGGCGGCATGGGGAGAGACAGAGACAGGGCTGGGGATGTGTGGAAAATGGGTGGGGAGGAATGAAACAGAGGGAGGTGTAGAACTGTCCGGAACACGGGTGGGGAGGGAGGAGATGGAGGCAGGTCTAGAGTGTGTGGAACATGGCAGGACTGGGAGAGACAGGCAGTGCTGGAGGTGTGTGCAACATGGGTGGGGAGCAAGGAGACAGATGCAGGTCTGGGGGTGTGTGGAACACGGGTGGGGCAGGGAGGGACAAATGCAGGGCTGGGGGTGTGTGGAACACGGGTGGGGCAGGGAGGGACAAATGCAGGGCTGGGGGTGTGTGGAACACGGGTGGGGCAGGGAGGGACAAATGCAGGGCTGGGGGTGTGTGGAACACGGGTGGGGCAGGGAGGGACAAATGCAGGGCTGGGGGTGTGTGGAACATGGGTGGGGAGGGAGGAGACAGATGCAGGACTAGGGTGTGTGGAACATGGCGGTATGGGGAGAGACAGGCAGGGTTGAGGATGTGTGGAACATTGGTGGGGCAGGGAGAGACAGGCAGGGCTGTGGAATTGTAGAACACGGGAGGGGAGGCAGTAGACAGAGGCAGGGCTGGAGGTGTGTGGAATATCTCTGGCACAGGGAGATACAGAGGCAGGGCTGGGGGTGTGGGTAGCATGGTTGGGGTGGGTGTAGACAGGCAAGACTGGGGATGTGTGGAACATTGGTGGGGCTAGGAGTGACAGGCAGGGCTGGGAGTGTGTGGAACATGGGTGTGGCCAGGAGAGACAGAGGTAGGGCGGGGGGTGTGGAACACGGGTGGGTAGCGAGGAGACAGATGCAGCGCTGGGAGTGTGTGGAACACGAGGGAAGGGAGGAGACAAATGCAGGGCTAGGTGTGTGTCAGGGAGAGATAGAGGCAGGGCTGGGGATGTGTGGAACATGGGTGGGGCAGGGAGAGACAGAGATAAGGCTGGCGTTGTGTGGAACATGGCGGCATGGGGAGAGACAGAGACAGGGCTGGGGGTGTGCAGAACACTGGTGGGGAGGGAGGAGATGGGAGCTGGGCTGGGGGTGTGTGCAACATGGCGGCATGGGGAGAGACAGGCAAGGCTGGGGATGTGTGTAACATGGATGGGGCAGGGAGGGACAGTCAGGGCTAGAGTGTGTGGAACATGGCGGCACGGGGAGAGACAGGCAGTGCTGGAGGTGTGTGCAACATGGGTGGGGAGCAAGGAGACAAATGCAGGGCTAGGGTGTGTGGAACATGGCGGCACGGGGAGAGACAGGCAGGGCTGTGGAATTGTAGAACACGGGAGGGGAGGCAGGAGACAGAGGCAGGGCTGGGGGTGTGTGGAACACGGGTGGGGAGGGAGGAGACAGATGCAGGGCTGGGGTGTGTGGAACATGGCGGCACGGGAGAGAAAGGCAGGGCTGGGGGTGTGTGGAACATGCATGTGGGCCAGGAGAGACAGAGGCAGGGCTGGGGATGTGTGGAACATGGCGGCACAGGGAAAGACAGGCAGGGCTGGGGATGTGGAACACGGGTTGGGAAGGAGGAGATAGTCAGGGATAGGGGTGTGTGGAAGATGGCTGGGGCAGGGAGAGACAGAGGCAGGACTGGGGCTGTGTGGAATATGGGTGGGGAGGAAGGAGACAGATACATGGCTGGGAGTGTATGGAACACGGGTGTGGAGGGAGGAGACAGAGGCCGGGTTGGGGGCGTGTGGAACAGGGTGGGGAGGGTGGTTTCAGAGGCAGTGCTGTTTTTGTGCGGAACATGGCGGCATGGGGCGAGACAGAGGCAGGGCTGGGAGTGTGTGGAACACGTTGGGAGGGAGGATACAGAGGCAGAGCTGGGGGTATGTGGAACACGGGTGGGGAGGGAGGAAACGGGGCACGGCTGGGGGTGTGTGGAACATGGGTCATAGGGAGAGACAGGCAGGGCTGGGGATGCGTGGAGCATGGATGGGGCATGGAGAGACAGGTCGAACTGGGGGTGTATGGAACATGGGTGGGGAGGGAGGAGACAGAGGCAGGGTTGGGGGTACGTGGAATATGGTGGCACGGGGAGAGACAGAGGCAGGAATGGGGGTGTGTGGATCACGGGTGCGGAGGGAGGAGAAAGAGGCCGGGCTGGGGGCGTGTGGAACAGGGCGTGGAGGGATATTTTAGAGGCAGGGCTGGGGAGTGTGGAACATTGGTGGGGCAGGGAGAGTTAGCGGCAGGGCTAGGGGTCTGTGGAACATGGCGGCAGAGGGAGAGACAGGCCGGGCTGGGGGTGTGTGGAACACGGTGGGGAGGGAGGAGACAGATGCACGGCTGGGGGTGTATGTCGAACACGGGTGGTGAGGGATCTGACAGAGGGAGGGCTAGGCATGTGCGGAACACGGGTGGGGAGGGAGGAGATGGGGGCAGGGCTGGGGATATGTGGAACATGGATGGGGTATGGAGAGACAAGTAGGGCTGGGGGGTGTGTGGAACATGGGTGGGGAGGGAGGAGACGGGCAGGGGTGCATGTGTGTGGAACATCGTTGGGCAGGGACAGACTGAGGCAGGGCTGGGGGTGTGTGGAACATGGGTGGGGAGGGAGGAGACAGATACAGGGCTGGGGGTGTGTGGAACATGGGTGGGGCAGGGAGATACAGAGGCACGGCTGGGGATGTGGGGATCATGGTGGGGCTATGAGTGACAGGTAGGGCTGGGGGTGTGTGGAACATGGGTGGGGAGCGAGGAGAAAGATGCAGGGCTAGGCATGTGCAGAACACGGGTGGGGAGGGAGGAGACCGGGGCAGGGCTGGGGATGTGTGGAACATGGTGGCATAGGGAGAGACAGGCAGGGCTGGAGATGCGTGGAACATGGGTGGGGCAGGGAGAGACTGAAATAGGGCTGGGGTTGTGTGGAAAATGGCGGCATGGCGAGAGACAGAGAAAGGGCTGGTGGTGTGTGGGAAATGGCGGCATGGGGAGAGACAGAGAAAGGGCTGGTGGTGTGTGGGAAATGGCGGCATGGGGAGAGACAGAGAAAGGGCTGGTGGTGTGTGGGACACGTGGGGAGGGCGGATACAGAGGCAGGGCTGGGGGTGTGTTGAACACGGGTGGGGATGGATGAGACAGAGGGAGGGCTGGGGGTGTGTGCGGAACACGGGTGGGGAGGGAGGAGATGGGGGCTGGGCTGGGGGTGTGTGCAACATGGCGGCATGGGGAGAGACAGGCAGGGCTGGGAATGTGTGGAACATGGGTGGGTCATGGAGAGACAGAGATAGGGCTGGGGGGGTGTGTGGAACATGGATGGGGAGGGAGGAGACAGATGCATGGCTGGGGACATGTGGAACACACGTAGGCAGGGAGGAGACAGAGGCAGGGCTCGGGGTGTGTGGAAGATGGATGGGGCAGGGAGAGACAGTCAGGGCTAGGGTGTGTGGAACATGGCGGCACGGGGAGAGACAGGCAGGGTTGGGGATGTGTGGAACATGGGTGGGGAGGGAGGAGACAGGGGCTGGGGGTGTGTGGAACATTAGTGGAGCATGGAGACACAGGGACAGGGATGGGGATTTGTGGAACATGGGTGGAGCAGGGAGAGACAGAGGCAGGGCTGGGTTTGTGTGGCACACGGGCGGGGAGGGAGGATTCAGATTCAGGGCTGGGGATGTGTGGAACATGGGTGGGCTAGGGAGAGATCGAGGTAGGGCTAGGGGTGTGTGGAACATGGTTGGGGAGGGAGGATACAGAGGCAGGACTGGGTGTGTAGGCAACATGGGTGAGGGAGCAGACAGTGGCAGGGCTGGGGGTGTGTGGAACATTTGTGGGGCAGGGAGAGACAGAGGCAGGGCTGGGGATGCGTGGAACGTGGGTGGGGCAGGGAGAGACAGGCAGGACTGCGGATGTGTGGAACATGGATGGGGTACGGAGAGACAAAGGTAGGGCTGGGGCTGTGTGGAACATGGCGGCACGGGGAGAGACAGTCAGGGCTGGGGGTGTGTTGAACATGGGCTGGGAGGGAGTAGACAGATACAGGGCTAGGGGTGTGTGGAACACAGGTGGGGATGGAGGAGACAGAGGCAGGTCTAGGGTGTGCGGAACATGGCTGTAGCAGGGAGAGACTGGGACAGGGCTAGGGGTGTGTCGAACACAGGTGGGGAGGGCGGATACAGGTAGCGTTGGGTGTGTGTGCTACATGGATGGGGAGGGAGGAGACGGGGGCGTGTCTGGGGGTGTGTGGAACATGGGTGCGGCAGGGAGAGACAGAGGCTGGGCTGGGGGTGTGGGGAGCATGGGTGGGGGACGGAGAGACAGAGGCAGGGCTAGAGATGTGTGGAACATGGCTCATGGTGAGAGACAGGCAAGAATGTGGATGTGTGGGACATTGGTGGGGCTAGGAGTGACAGGCATGGCTGGGGGTGTGTGGAACATGGGTGGGGAGGGAGGAGACAGATGCAGGGCTAGGCGTGTGTGGAACACGGGTAGGCTGGGAGAGATAGGGCTGGCGTTGTGTGGAAATGGCAGCATGGGAAGAGACAGACAGGGCTGGGGGTGTGTGGAACACGTGGGGAGGGCGGATACAGAGGCAGGGCTGTGGGTGTGCTGAACATGGGTGGGGAGGGATGAGACAGAGGGAGGGCTAGGCATGTGTGGAACACGGGTGGGGAGGGAGGAGAAGGGGGCAGGGCTGGGGGTGTGTGCAACATGGCGGCATGGAGAGAGACAGGCAGGGCTGGGGATGTGTGGAACATGGGTGGGGAGGGAGGAGACAGGGGCTGGGGGTGTGTGGAACATTAGTGGAGCATGGAGACACAGGGACAGGGATGGGGATTTGTGGAACATGGGTGGAGCAGGGAGAGACAGAGTCAGGGCTGGGTTTGTGTGGCACACGGGCGGGGAGGGAGGATTCAGATTCAGGGCTGGGGATGTGTGGAACATGGGTGGGCTAGGGAGAGATCGAGGTAGGGCTAGGGGTGTGTGGAACATGGTTGGGGAGGGAGGAGACAGGCAGGGCTGGGGCTGTGTGGAATATGGGTGGGGCAGGGAGAGGCAGAGGCAGCGCTGGGGGTGTATGTCGAACACGGGTGGTGAGGGAGGATTCATAGTCAGGGCTGGGGGCGTGTGGAACATGGCGGCATGGGGCGAGACAGGCAGGACTGAGTATGTGTGGAACATGGATGGGGTAGGGAGAGACAGAGATAGGGCTGGTGTTGTGTGGAACATGCGGCATGGGGAGAGACAAAGACAGGGCTGGCAGTGTGTGGAATATGGGTGGGGCAGGGAGAGGCAGAGGTAGGGCTGGGGGTGTGTGGTTTATGGGTGGGGCAGGGAGAGGCAGCGGTAGGGCTGGGGGTGTGTGGAACACGGGTGGGGAGGGAGGAGACAGATACAGGGCTGGGGGTGTGTGGAACATGGGTGGGGAAGGAGGAGACGGGCAGGGCTGGGGGTGTGTGGAACATGGTGGCACGGGGAGAGACAGGCAGGGCTGGGGGTGTGTGGAACATGGGTGGGGAGGTTGGAGACAGAGGCAGGGCTGGGGGTCTCCGGAACATGGCTAGGGCTGGGAGAGACAGAGGCTGGGCTGGGGCTGTGTGGAGCAGGGCGGGGAAGAAGGATTCAGATGCAGGGCTCGGGATGTGTGGAATGTGGGTGGTGAAGGAGGAGAGGGAGTCAGGGCTGGGTGTGTGTAGAACATGGCAGCACGGGGAGAGACAGGCAGGGCTGGGTGTGTGTGCGACATGGGTGGCGAAGGAGGAGACAGGGGCTGGGCTAGGGATGTGTGGAACTTGGTGGCATGGATAGAGACAGAGGCAGGGCTGTGGCTGTGTGGAACACGGATTCGAATGGAGGAGGCAGAGGCAGAGCTAGGGGTCTCCGGAACATGGCTAGGGCTGGGAGAGACAGAGCCAGGACTTGGGGTGTGTGGAACATGGCAGCACGGGGAGAGACTGACACAGGGCTCGGGGTTAGTGAAACACAGGTGGCGAGGGAGGAGACAGAGGCAGGGCTGGGGATGTGTGGAACATGGGTGGGGCAGGGAGAGATAGAGCAGGACTCTGGGTGTGTGGAACATGGGTGGGTATGGAGGAGACAGAGGCAGGGCTGAGGGTGTGTGGAACATGGCGGCACGGAGACATATAGAGTAAGGGCTGTGGATGTGTAGAACATGGGTGGGGAGGGAGGGGATGGGGCAGCGCTGGGGATGTGTGGAACATGGCACCGGGAGAGACAGCCAGGACTGGGCATGTGTGGAACATGAGTGGGTCAGGGAGAGACAGAGTCAGCGCTGTGGATGTGTGGAACACTGGTGGGGAGCGAGGAGACAGAAGCAAGGCTGGGGGTGTGTGTTGAACACTGGTGGGGAGGGAGGAGACAGGGCAGGGCTAGGGGTTTGTGGAATATGGCTGGGGCAGGGAGAGACAGAGGCAGGACGGGATGTGTTGAACATGGCGGCACGGGTAGAGGCAGGCAGATCTGGGGGTGTGGAACATGGGTGGGGAGGGAGGATTCAGATGCAGGGCTGAGGGAGTGTGGAACATGTGTGGGGAGGGAGGAGACGGGGCAGGGCTGGTGGTCTGCGGAACATGGCTAGGGCTGGGAGAGACAGAGCCAGGACTGGGGGTGTGTGGAACCTGGCAGCACGGGGAGAGACAGATACAGGGCTCGGAGTGTGTGTAACACGGACGGTGAGGGAGGATACAGAGGCAGGGCTGGGGGAGTGTGGAACATGGCTATACGGGGAGAGACAGAGATGGGCTGTGGGTGTGTGGGACACAGGTGGGGAGGGAGGAGACAGGAGCAAGGCTAGGGGTGTGCGGAATATGGCTGGGGCTGGGAAATCAGAGGCAGGACAGGGGATGTGTGGAACATGGCAGCACGGGGAGAGACAGGCAGGGCTGGGAGTATGTGGAACACGGGATGGGAGGGAGGAGGCAGATGCAGGGCTAGGGCTGTGTGGAAAACGGGTAGGGAGGGATGAGACAGAGACAAGACTGGGGGTGTGTGAAACATTGCGGCACGGGGAGAGACGGGCAGGGCTGGGAGTGTGTGGAACAATGGTGGGGAGAAGGGGACAGAGCAGGACTTGGGGTCATTTGTAGAACACGGGAGGGGAGGATGGAGACAGAGATGGGATTTTATGGTGATCAAGGAACAGAGCAGAGTACCGAAAGACTGTCCTTGGGCATGAGTTATAAGACTGTCCAAGGAAGAGTCTGAGACTGTTCTGAGGTTGAGGCCATGTTGCCAGGGGCATATTGAAGAGACTGCTCTGGGGCTGAGTCCATATTGTCAGTGGCGTATTGAAGAGAATGTCCTGGGGCTGTGCAGGCTATGTTAGAGGGCTCTGCATAGCATGCATGTCTTGGTCCTGGGCTTGAGTGGGGAAAGGCCTCCCTGTGCAGTGATGGTCGTGCACAGTATGGTGTGCAGGGTGTGGTCAGTCACTTAAGGATTTTCTCCCTTGGAGTTAGAGTCATGGTACTGTGAGGCAGATGGCACAATCACAGTCAGGGGAGTCTTCTGCATCCTTTAAGTCGGTAGCTGAGAATTCACGGGGTTGATATTGGATGATCTCATGGGGAGGCTTCCGGAAAGTCAGGTGCATGTGGCCTCAAGAGTGGGCAACAAAAATCATGGGGACGTTATCATAAAGGATTCAATGGGGAGAACGTGGATATCCACATGGATAATGACGGGTCTAAGCGTAATGGGGGAGGCTGGATACTGATAAAATGAAAGGGCTTAGGAGGCTAGGACGATGGGAAAGTCTTATTGGGTGGTAGGGAGTGGTTGGAAGCTGGTCTCCTAGGCGAAGTTCTGCAGCACCATTTTCGAGCTCAACCTACAATGACACAGTTTGAAGTAGCTTAAAAAAAAAATTGGTCATAAATGCGTCTCGAGGCCCATGGGAGGAATTCAGCACAGCAGGTCTTGAAGATATAATTATCTTACTCGAACCATGGAGAGCATGGCTCAGCTGAGTGCTGGACTCAAGGGTCTGATCCACAATTATTGAGCTTGACTCCTTTAGTAATGGTGCACATTCAGGTGACAATTCATTGCATTCAGGTGCTGTGGTCCATATGGTATTAATTGACATCTGATCCTTGCTGAGGCATGTCAGAATAGATGTAGGGTTCAAAAATCAATGTCCCATCTGCTGCACAGAGGCAGCATGGGCCCCACAAGCCTCCATGTCTCCAGTGCACTGGCCATGGCACTCAAGGCACCAAGTTTGCAGTCAAGACATAAATGCATCTATTGAGTATCGATAGTCACTACCAAGGCCACGGGAGGTTAACCTACACAAAGCTATCTGTGGCTTCTATGACTTGACTCCCTTGACCAGAATGAAGACCTTCGTTGTGAATGCGCAGTCATGTCTGAGGGGAAACCTCAGCCACCTGTCATCCTCCAGGATGCTATCATCCTTGGTATGCAATGTGCAGACTAAGGGAAAGTTGAGGGCTAGAGATGGCATTCCTGCCTTGTATGGAAAGGTGGACCATTCCATGGGAACTACCATTGATCGCTTAATTGTATCCATTCAAAGATAAGAGGAGTAGAGAATGCAGGCTGCAGACAATGCTGCCTTCTTGATAGCTTTGACTAGAATGAGAAGAAACAGGGTCCTTTGCCAATTGGCACAGCTCAGGGAAGACCATCACCCTGCAGAGCAAGGGCCAGCGAGGCCCTAGGAAGACCCAGATACCGACGAGGAGAGGCCAAATCCAGTGAGATGTTTGGTGTGACCAAGGATCTATGAAAGTCGCAACTCATACAGGAGATGTGCAAAAGACAGACGCCTTTGCTTGCCTAGGGATGTAGTAGCTCACGTTTGCCACATTGTCCATGTTATGACACAGCAATTGGTAAAGGCTGAATTGTTTAAATCCCAGGGGGAAACTTGAACAACTGTCATAACCTATATTTTCAATTGAAAAGCTTGAGATGCAACTTTGAATTCAGGAATAAAACCACCAATCTTCAAGAGGTTTTTTTATATAAAACTAAATTAAACATTTATTAATTTAACAAGAAATTAAACACATCCACATGTCTACAAATTACTGCCATAATAACTTTTAAACAAATCACCAAATTAATCACTCCCAGGTAAATCTTCACTAAGGCAACAATAACCCATAGACTTTGAACAGACAGCAGTCAAAGCACATTTGACCTTACAAATTCAAAATGAGGTCCCTTGCAATTTAGTTCCTTTGCAGACACAGCTGTAGGGCTTACAGGCTGCTTAGATCTTACATGCCTCTGACTCTCAAACACAAACTCTTCGATTTATACCTAGCTTTCCTTTTTAATGTAAATTTTCCATTGTATTACTAGTTTTTTAAATTTTACCTCTCCTAACAATAATCCTTTCATTCCACCAATTTTATTAGTGCAAGATTTTACCCAGTCTTTCAAATGGTTTATTCAACAAATGCAAATTGCAATTTACCTTTTAATTTATGTTTATCTAATTAACATCTCAGACTATTATACATCAAGGAAACCAGACTACTAGCTGGCTTTAATCCAAATAAGACACACACATAGACACAGACCCTACTACAAGTCCAATTTAAAAACAATTTCCAATAACATTATAAACATTAATATCTCTTCATGACACTCCGTGAAGAACTGACGCTGCACGGACTTGGAGGGCATCCAATACCAGTAGCTCTGAAGGTCACCACTGCACTGAACCTTTTTGCCTACAGATTCTTCCAGGGCTGCACTGGGGATCTTTGCTGTATCTCACAATTGTCAACACTTAAATGCATAAGGGAGGTGACAGATGCCCTTTTCAGTAAAGATCACCATTACGTTTAGTTCTGCAGAGATGAAGCGAGCCAGGCTACCATAGCTGTGGGATTGGTTGCGATCTCAGGCTTTTCCCAAGTGCAGGGCACCACCATCTGCATACATGTGGCCTTGAGAGCTCCCTGGCAGCAGCCTTAGAGATTCATTAATAGAAAAGGATTTCACTCTCTAAACGTCCAGCCAATTTGTGATCACAGAAAGCAGATCAAGCAGGTTTGTACTGAGTACCTAGGGTGCCAGAGCTATTTGTGGGAGCTTGTACCATAAAAGGTTGGCTTTTCTGTGATAAGGGGTACCCCCTGAAGACATGGCTAATGATACCCATTTATAGTCCACAGAGTGCATCTGAGGAGAGATATAATGCTGCACATTCAGCCACAAGGTCCTTAATAGAGCAGATGATTGGCCCCTTAGGATGTGTTTCAGATGTTTGTGCCAATCAGGCTGAGCTCTCCAATATTCACCACAGAGGGTGTCCTGCATCATCATTGTTTGGTGTGCCCTGCCCAACCTAGCGCTGCAAAGGGAAAATGGTTTACTACAAGAGACATGGACGAGATAAACATCTCGGACGAGAAGGACATTAAAGGGGATGAAACTGAAGAGGGTGAGGATTCAGATGAGCCACATGCAGATGCCATTGCACCAGCACTACACAGAAGAAGTGCCATGACAACCTCATAGCTACAAGATTTCAGGAGGAATAAGGTGAAGACAGGTTGATACGAGCGCAGGTTTCTTCACGCTTCAGTGCAGGGGAGACAATAAGACCTTTATCTTCAACATATCACAAAATGTCAACAATCTCATGATGATCACTGAAGAAGCATACGTCATCTTCAACCCTAACAATGGGGTCATCCTTGGAAGATGCAGTACTCTAGGGACGATGGGCTGCAGTGAAATGTGCTTAGCATGCCACATGTATACATCCTTATGCAGCAACACATAGTGCAGCCCTTTCAACTATGGCGTCAGCAAGTCAATGGCCATGGCACTCTTCAAGAAGCTGAAACACTTTTGCATACATAGATGCTCTCATGCCTGAGTGACAGCAGCTTAGCAAGGTGGCTCTAAGACGAAAAACATTTGTCAATGGTTAGCATCTCCAGAGGCAGCTACATCCAGACAGGAGCATCTCTCCAAATGCCAGCTCTCATGCATGATTAATGCAGAGACCACACATTTTGATATTGAGCCCCAAGACGCAATCAGACATCATGATGCAGTGATCTGTTACATGACAGCATGCACCCAAAGCAGCAAGTTATGTTAGCATTGTCCTCATAGAGAGTGTCTCAGCAGGACCATCATGTGATTAGTGACAAACACTCATAATCCTAAATTCATCGGAAGCCTGCCAAGAGTATGTCCTGCATTGCCTTGGCATTTAGGAGAGATGTGGCCTAGTCAGTTTTGAAACAGCAGTCAATGATAACTTATTCTTTTCATAGGTACTGATGAGCACTCAGGAGATATGCCAGAGCATCGCTTTCAAGCCATTACAGTCCTCAACATTGGTCTTTGTGAGATAGACAATCATTTCTAGGAGCCCTAACTCAATGAGTGCACAGTCATGCCATTAATTACCTATCGCTTTGTGATTCCATGAAGCACTGCTAGGCAGCAGTTCAGGTGCAAACTATGATCCTCATAGGTAAATGGACCAGTTCATCAAGATGCATACACTCCTCTGACAGCACACAGTCATTCCCAACCAGCAGACATTTCAAATATCACACAGTGGAACCAACTTCCATTGCTCAGCGTCAATGGGGAGAGTGGGCACTAAGAAAGGAATAATATTCAGCCTTAAATGCGGAGACAAAATTACATTGCAGGGAGGCATGAAAGGCTATGGTGCTCAATAATGAACAGAACTTGCATAAAAACCTTACAGTCACAAAATAAATGTTATTGCAAAGTGCATTTGGATGAAATGACTTCAACGTTGGCTGTGACAATTACTTATAACATCCACATACTGCAGATTTCAGTGCAACAGCATCAGGATAATCACTAATCTTGATGAACAGTTCTCATGAGGTCACATAATGACTGCCTAAGATGCAAGGGTCACTTGTGTCATATATATGAAGTGCCGTTTTTCATGTCGCTGGTGTGGAAATAAAGGTGATTTACTGTGATGCGATTGAGTGAGACTTGATGAAAATGACGGATAAGATGGCAAGTAATTGAAGTGGGGGTCATTTGGTACTCTTGAATGAACACGGGACCTTGCATCTCATCGATTAGTTATTCAATACCTGAGACTTGGAGAGGGATAAATGCAAAATATATTCACAATACTGAAGGTTAAGTACAGTGAACAAACACCTGTGCCATCATTATGCATTCAAAAATTTCCCTAACTCTACTGCTACACCTAGGTGGAGCCCCAATATCTGCAGCAGGGATGGAGGAAACCTGCCACTGCTATGCCCTGTTGTCTGTGATGACTTTGGCGGTTGTCCTCCAGGAGGCCCAAGGCCTGGAGGATCCTGGCCTGCTAAAGGTCTCCAGTTCTGGGGCAGGTGCACCCTCCTCAGCCTGACCTGCTGGAGTTGACTGGGTCACAGGCAGGAGGATTTGGAGTGGCAGGGTACTCTTGGTGTGTCCTGGGTGGATGCCCCTGGGGTTTAGGGAGATCGAGGTGCCCCGTCACCCTCTTACATAGCCACTGATGGAACACACCCATGGCTAGAGCGATGATGTGCAGGCCCAAGTGCAAATCCAGCAGAAACTGTTGGACCCAGGTCTCCAAGGTATCTGCCACTCTTCCCATGGAGACTCCGATGTGCTTGTATGCCAGAGCCACAACATCAGACAGAATGTGGACGGACTCCTCCATTTTTCATTCCAGTCTATTGACAACATCTGAAAACCCTGCCTTGATTTCTCTCAGGTTGATTGCAGTGGCTTGTCATTGGACTTGGACTCTGAGTGTCATAAACCTCAGCTATCACTGTCTCTGCCTGCTGTGGCCCTGTGTCTGTGAGGTGATCACCAGATTGTGACCCCAAGGCTACTCTAGAAGTAGGTCCCACCGAGGTGCAGGTATCTGTGCTGGTGGAGCGTGTAGGTGAACACAGTGACAGGTCTTCAACAGACGCTTCCTCTGCGTCCTCATCCGAGGTGTTCTGGAGGCTGGGGCTGAGGTTCTTGCTGTAACTCTTCCCACGCCTTTGGCTGGTGGCTAGAATCAAGAGAAGAGATAATTAATGATTGACTAGGCAAGCCTCTACACTACAGGTCACTCACAGTAATCGTCCATGTGTAGTTAATGTATACTGGACTCTCACTGGCTTGCTGGGGGAGGCTAAGCTCGCCTTGCATGCAGGAGCAATCCCTTATCTCTCCAGCAAGCTCTGCTGCTTGATCCGTGTGGGAGGAGAATGTCCTGAGTTCTGGGGTAGCCCTCCGGTCTTGGCTCTCTCCTGTTGATTGTAGCTGACCTTATCAGGGGGCTAAGACCTTACTTAATAAAAAAAATATATATCCTGCCTAATACACAAAATTATTTTTTTTAAAAGCTGGACAAAGCTTAAAAATGACTGAAGCCAGAACCAGCTATGACTCTCAGAAAGGAAGTCCTGGCCTTCAGAAACAGCAGCAACCACGTCATTTCTAAAGATACGCTTATGACCCTTATGACTGCAGAGATCAAATCATAAGGTGTTATACAAAGACCATGTACATTTCTGAGGCCAGGTTCTGGCCAACGGAGACAATCCATCTGTAAGGACAAAGGACCCTGAAATCTCCGTTGAACTTGTTAATGGATGAAACATTAACCTTCTGAAAAGTCCAGACTAGGAATATATATCCTTTGCCCAAATCAAGGGGAAGAAGTGGGAGTTATGTCACATGACTCAGCCCCCACCTCCCCCTTCCCCTGGTATCCCCAGCAGGTTGTTAGAACCTGTAATATTGCCTTGTGGAGCTGAAAGAGGCAGTCTGCTGTCAACCAATCAGCAGCAGAACCAGAGCTCTGTCTAGCTTTAAATTGTCTGGCCCTCATCTACACTGTTTCTATGAGAACTTCTGTACCAGTGCCTACAAGACTAATTCACCCATAAGGGCCCATCTCATCATGGGATTCATTTTTACTGGAAAATTGAATTATTCAGCAACAGTCCTCTGCCAGCCAACTCTGACAGAATTCAACACTGGACTTCAACTCTGGACTCATGTGAAACAATAATTCTTACCTACTCTGTGGTCTTTGCCCTGTGCCTCGTTCTTTCCTCTATTATTGTATGAATATACTGGGGGTTACATAGCGACACTCCCTCCCTGCGTTTTGAGTGTGTGTAAAATAAACTACCCTCTGATTTCACCCTATCTCGTGTTTGCTGTGGGGTTATTGATAGAGGTTTGGATCACTCCAAAACTGAGGGGTTGGTGAAAATACACCAACACTTAAAGGGGGAAATCAAAAATCAAAAACACCTTTCTGTTTACAGGCGGGTTGTGAGAGGCGAAATCAGGGCTGTTTCAGTTAAACACCCTCATGTCCGTCACATCCTGCATAAAGACGGATAGATTGACTGTGGGAACAATGGATAAATGAGCTTTTTAGAACCAGGCATGCCTGTTGTATGTGCTGAGCCCTTCCCAGAGGATTAAGATGTCATTTGTGTAAGACCTTGCATGACATGGTGACCTTAAAGTGACCTTGCGGGCATGCAGTTCTGACGCCCCATCTGCTGGTAGTGTGTGACATCCCTGTGGACTCTAATCCTTAGATTTCAGAGAATGTGAGTTTGGAGCAAGTAAAAGTTTCACTTACCCTGGTGGAGAGTATCAGATCATTCATTAATTTCCTACACTGCAGGATGGTCCTTTTTTGAGTGGCATGACTGCTGACCTTCCTGGCGACCTCCTCCAAGACTGGCATCATCAGGTGGGAAGACCTCCTGCTCCCATCCTTTGGAAAGAGGACCTCCCACCTTACCGGGATGGCCTGAAGGAGAATCCCCAGGCAGACCTCACTGAACTATGAAGCTGAGAGCTCGTTGTGTTTGATCACCAAGGTAATGCAGATGTTCAGCTCACAACTGGCCTGCAGCGTGTGAATATCTGTGTGGGTGCCACTTAAATATGATGCCAGGACTCTCAACCCCATGAGGTAATTGTGGGGCAGCAAATCATTGCTCCTGCCCCGCCCCCGGCAACCAGATTTGATGAGCTCTTTGTTGATGCAGAATTAATGGTCAGGATTTTACACCCCGCGGACGGCTTGTGCCCAACCCGTACAGACATGAACTAGCACAGGAAGAATTCGGGTGAGTGTGCAAAAGACCATAAGGTATAGGAGCAGAAGTAGGCCATTCGACTCATCGAGTCTGCTCCGCCATTCAATGAGATCATGGCTGATCTGATAATCCTCAACTCCACTTTCCTGCCTTTTCCCCATAACCCTTGATTCACTTGATTAAAAATCAATATTAAGAATATACTTAAAGACCTTGCACCTACAGCCCTCTGTGGTAAAGAATTCCACAGATTGACTACCTTCTGAGAGAAGAAATTCCTCCTCATCTCTGTTTTAAATGGGCGCCACCCTACACTGAGATTATTCCTCTGGTCCTAGACTCTCCCACAGGGGGAAACAACCTCTCAGCATCTACCCTGTCAAGCTCTCTAAGAATCTTATATATTTCAATAAGGTCACCTCTCATTCTTCTAAACTCCAATGAGTACAGACCCAACCTCTCAACCACTTCTCATAAGAAAATCCCTCCATACCTGGGATCAACCTAATCAACCTTCTGTGGTCTGCTTCCAATGCCAGTATATCTTTCCTTAGATAAGGGGTCCAAAATTGTTCACAGTACTCTAGGTGTGGTCTAACTAGTGTCTTGTATTGTTTTAGCAAGACTTCCCTGTTTTTATACACCATTCCCTTTGAAATAAAGGCCAACATTCCATTTGCCTTCCCTGTTACCAGCTGAACTTGTATGTTAGCATTTTGGAATTCATGCATGACGACTCCCAAATCCTTCTGTGCTGCAGCCTTTTGCAGTCTTTCTCCATTTAAATAACATTCAGCTCCTCTATTCTTCCTGCCAAAGTGCATAACCACACATTTTCCCACATTATATTCCATCTGCCATGTTTTTGCCCACTCACTTAACCCGTCTATATCACTCTGTAGGCTCCATGTGTCATCCTCACCACTTGCCTTCCCACCTATTTTTGTGTCATTCACAAACTTGGTGATAGTATATTCATTTCCCTCATCTAAGTCATTATATATCGTAAATAATTGAGGCCCCAGCATTGATTCCTGTGACACTCCTCTAGTTACAGGTTGCCATCCTGAAAATGCCCCCCTTATCCCAACTCTTTGTCTTCTATTAGTTAGCTTCTATCTATGCTATACAACCCCAAAACCATGAGCTCTTATCTTATTAAGTAGCCTTATGTGAGGTACCTTATCCTACACCTTTTGGAAATCCAAATATATTACATCTACTGGTTCCCCTTTATCTATCCTGTGTGTTACCTCCTCTAATAAATTTGTTAGGCATGATTTCCCCCTCATGAAGCCATGCTGACTTTGCTTGATTAGATTATGTATTTCTAAATGCTCTGCTATTATATCCTTTATAACAGACACCAACATTTTCCCAATGACAAATGTTAAGCTAACTGGCCCATAGTTAGCTGTTTTTCGTTCCACTTTTTTGGATAATGGTATTACATTGGCCATTTTCCAATCCTCTGGGACTTTTCCAGAATCTAAGGATTCTTGGAAGATTACGACGAGTGCATTCACTATCTCTGTAGCTACTTCCTTTAATATCCTGGGATGCAACCTATCAGGTCCAGGGGATTTATTGGCCTTTAGCCCCATTAGTTCCCAAGCACTTTTTCTCTAGTGATAGTTATTGTATTTATTTCCTGCCCACCCCCAACCCCCCCCCCCCCCCCCCCCCCCCCCCCCCCCCCGCCAGCAATTGCCCCTTGATTATTTAGTATTTTTGGAAGGCTACTGTATCTCTACCATGAAGACTGAAGAAACGTATTTATTCATCTCCTCTGCCATCTCCTGGTTCCCCATTATTATTGCCCTAGCCTCATTCTCTAAGGGGCCAAGCGTCACTTTGGCCTCTCTCTTCCTTTTTATATATTTAAAGAAGCTGTTACTGTCCATTTTTATATTACTTGCTGGTTTACTCTCAAAGTTTATTTCCTCCCTCTTTTTTTTTTGGTCATCTTTTGTTGGTTTTTAAAACTTTCCCAATCCTCTGGTTTACCACTAATCTTTGCCACATTGTATGTGTTTTCTTTCAATTTGATACTGTCCTTAACTTCCTTGGTTAACTATGGTTGGTTTATCCCCTTCCTTGAATCCTTCTCCTTCACTGGGATATATCTTTGTTGAGAGTGTTGAACTATTTTCTTAAACGTCTGCCATTGTTCATCAACCATTTTTTCTGCTAAACTGTTTCCCAGTCCATTCCAGCTAATTCTCTAATTCTACCCTCATTCCATTGTAATTGCCTTTATTTAAGTTTAGCAAGTTGTTTTTGACCCAAGTTTTTCACTCTCAAACTGAATATTAGGTTCACTGATTCCTAGGGGATCCTTTACTCTGAGATCAGTTATTAAACCCGCCTCATTATGCATTACCAGTTCCAAAATAGCCTGATCCCTGGTTGTATTTCACAACATATTGTTCTAAGAAACTGTCATGAATACACTCTATGAATTCTTGCTCGTGTCTACCTCTGCCAATTTAATTTTCCCAATCTACATGAAGATTAAAGTCACCCATGATTAATGTACTGCCTTTTTTACATGCCCTCATTATCTCCTGATTTATTCTCTGTCCTACAGAATAGCTACTGTCAGCAGGCCTACAGACTACTCCAACACAAGTCTTGACTAGATCCAACAGAGGGCGCTGGTGAGAAGTGACTGAAGCAGTCTGGGAGAAGTCATCACAGCCACCACGACTCAGGAGGGAACTGAGGAGAAGGACTCTTGCACTCAACAAGAGGAAGGGCATCCAACAGAGGGTGCTAATGAGAAAAGACTGAAGCATTCTGGGAGAAGTCATCGCAGCCACCGCGACTCAGGAGGGAATCGAGGAGGACCCACTCTCAAAGAACAGAATAGCCCCAAAAATTACATTGCTGTAGTGTTTCCATCCCTCCTTGCTCCTCAAACCTAAAAAAAAAGAGAGAGGAAGAGACAGTGCATTCAGGAGTGTACCAGACCTGCAAGGGACGCTCTTCTAAAAGTGGATTTTAAAGAAAAAGCAGCTGATTGGTGAGTAATCCTGAGAGCAGACTCAGAGGGAGGAGCACCGGAGCGGTGAGTATAAATCTAGCTTACCTTGGGGATTCGCAGCCTTGTCTCTAGGGAGCAGACTCGGAGGGAGGAGCACCGGAGCGGTGACCTCGGGGCACAGAGTAACTGAAGCCAAAACTGAAAAAGTAACATCACAGGAAAGCTGTGACCTGAATGGTTGGTAGGAAATCTGCACCAAATTTGAAAAAAAACACTGCAAAGCTAATTAATAAATTAATTATCTAAGTAGAGATGGCTGGGCAGTTGATATGCTGGTAGCTGTATGATGTGGGAGCTAGCCGCAGTGGCCACATCTGCAGCAAGTGTTGGTTGCTGGAGGAACTCTGGCTCAGAATTGATGAGCTGGAGTCCGAGCTCTGGACGCTGTGGCACATCCGGGAGGGGGAGAGTTACCTGGACACTTTGTATCAGGAGGCGGTCACACCTGGTAGATTAAGTACCTCAAGTCCGGTCAGTGGTCAGGTTCAGCAGGGTGTGACTGCAAGTGAGGCAGTTAGAGGGATCCTGTGTTCAGGAACAGAGGAGCCTCAGCTCTTGACCTTGTCCAACAGGTATGAGGTACTTGCTCCCTGTGTGGACGAGGAAGAGGGCTGTAGGGGGGATGAGCCAGCTGACCACGGCACTGTGGCACAGGAGGCCATTCAAGAGGGGGGAGCAAAAAGACAAGTGGTAGTTGTAGGGGATTCTATAATTAGGGTAATTGATAGCTTCCTTTGTAAGCAGGATCGAGAGTCCCGCATGGTATGTTGCCTGCCCGGTGCCAGGGTGAGTGACATCTCTGACCGGCTTGAAAGGATATTGGAGAGGGAGGGGGAGGATCCAGTTGTTGTGGTCCATGTCGGGACAAATAACATAGGTAAGACTAGAAAAGAGGACATGTTTGGGGATTATCAGGAACTAGGAACTAAATTAAAGAACAGGTCCTCAAGGGTTATAATCTCTGGATTACTACCCGAGCCACGTGCGAATTGGCATAGGGACGCGAGAATAAGGGAAGTAAACACATGGCTAAAGGAGTGGTGCAGGAAAGAGGGGTTCCGTTTCGTGGGGCACTGGCATCATTATTGGAACAGGAGGGATCTGTACTGTTGGGACGGTCTCCTCCTGAACCGATCCAGGACCAATGTTCTAGCAAAAAGGGTAAATAGGGTGGTCAACAGGACTTTAAACTAGAAAGTGGGGGGGGGTGTTAGGGAAGGGTAAAACTCCAAGAAGCATGACTAATGGGAAACAAAGCAGCAGGTTAGCGTGTGAGGGGGTGTGGGGTGGGGGTGGATTCAACTTCATGGGAAATTATGAAAAAACTGAAAAGAAAGGAGAGCCCAGGAGAGGCTATTAAAGTCTCCAGAACACAAAATAGGACAGAGTGTTTGGAAAGGGCTAGGAATCTAACTTCAAGCACATCAGATAAAGGGATGACAATGAGAAAGGGGACGGGAAATACAGGACTGAAGGTGTTGTATCTGAATGCACGCAGTATATGAAATAGGGTAACTGAGCTTGTGGCGCAGATTGAAATTGGCAGGTATGATGTGGTGGGCATTACGGAGACATGGCTGCAAGGGTTCAGGACTGGGAGCTAAATATCCAAGGATATACATCCTGTCAAAAAGATAGGCAGGTTGACAGAGGGGGTGGGGTTGCTTTGTTAGTAAGAAATGAAATTAAATCGATAGCAAGAAATGATGTAGGGTCAGATGATGTAGAATCTGTGTGGCTAGAGTTGAGGAACTGCAAAGGTAAAAAAAAAACATAATGGGAGTTATGTACAGGCCTCCGAACAGTAGTCAGGATGTGGGGCACAAAATACACCAGGAGATAGAAAAGGTGTATAAGGAAGTCAAGGTTATAGTGATCATGGGGGATTTCAATATGCAGGTAGACTGGGAAAATCAGGTTAGTAGTGGATCCCAAGAAAACGAATTTGGGGAATGTCTACGAGATGGCTTTTTGGAGCAGCTTGTGGTGGAGCCCACTAGGGAACAGGCAATTCTAGATTTAGTGATGTATAATGAGGCAGATTTGATAAAGGAGCTTAAAGTGAAGGAGCCCTTAAGAGGAAGTGACCATAATATGATAGAATTTACCCTGCAATTTGAGAGGAAAAAGCTGGAATCAGATGTAACGGTATTACAGTTGAATAAAGGCAACTACAGAGCATGAGGGAGGAGCTGGCCAGAATTGACTGGGAGATGAGCCTAGCAGGAAAGACAGTGGAACAGCAATGGCAGGAGTTTCTGGGAGTAATTTGGGAGCATAAATTCATCTCTAGGAAGAAGAAGCATACTAAAGGAAGGACGAGGCAACCATGGCTGACAAGGGAAGTCAGGGACAGCATAAAAGCTAAAGAGAAAGCATACAATGCGGTGAAGAGCAGTGGGAAACCAGGGGATTGGGAAGCCTACAAAGACCAACAGAGGACAACTAAAAAAGAAATAAGGAGGGAGAAGATTAAATATGAGGGTAAACTAGCCAGTAATGTAAAAGAAGATTGCAAGCGTTATTTTTAGATATATAAAGAGTAAGAGAGAGGCAAAAGTGGACATTGGGCTGCTGGAAAATGACGCTGGAGAAGTAGTAGTGGGGAACAAAGAAATGGCGGAGGAACTGAATATGTACTTTGCATCAGTCTTCACAGTGGAAGACAGAAGTCACATCCCCAAAGTTCAAGAGAGTTGGGGGGCAGAGGTGAGTATGGTGGCCATTACTAAGGAGAAGGTGCTAGGAAAACTGAAAGGTCTGAAGGTGGATAAATCACCTGGACCAGATGGATTATACCCCAGTGTTCTGAAGGACATAGCTGAAGAAATAATGGAGGTGTTAGTGGTGAACTTTCAGGAATCACTGGAGTCCGGGAGGGTCCCAGAGGACTGGAAAATCGCTAATGTAACCCCCCTATTTAAGAAGGGAGTGAGGCAAAAGATGGGAAATTACAGGTTGATTAGCCTGACCTTGGTCATTGGTAAGATTTTAGAGTCCATTATTAAGGATGAGATTTCAGAATACTTGGAAGGGCTTGGTAAAATCAGGCAAAGTCAGCATGGTTTCATCAAGGGGAGGTCATGCCTGACAAATCTGTAGAATTCTTTGAGGAGGTAACAAGTAGGTTAGACAAAGGAGAGCCAATGGATGTTATATACTTGGACTTCCAGAAGGCCTTTGACAAGGTGCCACACAGGAGGCTGCTCAGTAAGATAAGAGCCCATGGTGTTAGAGGCAAGGTACTAGCATGGATAGAAGATTGGCTGTCTGGCAGGAGGCAGAGAGTGGGGATAAGGGGGTCCTTCTCAGGATGGCTGCCGGTGACTAGTGGAGTTCCACAGAGGTCAATGTTGGGACCACAACTTTTCACTTTATACATTAATGATTTAGATGAAGGAACTGAGGGCATCCTGGCTAAGTTTGCAGATGATACAAAGATAGGTGGAGGGACAGGTAGTATTGAGGAGGCGGGAAGGCTGCAGAAGGATTTGGACAGGTTAGGAGAATGGGCAAAGAAGTGGCAGATGGAAAACAACGTGGGGAATTGTGAGGTCATGCACTTTGGTAGGAAGAATAGAGGCATGGACTATTTTCTAAATGGGGAGAGAATTCAGAAATCTGGAGTGCAAAGGGACTTGGGAGTCCTAGTCTAAGATTCTCTTAAGGTTAACTTGCAGGTTGAGTCGGTAGTTAGGAAGGCAAATGCAATGTTGGCATTTATTTCGAGAGGACTAGAATGTAAAAGCAGGGATGTGCTGCTGAGGCTTTATAAGGCTCTGGTCAGACCACATTTAGAATATTGTGAGCAATTTTGGGCCCCGTATCTCAGGAAGGATGTACTAGTCCTGGAGAGGGTCCAGAGGAGGTTCATGAGAATGATCCCAGGAATGAAAGCCTTAACATATGAGGAATGTTTGAGGACTCTGGGTCTATACTCGATGGAGTTTAGAAGGATGAGGGGGGATCTGATTGAAACTTACAGAATACTGAAAGGCCTGGATAGAGTGGATGTGGGGAAGATGTTTCCATTAATAGGAGAGACTGGGACCCGAGGATACAGCCTCAGAGTAAAGGAAAAACCTTTTAGAACAGAGATGAGGAGAAACTTCTTTAGCCAGAGAGTGGTGAATCTGTGGAATTCATTGCCACAGAAGGCTGTGGAGGCCAGGTCATTGAGTGCATTTAAGACCGAGATAGATAGGTTCTTGCTTGGTAAGGGGATCAAAGGTTATGGGGAGAAGGCAGGAGAATGGGGTTAAGAAACTTATCAGCCATGATTGAATGGCGGAGCAGACTCGATGGGCCGATTGACCTAATTTCTGCTCTTGTGTCTTATGGTCTTATGGTCTACTCCCAACTCCACCAGTGTCTTCTTCCCCTTGTTATTTCTTACCTCCACCCATATAGATGCTACATCTTCCGATCCAAGATCATTTCTTGCTATCGTACTTATTCCATCTCATACTAACAAAGCTACCTCACCACCTTTTCCTTCCTGCCTATCCTTTTGAAAAGTCACATACACCCTGAATATTTAGTTCCCAGCTTTGATCTCCTTGTAACTTTGTCTCCGTAATGGCTATAGGATCATACCCATTAACCTTTTGTGCCATTAATTCATTTTTTTGTTCTGAATACTACGGGCATTTAAGTAAAAGGCCATTAACTTTGCCTTTTTACCATTTTTTTCCCCCTTTGACCCTATTTGCTGCCTTTTTTATGTTTGTACACTCTGTCCCTTCCTGTAACACTCTGGGTATCGTTATCTACATAGCTGCCCTGCAAGGCTGCCATATCCTTTTGCTTTGTAAGCTGACATATCCCCTCTCCAGAACCCTCCCCGCTCTATTTAATTTGAAGCCCTACCTACAGTCCTAGTTATTCGGTTTGTCAAGACACTGGTCCAGCGCGGTTCAAGTGAAGCCCATCCCACCGGAACTGAAACCCATGGGACTCTGGCATCAATACTGGGGTAGAAGGGAGCTGTTCTGGTGGAACGGGTTTTGCTTGAACTGTGCTGGGAATTGTGTACTGATGTCATTGCACACTCATGCGATATTTCACTTGGTGGTCGCGCATGGCTGTTGGAAGCATGCCTGCCAACAATTAAGTGGGCAGTTAAGCCTATTAATGATGCAATCGCCAGTGATTTTACGTGGCCCGTCTACATTTATGGTTGGCGCATGGGCCATTCTCCCAGGCAGCATTCACATTTTTACTCAAACCTCAATCCAGGGCGGGATGAAATCTCTTGGGGAAATAAAGTAAAGAGATATCTGGGAACTGTTTTTTATGAGGTCTGCTTTCTGGTGCTTGATTGTGCTGCATGGACATATTTTGCAGCATTTGTTTTTGTGTCCTTTAGCCTGTGGAGGTCCGCAGTTCCCTGGGGCATCTGTCTGCCTTCAGGAAGCTCTCTCAAAGAGCTTACCTGCACCCTCAGTTATGTCAGCGCCTGCCCTCTCCCTGCCCCCACTCTGCTAGCACTGAGCATTTCAGTGCACATTTCATACTGGTTAGCCTTTAATTGGCCAGCCAGTGTGAAATCACGGCTTGGAACCGATCACAGCCAATGGTCCATTTCCTGTCTGCTCCCAGGCCCGCTGATCATGCATGCCCGATGACCAAAATATTGAGGCCAATCAATTGAGAAGTGGAAAATTGGATGTGAAAATCCACCTCGCCACCCAGTGACAACCACACAGACTTTCTCACCTGCCACCAGAATGGAAAATTCCACAGGTAGAATCAGTTTGGATGAAGATAGGAAATAGCAAAGGAAAAAAGTCACTGGTGGGAGTAATTTATGGGCATCCTAACAGTAGCTACACAGTAAGACAGTGTATACATCCAAAAATAATGGGGGCTTGCAAGAAAGATACAGCAATAATTGTGGATGACTTTAATCTTCACGTCAATTGGACAAATCAAATTTGCAAAGGTAGCCTGGAAGATGAGTTCATAGAGTGTACATAGGACAGTTTCTTAGAACAATACATTCTGAAGCCTACCAGGGACCAGGCTATTTTGGACCTTGTAATGTATAATGAGACAGCGTTAACTAAAGACCTCATAGTAAAGTATTCTCTAGGTAAGAGTGATCATAACATGATGGAATTTCACATTTAGTTTGAGAGTGAGAAATGTGTGTCCGTATCGAGTGTCTTAAACATAAAGGTAATTACAAGGGTGTGAAGTCAGATTTGGCTAAAGTGGACTGGCAAAATAGATTAAAAGATAAGACAATAGATAAGTGATAGCAGATATTTAAGGAGATATTTCATAACTCTCAACAAAGATCCCACTGAGAAAGAAAGACCCCACCAGAAGGATGCATCATTAGTGGCCAACTAAGGAAGTTAAGGATGGTATCAAATCGGAGGTAAGGCCACAATCAGATCAGCATTGACCTTATTGAATGGAAGAGCAGCTTTGATGGACTGAATGGCCCACTGTTACTCCTATTTCTTATGATCTTATGTTCATATGAATGTTGCACAGCAAGAGGTAGAAGAGAAGGGAGATGTCCTATATGTACAGGAACCCTTCAGACATGCACTGAGATAGCAGAGGGAGTAGGTAGTTGTAGAAACACGCTTTGGGAGTCTTCTTAGTCAAACAAAATGAACTTTATTTGCAATAGAGTTTCTGTGGCTGCTTGTATCCAGCTCTCATACAGGCATCTTTTTCTTAGGAAACCCCTTTCTAGAATTTATTCCCCCATGCTAGCCACACATTGGTTGAACAAATCAAGTGACCCCTACTCAGTTGAACTGACCTTAAAGTGACAGTTATCAAAGTGCCCATGGAGATCAATGCCAGGGGTCAAGCCACAAAGACCTGGATGCAGTGCTGCAGGACATTTAATGGCCTCACCTAAATGACAAGGTCAGTAAGTGCTTCTTCAAATGCCATAACTGACCAACTACAGTGCTATCCTCAGACACTATTCAATTCACTATACCCACATCACTCACTGACTAACAATCTCCATCAATCATAAGTCATACCTGACATTCATATGCTCCACTGCATCCTCGCAACATCCTCATTGTAAGATTCAAATCACATAGATTGCACATACTGCCAGCTATTCAACCATGAAGCCACATCATCAAAGCAGACTTCACAACACTTACTAACATGTCTCTCTTGCAGGAACTAGTGACCCACAACCAAAGGCAGCATGAGTTGATCAGAAGGGGATCTTCATGTCCGAATCCCTATGGAGAAGACAGTGCTGGCCATTATTGGGGTGGCCATTGTTGCGGTCATGCATAGTGACAGGGCTGAAACTATCAAAGATGATTGTATTTTCATATCTAAGCCTTCCCACATTCCATCTGCCCACATCCCAAACTTTTTTCTGGTTTACAATTTGTAGATGGTTCAAGTATGCACCTCTTACTTTACCCCTGGGCCTAACCCTCTGCTCGCCCACCACACCTCCAACCACAATTACATGAGCATCACGATGTGGCAGCCTACAGAAGAAGGCTGATGGGTATACACAATGCTCGGTGCATTAGGATGCCTGAAAGAAAGCCTGTTTTCAATGTCAAGAAGCATGGAGGAGTCCAGCACCAGTTTGGGGCAGAGCTTGGTGTCAATCCTCTTCAACATGGAAAAGGTGGCCAAGTCCATTTGCACACATGCTGAGATGATAGCTTACAACAGGCCTTCTCCGCCCAGAGCTGCTCAGAGTTGTTCTTCAAAATTATCTGCTGTTTCCTCCATTGAAAGTTAACAGTCTTCCACCAGGCATGCTGGGATAGCACCACATAGGAGCACTGTGACAGGCAAAGGCACGTATATAAGTGAATGCACAAGGGTGATTGCTGACTTTTGTATGCAATATGGAATTATTTCATTTATAAGGTTGGTTTGTAAAGTTTATTCTCTGGTGACTCTAGGACCAGTCCAGGCAGCCAAAGCATTATTTCAGCACACCGATAATCTGCTCTTTTCATATTTTATGTGGCGGTGTGTGGCTTCCATTTTGTGAATGCTGTGTGCACATACGTGGATTGTGCATAGGAGTTATCAGCCACATGGTCAGCAGGTGGCTCCCTCTTCCAGCTTGTCCTGCTCCATGTGCCTCCTGTTTCTTCTGCAAGTCATGCTATATTCCCAGAGGGATGCCAATAGACTTTTTCAACTTGAAATAACTATGTAAAGAAACAACATTTGTAGAATCATATAACAACAGCCTGAAGAACTCAATAAGAACTAGCTTGTAAGAAGTTGGTGATCCCTTTAAATAGCACTGATGGTGAGGGGGCGGGGGGGGGGGTGGGCTTCCTGTCGCTGAAAGTGTGTTCAGCTGCGTGAGGTTAGAAGAGAGCATTATTCTGCAAAATAAGACCAATGGTGTCAAATCAGCATTGCACGCTGACTGATAGCATAATTTACTTGCTTTGCATACATCCAGTGACCATTCACTCACTGTGTGACTCAGCAGGTGCCATTTTGGATCATTAAGGACACTTCTGATGCACAAAAGTGGTTGAATTGATCCCGAATTCCAGCCAGGATGGTGCTTAAGATGAGAAATTATGGTTATGCAAAGATATTTGAGATACTGATACTATTTCATCAGGAGCTGGGAAGGCTAAGAGAAGGTTTAGGAGAGGGGTTTAGAGTGGTGAAGAGTTTTACTAAATTGAATTGGGAAAGACTGAGGGTAATTTTAACACACAAAAATGGGTGTTTTTGGTTCACGTAGGAGGTTAATTTACTAAAAATCCAAAGCAGAGACCCAATACACTCTAGGAAGAGGGATGGGAGACTCTCCCAATACACTGTCAGGAGGTGGGTTGGTCATTTGAATGTTATAATGAGGCTGAGTACCGACATTTTAACGGTGATTCTACTCTTTAATCACTGTTGGCTCCTTTGACAGCAAGTTTCAAACCTACGACTGTTACCACCTCAAAGGACAAGGGCAGATGCATGCGAGCACCACCAGCTGCAGACCACACACCACCCTGCCTTGAAAATTTATCGCTGTTCCTTCACTGTCGCAGGGTAAAAATCGTGGAATTCCCACCCCAACAGCATTGTGGGTGTACCTACACCACATGGACTGCAGCGTTTCAAGAAAGCATCTCCCCATCACCTTTTCAAGGGCAAGTAGGAATGGGCAATAAATGCTAGCCCAGCCAGCGATGCCCATATGCCATGAATGAATAAAAAAACATTCTTTCTGTGCATTACTTTCCCACAAAAAAAATTCTGATCAAAAATAGACCCGGTTTTCCAGCCAAGGTTCTATGACACCACTATCTTTAGATTTTGTTTCTTCACAGCTTTGTAAATCTAAAGTAATAACATGATAATCCCTGAATAATAATCAGAATTAATGGTTTGTAAAAACTCTCATTCCAGCATCTTTTTATGTTACTTGATGTGTAGTTCATCAAAAGTGACAAGAAACTGATGATAAAGTGTATATGTGCATGAAAGTACTGCAGTAAAATTGTTACAAAGGCCAAGAATTGACAATAAAATGTTGATGTATCAAAAATCTATCAAGAGTCTATTGATATAATTTGACTTTCAGAAAAGTGACAAATGAGATGACAGTAAAATTGTTCTATTGAATATTTTATTTCTTTTGCACTTGCATGCTAATTCTCTTCCTTATAATCAAAAGGTATTGCCTCCTTCCTGGGGTAAGGGTCCATTGTTGACCATAAATGAGCATCAGCTTTGACAGTGAATATCAACATGATTGAATCTTAAGTTGGATGATGGGAGGAGGTTTCCAAAATAGTTGAGTATGTTCCTATCCCTGAACAGGGTTTGTTGGATAGTAACCAGGAATCCAATTTCCCTCCATTAATCTAGGGGCACTGAAGCTAATTGATATGTTTCTGTCACCTTTCACCTGGGATCAGTGAACTTGGTAGAGACTGGGAGCACAACTGTGTCATTCCTGGTCTGTGTATCTCACTTGCTTAGTGGTTAAACTCACAGGGTCACTGGGGACCTAAATATTTTCAACATACTTCAGTCTCAGGAGATCTGCATTTGAAATCATACATGCATTGTTCCTGCTTTTAGAGATGTGGAAGTAGCTATGCGGAGAACTAAATTCTACAAAACCAAGGTCGGCTGGGAGTTTGTCATCAGTGTATCATTCCCAATATTGTAACAGACATGAGTGACCCTTCTGATCTCTCTCTTTTTGCCTTTTCCCACACAATTATAATTAAAATTCTAACTGCCAGTAGTCTGCATGTAAAATACGTGTGATTTAGCAGTGCAGAAGTTTTTATTGGGGAAACCTGCTATCAACTGACAATGCTGCATCCATGGATGGCCTATTAAAGAGCCTCCTGGTCAAACAGGGAACTTCTGCATGATGGCCACAACTTTCCTGCCCAACTCCAATGCCATTTACATTAGACTGAGAGCACAAAAGTGGCACATGTGTTTTCCTTACAAGTATTCCACATTACATTTGTTTCACTTTATTCATGTGTGCCTCATCGTTATTTGTTAAGATTAGCTTAGTCAGAGAGCTAAATATACTGGCATGCCTCATAGTTGGCAAGCCTTACAGGGGTGTTAGAGACATTTCCTTTATTGTGGAAGAAACATGTGGATTTTTTTGTTCACTCTCATTAGAATGTTCACGTTAGTGTCCAGCGTTGTACTCATCGCCCTGTGGAACATGACTGAACTTGCAGGCTCAGCTGGCCCTCCCTTCTATGCATTGTAAAGGACATTGTCCGAGACCCCTCTCAGCAAGAGTAATTGGAACGTTGTAGGCGAACTCAAAGCCCTGTAAGGACTCTACCAGCCAACACCCTGAGGTGGACACACATTTGGACAGTAACTGATATTGCCTTTAGGCCCCTTATTTTCTTAGCTTGACTGACTGTCACCACCCCCATCACAGTCAGGACACCAAGCCCTTCCCGCTTCACTTCTCCATGTCCCTGGCCCCACTTCACAAGCCCCCTCACCACTGCCTCACCGTTGCAGGTTCTGAGCCTCCATGTAAGAATCTATTTTCCTGCTTCCCTCCCTTGTGCCGTAGAGTTAAACAAGGAAAACTGCTGAAACTTCAAACATGGAGGCCATCTCCCCAGTCACACAACCAACTGCATGGTGTTCTGTGATGGTCCCAGTCCCAAAACCAAATGGTCCACCCGTATTTGCATTGACCTGACACAGCTCAATAAAATCATAGCCAGAGAAATACACCTGATGTCCTAAGTGGATGAAGGTCTGATTAAACACTCTAAGAGCACGGTATATACAAAACTCAACACCAACAGCAGCTTTTGGCAACTTACTGTTGACCAAGAGTCCAGGTTGCTGACCATATTCATTACCGGCTTTGGCACATTCTGCTTCAACTTCCTGCCTTTTGGAATCACCTCAGCGTCTCAGCACCAGAAATATTTCAAAGCATAATGTCAGCTATTTTGCAAGGCCTACAGGGTGCCATTTGCCACATGGACAATGTTTTGGTTCACGGCACAACAGTGGTTGACATGGCAAAAGATTCACAACAGTCCTAGAACACCTGCCGGAAGAAGGGCTGATGCTGAATGAGAAATGTGAGTTCTGCAAGACATCACTTCGGTTCCTGGGACACATCATCAGCAATAAAAGCATCACAGCGGACCCACACAAAACAAAATCTATTAGCAAGTTCCCAACCCCATCCTCAATTAAGGACCTCCAGAGATTCCTAGGGATGGTGAACCAGTTGGCAAAACTCTTACCAAATCTGGCACAGATCACAGAATCTTTGAGACACCTAGTTAAGAAAAACCAGGCATGGAGCTGGGATACACATCAAGAGCGAGCATTCATTCACATCAAAATGATGCTGCTCTCAACCGACATTCTGGCTGACTACAACCTATCCCGGCTCACCAACAAAGCAGTGGATGCTTCTTCCATAGGCCCCGTAGTGGTCCTACTTTAAGAGCACCTGGATGGAAGTTGCCAACTGGTGTACTACCCTTCCAGAGGGCTGCTGGATTCAAAGACGAGGTACATTGTCATTGAAAAGGAGGCCCTTGCAGTCATGTGGATGTGCACGAAATTTTCAGATGCCTCCCAAAATCCAGAGATTCTGCCATGCATCGTGACGTTCGCCTATGAGACAGTATAGAGCCAGGGCAAAAAACAAACAATGGCAGACACACCTTCCAGGGCCACAGTGGACCTTGCAACAAAACAGGATGTCAATCTGATCGAGGGCCTGGAAACATGCTCCCAACTGACAAGGAGACATCTTCCAGCGACCGCAAGCAACTACAACAGATTTGCCAGGAGCAAGTGTGAGATGAGAAGTGTGCCAGCATCCACCATTACCGCCAACAAGGGTGGCCACATCAGAGACCAAGCAGTGTTACCAGTGAACCACTTTGTTGGTTCAAATAACAATAATACTTTACAGTCATTGACATGTCCTGGTCTACAATGAGCGGCTGGTCATCCCAGTTTCCCTTTGGCTGGAGATACTTCAAAAAATACACCAGGGCCACCTGAGCATCACCAAGTGCAGGCCACAGGCCCAATCCACTGTCTTGTGGCCAGACATTTCCAAGGCGATTGAGGACACAGTAGTGAACTGTCAGGTGTATGTGCGCTGTACAGGCAGGACCAAAGAGAGCCCCTCATCCCCACACAGTTCCCTACAGGGCCATGGGAGAGGCTGGGCATCAATTTATTTGTCTTCAATGGAAAATTATTTCTTATTGTGGTGGATTACTTTTCCAGGTGTGTTGAGGCAAAGCAACTGTACACGACAACCATAGATGCAATAGTTAAAGCACTGAAATAGATGTTTACGAGTCACGGCATCGCGGATGAGATTGTGTCCAATAACACCCCACATTTTTTAAACATGTTCTTCGCCCAATTTGCCATCACATCCAACTTCCACCACTGTACCAGCTCCCCAAAATACCCACAGTCAAACTGGGAGGCCAAAAGAGGGGTCCACACTATAAAAGCCCTCTTACAAAAGAATGAAGACTTCCAAACAGCACTGTTAACCTACAGGTCTATCACATTACAATGTATATTAAAACAGAATTACCTGGAAAAACTCAGCAGGTCTGGCAGCATCGGCGGAGAAGAAAAGAGTTGACGTTTCGAGTCCTCATGACCCTTTGGTTCTGTCGAAGGGTCATGAGGACTCGAAACGTCAACTCTTTTCTTCTCCGCCGATGCTGCCAGACCTGCTGAGTTTTTCCAGGTAATTCTGTTTTTGTTTTTGTTTTGGATTTCCAGCATCCTCAGTTTTTTTGTTTTTAACAATGTAGATTACCCCATCCAAACACCTGATGGGCAGAAAACTCCACACACAACTCCCAATCCTGCCAAAGAAGCTAATAACAGCATTGGTGACCAAAGATTACCAGGACATCCAAGACAGATTGCAGTCCTACAGGCAGAAGCAGGCTTCCACCTACAACAAAAGGTACCACACCAGGCATTTGCCACAGCTATGAAAGGATGACAAGGTCTGCTTGAGAGAGAGAGAGGGCACTATCATCCAGAAAGACTATGACCAACCCTGGTCATACCTCATTGGCACCCCAGAGGAGAAACAGGAGGAGCCTCGCCCTCGTTCTTTGAAGGGTCTCTCCTAGTGCAGTGAATTTGAGGAAGATGACCAGATGCCAGAACAATCTCACATTCAGCAAAGTTTATCTGCAGCGGCAGAGCCTACCACTCCTCCAACAGTAGTAAGGACAAGATATGGAAAGGTAATAAGGCCTCCAGATTGCCTGAACCTCTGAATCAGAGACTTGAGGGGAGAGATCGGGTAGTAGTAATGATGTGATACATGAGGTAAACTGAGATAACTTGTAAATACGTTGGATAAAGACTTGAGGGGAAGTGTAGCATCAAGGGTTTGGCACATAAAGGGTTACCATTGGACTGAGTATAATACCACCCACACAGTGATGTAAGAGAACACATGACCCGCACCTAGGCATTAGTGTAGTGTTGGACAGAGCCATGTAGAAACAAGCATAGAGACAGCTCCTAGCTTGGACCTTTACTGTACTCTATGTATATAGTTTCTAGTAATTAATAAATACTTATTGTTGAACTACCTAAAATTATGAATGCCTTAATAAGCCCTATGAAACTACGTCCAACACCTTACCCAGAAGGACAAAAACAGTTCAGACCAGTTGAAGCCTGAACTAGCCTGAACTGGCCTGAATAGTGCTTTACTGGTCTCAAGTGGAGTTTAATGGAAACAACTAATAAACTGGCAAAACAAAAACAGAATTACCTGGAAAAACTCAGTAGGTCTGGCAGCATCGGCGGAGAAGGAAAGAGTTGACGTTTCGAGTCCTCATGACCCTTCGACAGAAATTGAGTGAGTCCAGGAAAGGGGTGAAATATAAGCAAATAAACTGGCAATTCTACTGGGCTCTTCAGAAAACCAGTTGGGCTTCCAGTTTCCAAGTGGTGTGCAGTATAGGCACCAGTACTTATCAGCCGGCTTCAGCTGTATCGTATTGCACTGTCAATTGTAAACTGAACACCAGTGAATGCCTCTCTCTGGTCTGTCTTTATGTAATGATTTCAATCACTGACTTTGTAATTGATTTAAATTCCATTAACCCTCACCCCTGTGCCCACCAGCTGAATTTCCCTTGAGTTGCATGCAGCCTTGCCAACCAGATGCAGAAATTTCCCCATTTCTCCTTGTACTAACCAGCTCCCTCCCCCCGTCACTCGCCTCCACCCACCCCTTCCCCCACCGAAATGTAGCATTGGCACTATTTCTCCCTGTCCCTTAGCTCCAGCTATTGCTCCCCAACCTGCTCCTGCCACTCCGTCTCTCTTCCTCAGACTCACCCTTCCCCTGGCCTTGACCTTCCCCGCGTCGACCAAAAGCTTTATATTGTTTTGCAATTAGCGTGTTGTTTTAATGAAATTCCAGCCAACCTGTTGATTGGATCTTTTTTTTCTTAATGCAGAAAGAAATTTGTTAAAAATACATAAATACATTCCTGACAATTTCAGTACAAATTTTCATGATGGATATATATTTGTACATTCAAACCTTATTTCTCTTTGCACGTTTATATGCAGACTCAGTATTGTGTGATGTATTACTGTTTTATTGGCATGATGCCTTCACAAAGACAATAAATTATTTCTTTATGACATTAACCATATATTTTGTTTTACTTCTATTACAGTTCCTTAGGATACCATTCACCCTTGCACCCACCAAGTGTTTTGCGAATATGGGGTTATATAAACTGGGTGTCCTAATGGACACATTTCTCTACTGTGATTATAAGTGGTATGCTGACCCCCAAATGACAGAACAGCTCAGTTTCAGAACAGAAATGCTGGAAAAAAGCATAGGTCTAGTTCAGAGCCACGTGATTTGGAAAGTATGTAACGTAGCATATGTCACCAAACTCCATTTTAATGGAGATGACCATGGCTTCTTCAGCCATCACTGCCTGGATGTCAGGGGAAATGCCTGTGCAAATCCATAGATGTGCAATACATCCTGTTTCCAGATCCTGGATTGAGGCAGTGTCTTGGAATAATAGTTCTTTGATAATCATAAAGCAATGACCTTGAAATGTGAAGATAATCTGTAGCTCCCCAATTTTTTGGTTGCCAAATAAAACAATACAGTTATTTCCTTGCATTGTTTCAGCTCTGTACTGTGGTTTACAAAAGAACACCCTATCCTTGAGCATTCTATGATATCCATGAGCCATTTCATCCCCAGCAATGGTGTAGCCCCTTCTAGCTAAAGCTGTTATTTCTTAAGGATTGGAGATCTGCATGACACCTTTGCCAAAAAGGTCTACTCCTCCGAGGGTTTCATGGGCACTGTCTTCTCACTCCTTAGGGCTTAGCATCACACAACAGAATCTTCTAATGGTAAGCTCACAAACTGACCCAACATGAGTGGCAGATTTTGCATGAGGAGAAACTTATGCACCACTTGGAAGACAATTCCCCTGTACCCTTTGAGTTGTTGCTGGCCTTGAAGGGGAAGCATGAATGAGTCCACAAGGGGCCCGACAACTCTATGCTTTTTGGACAATGTGTCAACCAGTGCATATTGGAGGTCATGGTGGCATAACGGTATAAAATTTGCACCCTGCCCACAAATGAATACAGCAAAGCATCACGTTTGCTTACCACATCAGGAGAGAAAACAGGAGGAAAGTAATCTGCACGAGCACAACCCAGTGATCAAAATAAATATTTGAAAGTATTCCGTTTAAACATGACAGGCTGTAGAACAATGATCACATGTACCGTTCGGAGGCTTTCCAGTATTTCTTTTCAGCTAATGGTCTCAGGGACCTTGCTGCAAAATTTGACGGCCTGATGGAATGCAGACGGTCATCCGGCACAAATATACTTCAGGGAGACTCAATGTAAAATTCTTCATCTGCTGGTGAGCAAAGCCACAGTTCAGTTAACTGTCAAGCAACTCCCAGCAGGAAGCCATGCACGCAGTCTGGGGAAATCCCTAAGAAAATTAAAAGAGTGGCAAGTTCACAAAGATACTAGGTCCCTTAAAACCGCTAACTGTCCTCCCCTCTTCCAGTGCTCTTGACATGTCCTGAGATATTCCATCATCTGTCTTGTCCTCATACTCGCAGACATGTATTCGGTATTTCACAACCTGCTCTACTGCCTTACCTGGATGGTGGCACAAGCCACATCTCTAATATCCATTAAATCTGGCAGTATTCTGCATTGCAGCATGTGCAGGAGAATCTACGCAACAGCAAAGTGGAAACAATCTGCTGGTTACCACTTCCCCACCTTGATTCCATTCAAGCCCTTCTTCTGACAGTCTCCTTGCTTCATTGACAATTTCATCCAGGAATAATTCCACCTCAAGTTCACATTTTCCAAACCATAACCCAGCAAGAATAAGATTACTAGTTTTGACTTTCATGGGGCGTTCATTAATCATTAAGTACACAGGCCATAATGAGCACTTAGAAGATTTAAATACTGGGAGCCCATCCGAGCTGATGATGTATGAGAAGTTATTTCTATCACTAAGTGGTTGGCATTCCTCAGACATTTTCCTGTAATGTGATCCATCATATATGTCCTCAATATTACCCTCTACCAAATTTCTATGGTTTTCTCTGTACTCCAGATTTTCCCTAATGTCATCTCTCTGGAACAGTGTCTGCACTTGTGACTTGAGACCTGAAGTGACAAAAAGTTGCCATTGGCTAGGTTTTTAACTACACATGGCTGCTCACAATTAGGACATAGAACCACTTCCTCTTCAAGAGCTCTGAAAGAGCTGACATTACTATAGCAATATGAGTGCTAGAAATGGAATTTTAAGTTCACTGCATTGCAGGAGAAGATTTTTTTGAGCATTGACTTTGTAGGCTTAAAAATCAACCTCCCACATAAAGCATTTACAAATTCCAGGAGATGCATCACCACAGCAGATGATAAACAGTATCTCGTGGTGAATGTCAGAACCAGCAGCATTGCTTCTGCATTTGTGTATCCTGGAAATAGTAGCTCATTGAATGAATTCATGGAATGAATGTTCTCCCAGCTCCTCATGGTCCTCATCCAGTAGACTTTATTCCGCTGCGCATTCGTGTGCATGTTCAGTATACATAAATGAAAACATTGAGTGGATGTGAAACAACGTTTATGGGGATGGTTTCAGGAGGACAGAAAGGTAGTGTTGCCACAGTTTCTGTTGAATGCTAATTGCCATCACATTTTGCAGTACCATTCCTTCTTAAAAATCTCTTGGGAGCTGGGTCCAGGAAGAGACATTTGCCCTTCAGAGCAGCGTTCAGCCTCTGCTTAGTCAACTCAGAATACATTCATTCAAATGCCTGAGATTGAATCACAATTGAAGTCGAATACGTAGCTGGATCCTCTGTGACTGATAATTCCAATGCCCCATGACTGTCTATAGTGTCTCGGTGATGCAGCACACCTCTCTCTGCAGAATCCTATTCTAGGGAACAATTAGCGTGGAATTTCACAATGGCTACCATTGTTTCCAAGATTCTCTGACAGCATTCTTGGTGTCAGGAGTTCAAGCATTACCAGATCTATGGATGATGTATCTGAAGCTCAATGTACACAGTCTGCTATATCGCCATCCTGATCCTCATCCGGCTGTGGTTCTGACTGTATCCCCATCGTTTCAGGAGAGGCGCTGTGCACCATGTGTGCCATGTCATCATACATAACCTCATGCAGAACCACAGCGAAAAAATGCCCATCACTTCAGGTTCCCACCGTGTCGCATCATGCTGCTGTTCTGGCTGGCCATGACCATCCCTCACATTTGCAAGTGCCTGCTCTTCCATCATAAGACCATAAGGCATAGGGGCAGGAGTAGGACATTCACCCCATCAAGTCTGCTCCTCCATTCAATGAGGTCATGGCAGATCTGATAATCCTCAATTCCACTTTCCTGCCTTTTCCCTATAACCCTTGATTCCCTTACTGATTAAAAATCTACCCATCTCAGCCTTGAATATACTTAATGACTCAGCCTCTGCAGCCCTCTGTGGTAAAGAATTCCACAGATTCACTACCCTCTGAGAGACGAAATTCCTCCTCTTCTCCATCTTAAATGGGCAACTCCTTATTCTGAGATTGTGCCCTCCGGTCCTAGACTCTCCCACAAGGGGAAGCAACCTCTCAGCATCTACCCTGTCAAGTCCTCTAAGAATTTTATTTGTTTCAATTAAGTTGCTTCTCATTCTTCTAAACTCCAATGAGTACAGGCCCAACCCACTCAACCTCTCCTCATAAGAAGATCCCTCCACTGATCCAGGTGGCACTCCTCTATTTACAGCTTTCCATCCCAAAAACTCCCCCTTATCTCAACTCTGTCTTCTATTAGTTAGCCAATCCTCTATCCATACTAATATACTACTTCCAACACTATGGGCTCTAATCTTATTAAATAGCCTTATGTGTGGTACCTTATTGAACGACTTTTGAAAATCTAAATATATTACAACTATATTACTACCCTTTATCTTTCCTGCTTACTACCTCCTGAAAGAATTCTAATAATTTTCTTAGGCATGATTTCCCCATCATAAAGCAATGCTGACTCTGCTTGATTAGATTATGTATTTCTAAATGCTCTGCTATTACATCCTTTATAATAGGCTCCAACATTTTCCCAATGACAGATGTTAAGCTAACTGGCCTATTGTTACCTGTTTTTTGTCTATCTTTTTGAATAAGGGTGTTGAATTGACCATTCTTCAATCCTTTGGGACTTTTCCAGAACCTAAGGATTTTTGGAAGATTACAACCAATGCATCCACTATCTCTGTAGCTACTTCCTTTAATATCCTAGGGTGAAATCCATTAGGTCCAGGGGACTTATCAGCCTTTAGCCCCATTAGTTTCCCTGGTACTTTTTCTCTCGTGATAGTTATTGCAATTATTTCCTCAGCCCCTTTTGCCCCTTGATTATTTAGTATTTTTGGAAGGCTATTAGTATCTTCTACCATGAAGACTGAAGAAAAGTATTTATTCAACTCCTCTGTCATTTCCTGGTTCCCCAATATTATTTCCCCAGCCTCATTCTCTAAGGGGCCTATGTTCACTTTGGCCTCTCTCTTCCTTTTTATATTTTTAAAGAAGCTGTCACTGTCCATTTTTATTTACTTGTTAGTTTACCCTCAAAGTTTATTTTCTCACTATTATTTTTTAGTCATCTTTTGCTGGTTTTTAAAACTTTCCCAATCCTCTGGCTTATCACTAATCTTTGCCACATTGTATGTTTTTTTTCTTTCAATTTGATATTGCCCTTAATTTCCTTGGTTAACCATGGTTAGTTCCTTGAATCCTTCGTCCTCACAGGGATAAAGCTTTGTTGAGATTCATGAACTATTTTCTTAAACGTCTGCTATTGTTCATCAAACATCTTTTCTGCTAAACTCCGTTCACAGTCCACTCCAGCCAACTCTGCCCTTATTCCATTGTAATTATCTTTATTTAAGTTCAGCACAGTTGTTTCCAACCCAAGTTTCTCACTTTCAACCTGAAAGCTAAATCCTACCATATTATGGGCACTGTTTCCTAGGAGATCCTTTACCCTGAGATCATTTATTAAACCTATCTCATTACACATAACCAGATCCAAAAAAGCCTGATCCCTGGTTGGATTCACAACATATTGTTCTAAGAAACTGTTGCGAATACACTCTATGAACTCGTGATCGTGACTACTTCTGCCAATTTGATTTTCCCAATCTACATGAAGATTAAAGTCACCCATGATTAATGTACTGCCTTTTTTACATGCCCTCATTATCTCCTGATTTATTCCCTATGGTATAGCTACTGTCAGGGGGCCTATAGACTACTCTCACTAATGTCTTCTTCCCTTTGTCATTTCTTATTTCCATCCATATGGATTCTACATCTTCCAATCCAGGATCCTTTCTTGCTATCATGCTTATTCTGTCCCATACTAACAAAGCTACCTAACCATCCTTTCCTTCCTGCCTATTCTTGAGAAAAGTCACATACCCCTGAATATTTGGTTCCCAGCTTTGATCTCCTTGTAACCACATTTCTGTAATGGTTATAAGATCATACCCATTCACCTCTATTTGTGCCATTACTTCATTTATTTTGTTCTGAATACTACATGCATTTAAGTAAAGGGCCAGTAATTTTGCCTTTTTCACTTTTTTCCCCCTTTGGCCCTATTTGCTGCTGTTTTTTTGTGTTTGTACACTTTGTCCCTTCCTGTCACACTCTGGGTATCATTACCTAAATAGCTTCCCTGCAATGCTGCCATATCCTTTTGCTTTGTAAGCCTATGTATCCCCTTTCCAGAACCCTCCCCCACACTATTTAGTTTAAAGCCCTTGCTACAGCCCTAGTTATTTGATTTGCCAGGACACTGATCTTAGCATGGTTCAAGTGAAGCCTGTACCACCAGAACAGCTCCCTTTTATCCCAGTACTGGTGCCAGTGTCCCATGAACTGAAACCCATTCCTCCCACGCCAACCTCTGAGCTGTGCATTTAACTCCTTGATTTTATTTACCCTATGTCAGTTTGCCTGTGGCTCAGATAGCAATCACAAGATTACTACCTTGGAGGTTCTACTTTTTAGTTTAGCTCCTAACTGTTCAAATTCTTTCAGCAGTACCTCCTTTCTAGTCCTATCAATGTCATTGGTGCCAACATGGACGATGTCAACTGGATCCATCCCCTCCCACTCCAAGTTCCTCTCCAGCCCTGAGGAACTGTCCTTAACCTTGGCACTGGGTAGGCAACACAGCCTTTGGGACTCACGCTCATGGCTGCAGAGAACCAGTATCTATCCCCCTAATTATACTGTCTCCCATTCCATCCCCCCACTTGAATGGCTCCCTGTACCACGGTGCCATGGCCAGTTCACTCATCCTCCCTGCAGCGCAGGCCCTGCTCTCCCAAAACAGCTTGCAAGAACCTTGTAACTGTTGGACAGTTGAAGGGGCCGAGGATCCTTGAACGCTACCCCTCTGCTTCATCTGCAGTCTTACCCTCCTGTCTCTGATCATAGACCAAATTTGAATGACCTAACCTGAGAGGTATGTCTGCCTCCTGGAGCAAAGCATCCAGGCAAGTTTCCCCCTTCCTGATGTGGTGCAATGTCTGCAGCTCAGACTCCAGCTCCTTAACTCGGATCTGAAGTTTCTTGAGCTGCAGATACAGGTGTGTTTACTCAGGATCATCTTGGTGTCCAGCAGTTCCCGCATGCTGCAGCAGGTACACGTCACCCATCCCGCTATAGCTATCATATTTTATTCAATTTATTAATTAATTACTCTGGCATCCCTACTCTTTACACTTTACTATTATTTTTTATACACACCAGTATTGATCTTATACTTAACAAGCTATCTTTAAGAAAAAGAGAAAAAAAGACTCGAGATCTAAACACAAACTAAAGACCTTACTTTTATTTTAAAGACTAGAAATACTCACAAATCCAACTCATCAATCAGCTGCTCTCTGCGCTCTTTTTCATCTCACGCTCTTTAATGGTCTCACACTCTTTTCTCACTCTCTCACTGTTAAAGGCCCAGCTCCTCTCATACTGTCTCACTGTTAATGACCATGCTGTTTCTCTCACAGTGTCTCCCTGTAAATGACCAAGCTGTTTCTCTCACACACTCTCCCTGTAAATGACTATGTTGTTTTTCTCACACTCTCTCCCTGTAAATGACCATGCTGTTTCTCTCACATACTCTCCCTGCAAATGACCACGCTGTTTCTTTCACACTCTCTCGCTGTAAATGACCATGCCATTTCTCTCACGTACTCTCCCTGCAAATGACCACGCTGTTTCTCTCACACTCTCTCGTTGTAAATGACCACGCTGTTTCTCTCACACTCTCTCGCTGTAAATGGCCACGCTGTTTCTCTCACACTCTCTCGCTGTAAAAGACCACGCCGTTTCTCTCACACTCTCTCGCTGTAAAAATTCCTTGATTAACCATGGTTGGTGTACCCCTTCCAAGGATCCTTCTTTCTCTCTGGGATATATCTTTGTTGTGAGTCATTAACTATTTTCTTAAACGTCTGCCATTGTTCATCAACTGTATTTTCTGCTAAACTCCTTTCCCAGTCCACTCCAGCCAACTCTGCCCTCATTCCTTTGTAATTACCCGTATTTAAGTTTAGCACAGTTGATTCCGATCCAAGTTTCTCACTCTCAAACTGAATGCTAAATTCTACCATGTTTTGGTCACTGTTTCCTAGGGGATCTTTTACTCTGGGTAGAATATTGAGCTTGGCAGGCAGGCAGGTAAGCGCCTGACCTGGCCGAGTATAAAATGATGCGTGGTGACATCGGGCGTAGTCCCACGATATTTCATTTGGTGGGCAGCTTGCCCACCGACACTTAAAAGGACTACTAAGGACTACTATTGACTTAAAAAGTCATTAAATTCAAATTTATGCTGCCCGCCAAGCTTACGGTTGGCGGACTGGCAAAAATGTCAAGCAGTCTTTGCACTTTTTAAGAAACTTCATCCACAAGCAGGATGAGATTTCCTAAAGCAAATAAAAATAAAATAAAAACTTTACACTTGAATTTACAGAGTCACATGAGAGGACATGTTTTATGACATTTTTATCTTATTCATTAGTTTTTTCTAAACAGCGCTTCATCTCTCTGAGGGAGCTCCGTTCCTCAGGGATATTGAAGTGCTCTTTCGGCTCAAGCGCAAAATTTGCACGAGGCCCACTCACCCCCCTCCCCCCGCCTGCACAGGCTCTGCTCAGCGCTGCCGCTTGCTTTCCACGCTGGGCGGGCTTTAATTGGCCTGCCTGCGTAAAATCGCGGTGCAGTGCCGATCGCGGGTGAAGCTAAACGCCCCCACCGAGTGTCCCCACCAGGTGCAAAATTCAGCCCTGGGTGTATTGTGCTATTGGGATGACATACTTATACAGGCAGACCCACAATGACAGGTTGAAAATGATGCTCCAACGTTTGGAAAAACATGGGGTTCAGGCGAAGGCACACAGATGCGAAATGTTTCAAAACCCTGTGGCGTATTTGGGTCACAGGCTAGATAAAGATGGGTTACATTCTACAAAGAATAAACTTCAAGGAATAAGAAATGGATCACACTCTGAGAACATCCCTGAGCTCAAATCTTTTCTGGGCTTAGTGAATTACTATGGTAAATTAATACCAAATTTGACATTATTGCACCCATTGAATGAACTTTTGAGGAAAGGTGTTCCATGGAATTGGACAAGGGGGTGTGACAAAGCATTCCAGTTGTATAGAAGTAAATTGATTGATGGTAAAATGCTTGTACTTTACGATGTATCCAAAAAGATTAAGCTAGTATATGATGCCTCTCAATACTGAATAGGTGCTGTGATCTTTCGTGTTGGATAATGATGAGGAGAGACTGGTTGCATTTACCTCACACAGGTGCCAATGAGCGAAATTACGCTCAGAAAGGAAAGAATTGTCTTTGATTTTTGAAGTAAGAAGATTTCGTAAATATTTGCGTGGTCATAGTTTCATGATCAAAACTGATCATAATCCATTGATAGCTATTTTGAATCCAAGGTCTCAGCACCCACTTTAGCTGCAGCCCGAATGCAGAGATGGGCTTTGATTTTGTCTGTTTATAAGTACGACATTATTGATTGGAAGATCATTGCAATGTCAATGCGATGTCTAGATTATTATTATTATTAGAATATAAATATTCTACAGCTGAAACTGAAATAATCTAGTTTTCAGTAGGGTACTTCAACTCCATGTGCTGCATGCTGTCTCTTTCCTGTTTTCAAATATATCACACTAAACATAAGGGCCCAGATTTTACAGTCAGCAATGAAGCAAGTGTGCTTACCACTGACCTCAAAGTAAACTGCCCACAAAGATCTAACAATGGTTTCCTCGACACTTTCCTGACACTTTAAATCTGTTACTAAGTCAACGGGAAGTCTTGGGATGGAATCTTGTAAAGATCCTGGGAGTGAGAAGCAAGGCTGGCAAAAACACTTAATTGTCCCAGAGGCAAAATGTTAGCTTCCTGATGGCAGGATGAGGTTCGGAATTATGTTGGTGGTGGAGTAAAGGTGAATTGTGGTTCCCGAAGGCAAGATGTGGGAACCTATTTTTAATGCATTATCAAATCATGTGCACTCATTAAAACACATGGTCATTGGGTTAAATTGTCCATTTGCAATTAAGTCAGCAGCAAACAAGAAACAACTGCCTTCAGATTCACCACTGGTTAAAGGTGGCATGCAGCAGGCAAGGTAGTATTCCTGGAGTGAGTAGAAGCTGCTTCTCTTGAATGGACCATGGGAGAGGATGTTGAGCTGTTGCATTGAGCTCAGGTGGTCAGCAAGATCCAGGACATAACCATGACAGCTGGAAGAGGTGGCCAGAGACCAGATCAAGGAGAGAGTTGGCCACAGTGAGGTGGGTGGAGGTCAGGGTGTGGTCCACGGTCATCAAGTCAGGGACGAGGGCCAAATAGACTTATGGGGAAATGGTGGTGTAGTGGTAATGTCACTGGACTGGTAATCCAGAGGCGCCAGGCTAATGCTCATGGGACATGGGTTCAAATCCCAGCATGACAGCTGATGGAATTTAAAATTCAATTAGCCTGGAATACAAAGCTAGTCTCATTAATGGTGACCATGAAACTACCATTAATTGTGGTAAAAACCCATCTGATTCACTAATATACTTTAGGGAAATCTGCCATCCTTACCTGGTTTGGCCTATATGTGATCCTAGATCCACAATAATATGGTTGACTCTTAACTGCCCTCTGAAATGGCCTAACAAGCCACTCAGTTCAAAGGCAATTAGGGCTGGGTAACAAATGACTTGCCAGTGACTCTCATTTTCCATGAAAGAATAAATAAAAACAGACTATGCTGTCCAGCTCTTTGCTGGCCTTCTGTCCACAGGTCACTTCAAGCAGACTGGATGGGCCTCATGCACCCAGTGCTTCTTGATGCTGCGGCAGAGGCGTCACAGAGGATGGCTCAGGATCAGGCGCAGCAATGGCCAGGGGGTCAACTAGGGATGGCAGCAGAGGTTCAGGGAGCTCAGGATGTTGGCAACCAGGGGTCAGCATGACATTGAGCAAAAGATGTAACAGAATATACCACATGTGGTGTAACTACCTGCAATTGTCAGAGAAGCAATGTCAAAGACTGCTAAGGGTGTGACAGCAATCAGTCGCTGACCCATGTCCGCTCCTTCAGGAAGACCTACAGCCCCGTGGAATGGGAGGCAATCATATTCTCATGGCCTTAAAAATCACTGTGGCTTTGAATTTCTATGTCTGGGTAATTCTATAGGGGATCATGTGGGGCATCTCCCAGTCAGCCACACACAGATCCATGGGTGAGTTCACCAAGGCCATGTACAAAAGGACCGATGATTTTGGGTGATTCACCACTGACCCTGAGAACCAGGCAGCCAGAGCTGTTGGATTTGGCTCCATAGCTGGACTTTTCCAAGTACAAGGGGGCAATTGATTGCACACATGTGGCTCTGAGAGCTCCCTGGAAACAGCCAGCAGCATCCATAAACTGAATGGGGTTCCATTTCATGAATGTGCAGCTGATTTGTGACAACTGAAAACAAATCCTGCAGATGTGTGCTCGTTCCCAGCGCGCTCTCGTGGCTCACACATCCTCAGTCACTGACATGTGCTACAGTTGTATGCTCCCCCTGTGCAACTGCAGGGTTGGTTCCTGGGTGACGGGGGCTATCCTCAGAACACCTGTGTGTAACCCACAAAGCCCAGCAGAGGAGAGATACAATGCCTCTGATGCCTCAACAAGGAAATCAATAGAACAGGCCATTGGGAGGTTCTGCTGCCTGGATCGCTCAGACAGAGTGCTGCAGTACACATCACAGACAGCCTCTTGGATTATTGTGATCTCCTGTGCCTTACAGAAAATGTTGCAGTGGTGAGGAATTGCCAGATGGGGGATGGAGGAATTGAATTCATCCTCAGACAGTGATGAAGAGGAAGAATCAATAGACCCTGAGGTGATACATGGTGCAGCTCCCGCTGCAGATGCCAGGGCAATGGAGCAATGTGCCAGGCATGCCCGTGAGACTCTCATTACATCCCAATTTCAGCCAGCAAGAGGCCCCTACAAGGTCTCTTGATTTCTGCCTCAAGAAATATCACTGGAGAAGTGCCACAACATCCGGCGCACTCGCTACAGGCATGAGACCTCTGGCAACTAAAAGGGAAAATACTTCAGGCCCATGAAAGCCGCACATTCTTCTGACTTGGGAGGAGGTCGCAAGTGATTCAGTCACACTTGCTCCAATCTTAGCAAGGCCTGGCTACGGACGCTAAGCATTCATCTGCAAAATGTGGAATGCCTCAGCTGTGGATGCTGCTGAGACAACAGCTTCTGAGGGGTGATCAGGGGCTGAACAACATATGCTGCCTTTCCAGTGAGGTTCCAATCCCCTGATTTCACAAACAGAGAAACCCACATACGTCAAGAAGCTCAGATTTGTCACAATTTCTGAAGCTTCACAATAAGTGGTACGTCCATAAGCCCCCACAAGAGTCAATGAGTTTCAATGAAGAGCCAAGTCCATCTGGTTTCAGAAGTCCTAACAAATGATCATTCAACACACATGAATAAAATGCTTGAAACTACGGGCCGGATTTTACGTTCCTTCACTGGCCGTGTTTTTGGTGGTTGAGGGGAGAGGAATGTAAAATAAGATGGGGGTGCCATTCTCACCACCTTCCCACCTAGCCCTGAGCCCATCCCCATAATGCTGGGGGTTGGCGGGTGCCCAGATCAGCAGCCTCCCAGCCACACTTAAATAAACCATCAAAGGCCAATTGAGCTTGTTAAGCTAATTGACCCCAATAAACCGCTGCTCATGCCATAATACGGGAGTGGGCAAGCTGTTTTTTTAAAAATCTTTTTAAAAAAGGGCAGGAAGGAAAGGTGCCCTTTGTGCATTGTGGGTAGCCCAACTAAGAAAGTACCCCGCCCCCCCCTTCCTAACTACCTGCTCTGTAAAACCCACCAGACCACCCCCCCAACCCCCTCCAACCTCTAAACTGCTCAAATCCTCCCCGTCCAATACCCCGGACTTACCTTGCTCTGGGATCCATGGGCCTTCTTCTTGAGCCTGCTTACAGTCCTGGCAGTGCCCACTAATATGCTCTTAGCCAACCTGATTGGCCGGCAGCTCCCAAGGGCGGGACTTGGTCGCTAGTGAGGGGCACTGCAGAAACCTAGCCCCCCGAAAGCATGTATTGCTGTAGGGTTGGCTGACGTGGAGCGAGTCAGCTCCACGCCCACTGGGGGGGCCCTGCAAGCCCCACTAAATGCAGCCTTATATATTTACACAAATACTTAAAATGTCATGGAATAATTGGACAGCCATGCCATCTTTGTGCCATGAGAAGGCTTTTGTGCTTACAATTTCTACCACTATGCCTTAGGGTGACACCGACATCCACAGTTGAGGTGGAGGAAGCCTGTAGAACGCTATGCCTGTTGTCTGAGATGACCTCGGCGGCCGTCCTCTGGTTGTCTGCGGCCTAGAGGGTGCCAGCCTGATGACAGTTCCTTGCACACAGGTGCATGTGCACCTTCTTCCGCCTCACCTACTGGAGGTGATGGGTCACTGGCAGAGGGGAGAAGAAACAGCAATTCACTCTTGGAACCCCTTGAAATGACAACCCCTTGGTGGTATGCTGGCATTCCTCCACCATGTCGGTCGATGATGGCATCTGTCTGACCCCAGGAGAAGGGGAGACTGAAGCGAGGGCAAGGTGCTTAGTCCCTACCTCACCTAGTCACTAATGTATAGATCCATGTCCAGAGTGACAGAATGCTGGTCCAAGAGCATATCCTAAGCCACTGCGTGTTCTGCTGGACCTGGCTCTCCATGGTGATTGCCAACTTCTCCATTGTGGAAGCTATATGCTCATATGCCAGAGCCATGACAGAACTCATGGATTGGATGGACTCCTCCACCATTCAATCGAGGCTGCGCATAGCCTCTGGTACCAGATGTTCCCCTGCCTGTCCCTGCATCTCCAGCAGGTTTCTTGCAGCTGTTCCAGAGGCCCATCGTTTAGCATGGGTCTCAGCATTGGCCTCGTCTGAAGCAGTCCTCTGACTGTCAGGGAGTTCGACTGTCCCATCCTTCATCAGCTGCTGGTGATGTGTCTATGTTGTGTTCACCAGAATGTGACCCTGAGCCTGAATGCGAATTCCCACTGAGGTGAGTGTCTCTCTGCTGGTGGAGGTTGCAGGAGAATGATGTGATGATGTCACCATGTCATCATCCTCAGAGGTGGAGTTCTGGCTTGCTGCAGACTGTGTGTGACATGTCTCCTGACTACGACGTCCTGTAGTGTAGAACCCAAAGAATTCACTTGAGGTTATACATAATCCCTTTTCCCAGTGCCGTATCACATATATCTCAAAACCAGGCTGGAGTCTTTACTCTGCTGTGAGTACACTCTGGCCTTGCCATTTGCAGCTGAGTGCCTGCCCTGCTCCCCTGCCAGGCCGACCACTGTCTCCTCTGAAGTGGTCAACTAGTGGAGGTCAGGGACAAACCACAATTCTTATCCCAGACATTATGCACTCTTTGCTCCTGCAGGCAGAGAAAAGGATCATCTCAATGGACAAAAAGCAGCCCTATGACAGCTACTGTCACCTTCCTAGTAAGTGTTCCACACACACACTCTACTACAGTAGGTACAACCTTCCCAGCATGAACTGGCTCCCACGCAATCAGTCCATATGTTCCATCTGGTACTGAGGCCTAGGATCCAAACTGCCTGACTTAGCTCTTCATTTCCACGTTGTTTGATGCCATCATCAGTGCAACTTTGCAGTGACTACATTGTGCTGCTTACCCTTTTGCAGGCATTGGACCCGATATCACTTGTGGACCTTATGGCTAACCTCACTGCAACTTCTGTCCACATCACCTTGGTCAGGCTGGAGGGTCTTCTGTTGGCATCATTGGGAAACAGGGTCTCCCACCATTCCCAGATGGCCTGGAGGAGAATCTGCAGGGAGGCATTGCTAAACCCTGCGGCCACTCATTTCCATTCTCTGCACTGAGACATTACTCAAAAGAGGCAGGTGTTTGCAGCAATGGTTGCAGCCTTCCAGGGGTGGGGTTGGGGGGTCAGATTAGCAGTTTGCTGCAACATTTGAACTTTCAAAATGTCCATTCGCACAGCCAGACTGATGCTGCTGGATTGCAAGGAGTGTATGCCTGTACAGCTGCCTTTTAAACATGGTCCCCAGACCTCCGACCCCATGAGGTAACAGTGGGGTCATCAACCTCCTGCCCACCCTGCCACCTGATTCGCCAGGCCCCACGACTCTGAGTATCTAATTGGTTGGCTGCCAGGTGATTGCACATGGCCAGCTGTCCTGCCTGCAAGCAGAAGTCCTGCACACTTCCTATCCCACCTTCGGGACAATCTAGGTGTGCAGCAGCAGTGATGTCAGTAAACAGGTAAACAGCCAGTCACAATGAAGTTTTCACAGGCAGCGAATCATTAATATCCCTTACTTCTAAAATTGGAATACAACTGATCTCAAATAAAGCTGAACAAACTTTAAAAAAACATAGAACCATAGAACACTACAGCACAGAAAACAGGCCATTCGGCCCTTCTAGTCTGTGCCAAAATATTATTCCACTAGTCCCATCGACCTGCACCTAGTCCATAACCCTCCAGACCTCTCCCATCCATGTATCTATCTAATTTATTCTTAAAATCTAAGAGTGAGTCTGCATTTACCACGTCAGATGGTAGCTCGTTCCACACTCTCACCACTCTCTGAGTGAAGAAGTTCCCCCTAATGTTCCCCCTAAACCTTTCCCCTTTCACTCTAAAGCCAAGACCTCTCGTGTTTATTTCTCCTAATCTAAGGGGAAAGAGCCTACTCGCATTTACTCTGTCTATACCCCTCATAATTTTGTAAACTTCTATCATATCTCCCCTCATTCTTCTACGCTCCAAGGAATAAAGTCCTAACCTGTTTAATCTTTCCCTGTAACTCAACTCCTTAAGACCCAGCAACATCCTAGTAAATCTTCTCTGTACTCTCTCAATCTTACTGATATCTTTCCTGTAGTTAGGCGACCAGAACTGCATACAATACTCCAATGTTGGCCTCACCAATGTCTTCTACAACCTCACCATAACATCCCAACTCCTATACGCAATACTTTGATTTATGAAGGCCAGTATGCCAAAAACTTTCTTTACAACCTTGTCTACCTGTGACACCACTTTCAGGGAACTATGTATCTGAACTCTCAGATCCCTTTGTTCCTCCGCACTCCTCAGTGCCCTACCATGCCCTACATGTTAAACATTAAAAAAAAGTAGATTATTTTTATTGTAATGGACAAATTTGATAATCCAAACATATAAAATTAGCACTTCAGGGCTAATGAGTGTATTCAGCAGTAATAATGAAGTATTTTGTTGGCATCCTTCCATCTATGAGGGATGGAAATGCAGCAAACAACCCATTTAGGTATGGGGTCTTCACTTGGTGCATCTTTGCTGATGACTGTGACGACCAATCCTTGAGAGGCAGGTTCTGCTACAAGTGCCTCACATGAAGCTGCCAAGTGACATTCTGTGTGGTTATTTTTGGTGTTGGTACCTGTTGCTGAGCTGCTGTAGCCACTGGTTGTCTTGGTTGTGCATGCCAGCCCATGGCGGGGTGTTGTCATTTCCCTCTTTCACTAGCTTGTAAATCCCAAGTGCGATAGTCATTGGTTAGGCCCCTCATGTCATGTAAGCATCCTTGGGCATCTGGTTATCTGACTCGGGCTACCTCACCATACAGAAGGTCCTTGGGTATGCAACTGTCTTCCACCCTGTGGACATGCCAGATCCACAGGAGCCACCTCTATTTGATTAGTAACAACACACTTGGGAGCTTGGCCTTTGGGAGGACTGCCTTGTTTGTGCTTTTGTCCTGCCAGGCTACATCCATAACACATAACACAGCAAAGATGGAAATTATTGGGATTCTTTTCCTGGTAGCTGTAAGCTGTACTAATGAAGTTGGTACGCCATTAAAAAGCATGTTATCCTCATTCAACAGAGTGTAACCTTTTCAAGGGTTTTAACAATGAGACTAACAGTGTAAGAATGGAAGATCTTGTCAATTCACATTCCCATTGATTGCAGTCTGGGGGTGCCTCAGCAACATGCTTTTTGGAAAAGCATAGAATCACTGACAGCAACTTCTGGATTTGGCATTGTTCTGCACATATGCAGACTTGAGAGGTTGCTGTCAGTGGCATAGTGACAGTGAACATTGGCAGTGTCATAGACAATGCAGTTACAAAGTCTGGGTCAATTGTGTTGTAGCATTAATTCCTGTGATGAAGGAATTGATCTGATATGTTGCCTCTGCTCAGGGTTTTGTAAACTATTCATAATTTGAAAAAAGATCCATTTTGTTCTAAATTCTTAATCACACCATTAACAAGTTCCAAGGCAGGCACAGGCTATAAATTTATGCTGATTCAACAAGTGACAGAAATATTTATACCTGCCAAAGGAATGTTTCAATTGGAAATATTTTAGATTTTCATCATATTAAGAATTCAAATGGCTGATGATCTTACTTCCAAAAGTATTTGTCTGTTAAAGACAATGAAATGTAAATGAATGTAGTTACTTATAAATAGTTGAAACAATAATTCTTTTAAATAAATATTTCAAACATATGTACTTAAATACAAATTTAACTCAGCTTTAAGTTAAATAAACTCTATTGATGCTTGATTTTTTTTAATTTAAATAAGAAGCAGACTACATATATGACAGAAACATGTTTCTATTTCAACAGTTAATGTTCCTGTTTATTTCCTATTTACTCTTTGATGTTAAGCATTGTTTTCAACTTTAACCAAATCAATTCAAGCATCGGCCCTAAAGGTCAGAAGTTACAGAATTTACAGATTGAAAAACTGAGCAAACACAAGGAAGGTTAAAAGAAAGTCAGTCCGGAAGCACAAGTTCAGATCTCTAATTGTAAATTGTTAATAAAATACCCTCTGGATATAAAACACTGCCAAAAAACATACTTTTTGAAAGATGGAAATGTAAACAATGAAGACAGTTCTTTGGACAGCCTGAAAACAGATTCAGTTTTGCATTTATAAGTTCTAATATTGTTCCGCGATGAAAGATTTAACTTCAGGCTTAAGTGCAAAGTAAGTTCACAAATCAACATGATTTAGACTGATGATGTTATCACTGGTTATGCTTATGGACTTGAAATCAAAAATGCAAATCTGCCAAGGTTCTTTACTCCTCAATACGTCACGTATTTCAAATTTGGATGTTACTCATTTGGATAAATGCACTTGCTTACTGAGTAAATGTTATGATGTTTAATAATTTATTTAAGAAATACAACTTAAAGCTCTAATTAGCAACAAACCATATAATTGAACCAATCATTTCAGACAGAGATAGTTAACTTCTCGGCAGAAAAAAACCCCCACACTTTATATAACACAAATGATAAAGTGCATCTGTTATTTATATGCCCCAAATCCCACAATCTCTGGGAACAGATGTTCCTGTCTCTCCCACTGAGCACCAACTTCCATCCCTTGTAAACTAGTTAGGTTGTTATCTTCAAATCAGAATGGTTTAAAATTAATATTGGTGCAGTTGGGTTCAAGTCTGCAGTAAAGTAAACAGCAATAATATAAGTTAAACTTTATGTAAGTCATTCAGGTTTCTTTCTCTTGTCTCTTTAATTATACTTTGCCTCTGTAAGAGAGCTTGGAGCAACAGAAGCAAAATAATGTTGCCTTCAAAAGTTCATCCATCAGAATGGTCCTTAAGCACCCCACCTCCCCCATACAGTGTCTAACTGTTTCTCAAACAATTCCAGGATTTTTTACTCCACTGCTCTATTCAAAAATCCATTCTGGGATTGAAACAATTGTGCAAAGAACTAACGTATCTTTATTTAGTTTAAATATGTGTCCCCCAGTCCTACTTTCACAATATAATTTGCTTTTCCAAATTTACCATAACATTTACTGTCTTACAAACCTCAGTAACATCTTGTCTCAGGAGCCTCCTTTCTAGGCTAAAAAGCCTTGACTTGACCATTCTTTTGTCATAAACTAGCTCTTGAACATTACAGAGCAGCCTTGTAGCTCTTTACTGTGCTGGCTCCAGCATCTCAATGTCTTTTGCCTCAATGTGCAATACTCAAGGTCCAATATTACCAAAGTACCTACTTAGTGAAACTGACTCATCAATAACCTATGTGCTAAAGCTGAGTTCCAAATACGCTCCGTTCTTGATCTTTTCTCTACTTTGATCTAGCCATGGACACAAGCTGAGAGGTGAGAGAAACTGAACTCAACTTCAGGGTAGCATCAGCCTAGTATGACATTAAGGAGCCTAAGCTAATATGAGGTCATTGGAAATAGCCTCCAGCAGCTGGAGTCATACCTAAAGCACAGGGAGATGGTTGTGGTTGTCACAAGACAAATATTGCAGACCCAGGACATTGCTGCAGGAGTTTCTCAGGGCACTAACAGTGGCCTGAACACCTCCAGCTGTTTCATTAATTGGCTTCCTTCTGTTATAAGATCATGAGTGTGGTTATTCATTAATGATTCTTAAAGAGTTTGGCTCTAATCACAGATCCTTAAATAATTGTGCAGCCCATACCTGCCATTAACATCCATGCTTGGGCTAACAAATGGCAGGTAATACTGGTGTCAGTTAAAGTGTCAGGTCATGAACATTTCCAATAAGAAAAGGTTCAATCAGCCTCAACCTTTAACAGTATTATCATTGCCGGGGCCCCCTGCATCAATATCCTGGGGTCTCTTTGATCAGAAGCTTAGCTGAATGCACCACTGGCACACTTTGTCTGCAGTACTTACAATCTACGAGATGCATTGCAGCAACTCACCAAGCTTACTTCAACAGCATTTCTCAGCCCTGAGACTGCAACCATTAAGAAGCAGCAAAATCATGGGAACGCAATCACCTCCAAGATCTTCTGAAGTTATACACCATCATGACTTGCACACTTATCAACATTCCTTCATCATCAACATCCTGAAGTCGTTTGACTGAATTTTGCCAGCCGCTGAGTGGTAGTAATAGATGTGGGCAGCTGGTAAAATAGCAGGGAGCCAGATTGGGTGGGCTCCTCATCTCCATCCCACTGCCAGGGAGGTTTTCCAATGGCCGACAGGAGGTGGGCTGCAAAGCTGATTAACAGAGGCGGGCAGCAAATTTGCATAATTAAGGCCCCAATGATGTGTCATTTTAAGGAGGCAGCCTCCTTGTGGCAGCCAGTAAAATAAGAGTGAGCAAGAGACTCCACAGCACAAAGAGAGGGTGACAGACACAGAAGGCAGCACCCTCGACTCCAACGGTCCAACTGGAGGGGTTTCCCCTCCATCTCATGGGGACTTTTGCCCTTGGATCCCTAACCTTGAATTTGGGTGCCTTCCCCGACTTTGAGGTGTCCTTGCATCTCTCATCTGCCTCAGCAGAGCCCACCTCAAATAGTGATGGCCATCTGAATGGGGAAGCAGCATCAGGAGCCTGCCCGCCATACGTTATCAGATAAGGAACTCACAGACAGCCAACCAGGAGGCTCTCTATGCTAAAATCATTGAGTTGGTCTCACTGCCAGCAATTGCATGCTTGGGACCTGCCTTCAGCCTGATGTCAGGATCGGAAGCCCATAGTAAAATTCAGTCCATTGTCTTTGAACCCCATTCCAAACTCTGTTCCGTAGCTGCCAACTCCATCCCTCTCCCTGGCAATACTCTGAGATTAAACCAGACTGTGCATAACGTTGATGTCATATTTAGCCACAAGATGAACTTTTGACCACATATCAGCTCTACCACTAAGACCACCTATTTCTACCTCCGTAATATCACCCGACGTCAGCCCGTCTCAGTTCCTTTGCTGCTGGAATACTCATCCATGACTTTGTTAAATCTCGACTAGAGTATTCCAACATATTCCTGGCTGGCTTCCCTTATTCTACCCTCATAAACTTCAGGCCATCCAAAACCGCTGCCCATGACCTAACTTGAAACAAGTCCAGTTCACCTCTCACTCCTGTGGTCACTGTCCCAACATTGGCTCCAGGTTAGGAAATACTTTGATTTTCAAATTCTCATCCTTGTTTTCAACTTCCTTCATGGCCTCATGCCTCCCTATCTCTGTAATATCCTGCAACCCCGCAGCTCTCTGAGATATCTGCGCTCATTCAATTCTGGCCCCTTCAGCATCCCCAATCTTAATTGCTTCGCAATCAAAGGCTGAGCCTTCAGCTGCCTCGGCCATGAGTCCTGGAATCCCCTCCCTAAACCTCTCCAACTCTCTGCTTCTTTTCCATCCTTTAACAAGCTGCTTAAAACCTGCCACTTTTCACCACGTGCCCTAATACTGCCTTACGTATAGTTTGTGGTCTAAGTTTATTTTATAACTCACTGGTGAAGTGTTTAGGGAGGTTTTATTACATTAAAGGTGCTATATAAATATAAGTTGTTGTTGTTGGAAGCATCAGGTTGTTGGAGAAGTTTGGGAAAGTTTGTAAAGTCTGCAGGGAGTGGCGCTGGATGTTGGGAAGGCTTTTGTTGTGACTGAAAGGCTTCTGAGATATCACTTCTTCCTAATCCTGAAGGCTATGATAGCGATGCCTGCACCCCAACACCCCCCCAACCCCCCCACCACCCCCCAACCCCAGGCCTCAGCATCACAAGGAGATGAAGTAGAGACAGCAGAGAGGACCAGCTGCTCACAGAGCAGGGAGGAGGTCTCTCAGTAGGATGCTGTAACCACCTTCCTATTTCAAGGACCCCTTCTCCTACCTGTACCTAAAGCCATGAGCAATTAATTCAGTGGCTGCACTTCACCAAAAGCCATGGGGACTCAAATGAATAATACATCAGAAAATAACATTTAGAAATGATATGGCCAACACATTTTCTTAGAGATCCGGCATCTCAAAATTTGGCACTGCACCCCAGATAGAAACTGTTAACTTTTGAAAAGAAATTCAAATTCCCAGTGACCAACTTAAGGAACTGCACAGCAAAGATTTCAAGCTTTAAGACTTTACTGTAACACACAAATTAAAAGCAACATGACTAAACATTATTTCAGTAGGTACCTTATACAACATCTTACGGCACCACATCCGGGTCCTTGGAGCATTAACTGCCACCTGCTCCTACTGCCTTCTCAGCACCAGGTCTGGAGGGTGTCCTGGCCCCCTGAAGGGACAAAACCTCTTTCCTCCTGTCAGCCTCCAGCAACAAGGACATCAGGACGGCCTGCTGTGCTATTTCTGTTCTTTCTACCACATTGTCAAATCTTCAACAAGCAGCTTCAGCCCCTGATGCAGCCAGGGGTTCAGTCTGGCTTCAAATAATTCAGGGTAAGTGGTGCTAGCCTCAAATGAAGTTGGGTCCTTTGCTGAGGCATGCACCCACTCAGTGCTGGGCTGCATGCCTCAATTATTCAAATGAACAGCATGAAGTTTTCTTGCTGCCTGCATCATATTGCAGTCCCCCTGCATCTGATTTTGGGGGCTAGTCAATTTAAACCTTCCCCGGACATTAGTAATGGCAAGCAGGTTAAGATATTAGTAGAATAAAATATTAATTGACAGATATAACTATTATAGGGTTAAACAGCTCAAATTCCAACTCCAGACAGTACAATGGTGAAGCTTGAGAATGCTGTGGGAAAGGAATGTTAAGTGGTGGGCAGATGCCAAGTTAACTATGAAAATGCGATAATGAGTCAGGATGATAGTAGATTTAAGCATGAGAAATGTCCTAAGAGATAGGAAAGTGCAGAACTGCAAGGCCAACTTGACCGACCAAGCATTTAAAATGATCCAGAACAATAAACAAATAGAACCACAGAGCACATGCATGAAAGTCGGTCAGGGGGATGGGGGAGTGGGGGAAGTGCTCTGTCTCTGTGTGTTTACATACTCACTAGGATGGCGATGCTGTTTCACCTTGCATCCCGCATTACCTTATATGTTAGACAGTAGGGTAAGATACACTGAGAAATAATTTTAGAGCGACTGTGAGTGATCAGAGGGATTCATTTGTGGGTCCGCAATGGGTTCTTTACTCATCATTTTAAATAATACAAATGTCATGGGTAATGTCAGTTTGTTAATGTTATAACCAGGATGTGAATTATCAAGCCCCACTACTCCGCAGGCTGTACCGTTAATTTAAATGTTTAATTTTCTCACCACAAAGGCCAATTGTTTACCTATACTTCTAGTACCCAGAAGAAAAGAGACTCTGACCAGACTTCTTTCAAAAACTCAGAATGGTTAATTTATTTAAAAACAAAACTTCTTTTAACAAGTTGCAAGTGCTGGTTAACACATAATTGTAATCAGGAAGTATAACTATTCCTGAAGAGCCAGCTTTTCCCCTGGCAAATGGTCATACATTGACTGAATGGCCTCCATCTGTACCATAATTCTATGGCTCTATTTAAAATAATTGGCAAAAGAGCTAGAGGAAATGAGGAGAATTTTTTTCAGAGAATTGTTAAGATCTGTCTATACACTAACTGAACAGGTGCTAGATTAGATTAGGAAATTCCAGAAAGCAACTTTGCTAATTTACAAGGAAAAAGCTGGGGTGTTGGATTAGATTGTTCAATTCTTTCAAAACACTGGCACAGACATGATGGGCTGAATGGTCTCCTTCTGTGCTGTAAGATGATTCTATGATTGTACCAACACTGCAAAGCATGTAAATTGGAAATAGAGTGTTCCAAATACTGAGCCTTGGAGCACCCCACTCAGCACTTCTCCCCACCTTGAATAACTCCTCTAATGAGTGCTTGTTTTTTTCTACCCTTCTGCTGAGGTCTTCGATGATGCAACGGCTTCCCTTGTCCTTCAAGTTGGTGGAGGTCGCAGTTTAGAAGGTATTGCCTTGATATTGCAGTACATCCTGTTGATAGTACACACACAGGCATCGCTGGTGGATGTTTGGGCTTATGTACGGGATGCTGATCAAGTGGACTGATATGTCCTGGATGACATCAAGCTTCTTGAGAGTTATTGCAGCTGCATCCTCAAAGCAAGTGAAGAATATTCTATCATCCCCTGATTGTGCCTTGTACATGGCGGAGAGACTTTGGTGAGTCAGGCACATCGGAACTTAATGTGGAATTTTCCATAAATGAAACTAAGTGTGGTGGCAGGCGGTTTCAGCAGAGCACACCCCGCTGCCAGGAATTGCAGGATTCGTGCCAGATTCTGCTCTTGGAGCCTCATTAATTATGCAAAGGTACGTATCAGTCCGAATCACCCGCCGGGTCGGGAGATGATTTGTGAGGCTGCCGTCACTTAGCGGGTTCGAAGGTCCAGGCGCCATTTTTAAAGGCCAGTCCAACACACCATAATCACTCTCTCCAGCCCACCAGAGATGGCTGGCAGCCACAAGAGGAAGGCTGAGAACCTGAAGAGAAAGGCAGCACCCAGCTTTACGCACCAGCCCTCCAGGCCTTGATCAGAGGGGTTCAGGGGCACAGGCAAGTCCTGTATCCCAGGGATGGCTGCAGGAAGCACAGCAGCCTCACCTCTCCAGCCTGGGAGACCGTCACAGAGCAGGTCAGTGCTGCTGGTACCCATACCCGAAGTGCCACCTAATGCAGGAACAGGATGAATGATCTCATCTGCTCCGCCCAGGTAAGTCATCCTTCAACACCCTCCAATATCAAACTCCCATCATGGCATCATGCACTCAAACGGCAACTCTCTTCAATGATCTCACACAACCATTAAGCGGGTGACACATATCAACACTCATTCTCTCAATACAGGGCCAAGCTTGCGCACAACAGACATGAGAGAGCACAACCGGTGGAGGAATGGCCAACATCATCGCCCTCACCGAATTTGACAAGGCTGCAGCCAAGCTGGCTGGGGAGGACAGGGATCACTCCTGTGGGGATGGGGAGATCGGCCTCTCCCACCAACATAATACAGATCACAGCTCCATCAAATCCTGACATTCACAGTGAGTCACGTGCAGTCTTATTTAGCTCTTGCTCATCAACGGAAAATCTATTTTCTATTTTCTAGGCACCAGCAGACAGAGGCCCCTAAGCCAGTCGAGCACCAGTGTCAGCCCCCAGACCACATCCGAGGAAGAAGCTCCGGAAGAACTGTCACAGCGCTCACACGCACTCTCCACCGGCTCAGACACACACACGTCGGTGAGGCACAGATGTAGATTAGGCTCGGGCTCACTTTCTGGGAAACACCTCACTGACATGTCCCCGTTGCAGTCGGAGGCAGGGACAGCCCAGGTCTCCGGCACTCCGAGGGCTGCTGGAGACCAGCCACCTGCTCGGTCCGAGTCAGGTGATCAGCCTTTGGATGCATTCGCCAAATCAAGGCTGGAGATGCAACGACAGGTGGTGGAACATCAGGCAGAGATTCAACAGTCACTCAGCAGACTAAAGCAAACAATGGAGGTGTTTATCCATGTTCTGTCTGATATTGTGGCTCCAACATGCGTGCGCCTAGAGGTCACCATGGGAAGGCTGGTGACCACCATGGAGACCTTTGTACAGAAGCTCTCTGCTTTGCACTCCATGGCCACAAGCCCTGGTGGGCACCATCAAGATGTCGGTGATGTGTGGACGAGGCACCTTGATCCCCCTCCAGGTGCACCATCTCCTGTTGGAGTCAGTGCCGGGCCCTCAGGCACCCACAGGGAGGATGATCATCAGCCGCACAGTCTGGGGGCCTCCTCGGATACTCCAAGAGTGTGTAGCCACTCTCAGCCCCGTCTGCCTGTACCCCATCCACTCCAGCTTCTCAGGCCATCGAGGCACCTGAGCAGCTACCCTCATCAGGCTGGGGCCCTCAAGGCCTCGGGCCTCCAGAGAACATCCACCAAGGCCATCACAGACAACAGGATGTAGCAGTCAGCAGGCTGCCTCCACCTCTGCTGCGGAGGTCGGGCTGCACCCAGGCGTAACGGTAAGGTTAGGAAAGTTAAGAGAAATTGACATCACTTTTGGGCCACAGATGTGCTAGACATGTAAACAAATTGCACTTTTGTTAATATATTTGATGGTTATGTGAATGTTCCTGTCAACTGAAAGCATTGTGATTTTGAATATTGGAACCCTTTTGTTTTGAGGTTTACCCTCCCTCTCACTCAGTGATAGTGACCCACTGTGAGATTCACATTCCTGTGATGTCAACATCAGCTGAACTAGTCTCCACACACCTTGTGTGATGTCAGGGAGATGTGTTTAAATCTTTATTTTAAGTGTGTGATGTAAGCCTTTCTACCCTTCTTCCTCCAGGAACACCATTGAGTGAGGGCAGCTGATCAGCATTGATATTCTAGAGGCATTTGTGTCTCCTCAGTGGTAGTGACAGAAGAAAAGACATGAACAGGAGGGGGAGATCCCGAGGCATGTCCACATCTCAGTCGCAGCAGTGTTTGCATCATTAGATGGAGGTGAAGGCTTCAAGTCTTCTCTCGCATCGCTCTTGTTTGTAAGTGGACTCTCAGTTCCCAGAGTGAGCTCACCCATGGTCAGAAGCAAAGATCATGGTCTGGTGATTCATGGGGTCAGAATGCACAAGTCTGAATACAGGACTCGTTCTCGTTGCCAGTGGGTGGGCATCCCCTGAGATGGCATTGAGGGCTAGGAGAGATGTGGCCATATTCCCTCATTTCACTTTACTCGCCCTGGAGCCTGTCAGCAATTAACGTATCAAGGGCAGGTCTCTCACATCTTTCTTCTTCCGTGGCCTGATCGCAGTCATACTGACTCTCAGCAGCAAGCATCTGAAGCACATCCTCAGAAGCCTTGTGGTCTGATCTATAAGGGTGTGTGTGGAGCTGTGAGCAGTATTGTACCTCTCCTTGGAACGACTCTTAGGTGTCTGAGGTGCACTGGTGTCATCAATCAGTGTTTCAGTGGTACCCCTTAGCCTCAAGCAGCCATCCCTGCAGACATAACGGCCTCTCGAAAATCTCAGGCACCAGGGAGTGGCTCAGGATGTAGAAGTCATAGCAACTCCCAAGGTACCATGTGCAAATGTGCAGTATGTGCTTTTGGTGATTACACACCAGTTGTACATTGATAGAATGATAGCCTTTGTGGTTTAGAAACATTAGGACCTGCTGCCATGGAGCCCATATAGCCACATGGGTGCAGTCTATTGCACCCTGCACTCTTGGGAAGCCTGAGATGGCAGCAAAACTGGTGAATCTCGCAGCCTGGCTATCTTCGTCCACAGCAAACCTGATATCATGATGGGCCTCCCTGTAAAGGGCATCTGTGACCTCCTTTATGTATCAATTTGTTGCAGAGTGAGAGAAGCCACACAGGTGCCCTGTTGATCCTTGGAAAGACCCAGAGGCAAAGAAATTTAGCGTTGCAGTACCTTCAAAGCCACTGACAGGGGATACCCTCCACCTCCACATGGTGTCAGACCTTCAGGAAGAATGTGGCATATGTGATGTACCAGAGCTTGGGACAAGCGCAGATGAGCACAGGATTGCCTCTCACTCTTATGTAAATAAGAGACTGTTCTACGATAAACCCTAGGTTTGGTGAGTCATCCCCATTGTCTGGGTCTCTCCTCCTGACCCTCCTGTTCCTGCTCTGGCTCCGCTTGACCATGTCCCTTCTGCTGGTGCTGCGCACGGAGTCGCCTCTCCCTCTTTCACCTCCTCCATTGCATTAGGGCCCTGACAAAGGCAGCATTGAGCCTTGGATCCATATCTGCTTTTGCCTTCTCTCTGGAAGGAAACGTTGAAGATATTAATGATTCAAGGGGCAAGAAACTGAAGCTCAGAATATGCCACGTTTGGAAACTGTAAGGGTCCATAGTTTTTCCTGCCCTATTTGCATGGTGGCTGATGTCACCTTGCCCCTGAGACACTAGCGCACACATTGAGGTGACCAAGATGGCATCATCGATATGTAACATCTTGAGCCCTGCGTGGGATGCTAAAGTTTCAGTGAGATGAGTGACCCAACCTAGCTCTGTGCTCCCATCTCTGATGTGGCATATTAATGACCAATCATTTACTCATGGTCAATGAGTGGATAGCCTTTGGCCCATTAAGAGTGTCAATTCTGGTGAACATATGACGGGCCTTCATTGATGGAATGTCATATATGGTGCAGCTGTACCTCTGTAGTAATTATAGTTTTGATAAACGTAGGACTGTAGCTTTAAGAATAAGCCTGTGGTGTAAGATCACATGATCTGTGTAAACCAAGAGTTAGCGGTGCGGGGAACCTCTAGGGGAGAGTTCTGCTTTAGTTATAGAGTTTGATGCACATTTGAAGTTCCTGCTGCTGTCCACCAAGAAAAGTTGCTTGGAAAATCAACTCTTTAATAGCCTTCTTCACTATCGCCTGCATTCCCAAATTCTACATTCCTATGTGTTACCCTTGAGATGCAGTGACTGTGATGTGAAGCCACTGAGTTCTGAGCAGCCCTCTAACAGTGCTAATGAAGCCATTGGCTTTCAGTGGCTTTCATCACAATAGGTCTTCCTCCTTTCTTTCTAAGCAGACTCCTGCTCACTCCTACAGCAACAAGAGGTTAGAGGGCGACCCCAGAAAGGCCCCGCTTGTGTTCACCCTTCCCCCTCACTGCCATCCCACAGCCTTCCCTTCCCATTGCCCGTTTGTGTTTGCCCTTCCCCCTCACTGCCTTTCCACAGCCTTCCCCCCACCATTGGCCTCTTCATGTTCATCAACCCCACTCTCTCCTCACAGCCCACCTGCAGTTGAAATGCTAGTTTCAGAAAGCGGAGGCCTGCATGAGTAAAATGATGTTCTTCAGGATAATGTAGGCAAAGAGCAGGAGCAGACCAACCTTACAGCCCTGGCAATGTGGTGTCCATTACAACAAGACTGGCACAGCGCTATGGATGGCAGGCTATGTATGTTCCACTCATCTCGAAGTTACCAGCAAACTGAAGTCTGACTTGTGCACGCCACCCTTTTCCAAATGGATTTGAGGCCAATGTAAATTCCCGCAAATTTAGAGGGCCTGACAAGATTGTCACAAGATTGGAGGGCCTGACAATATTCTGGCGAGCAACTGTTTTAATGAGCATTCATGAGATGTTAATGAATGCAAATGGCATTTACGCCACTAGTTGGTGGGATAACTGACCCTCCATGAACACACTATCGGGAGAATTGTAACCTATTTTTACGATGGTGGATTTGTGACTTTTTGCCTGCTGCTGGATTCTCCACTCCTGCCCGCCGCGAAACCTGCCACTGGCGGGATGGGAGGATTCCGCCCTTAGGAACAGGAGGAGGCCATTTAGCCACTCAAGCCTGTTCTATCATTCAATAAGATCATGGCTGATCTGCAAGCTAACTCCATATACCTGCCTTTTCCCCATATCCCTTCTTGCCTTCAGTGAAGAAAAATCTATCAGTCAGTTTTAAAATCTGGTGTCAATTGTTGTTTGCAGAAGAGAGTTCTAAACTTCTAGCATCCTTTGGAAAGAAGTATTTCCTAATTGCACTCCTGAAAGGTTCAGCTCTAATTTTTTGATTATACATCCTAGCCCTGGACTCCCCAACCAGCAGAAATAGCTTCCTTTAATCCACCCTATCTGTTCCTCTTATATTTTGAAAACTTTGATTATATCACCTCTTAGCCTTCAATATTCTAGAGAGTACAACTCTAGTCTGTTTAATCTCTCCTGGTAATTTAACTCTTGGAGTTCAGGCATCATTCTAGTAAACAGTGTAAAATCTAACACTGCCATTAACACTCCCTATGTCTTGTGTCCGTGACACCTTTATGAATCTCTCCTTAGCTCCCACCATCCCTGACCTTCTATTTTGTTCCACCTGCTCCACCCCATCTTAAACAGTAGAAAATCCATCAGATTTCTATTTCTCTTTAGCTCTGAAGAAGAGTCATATGGACTTGAAACATTAACTCTGTTCCTTTCTCCACAGATGCTGCCAGACCTGCTGAGTTTTTCCAGGATTTTCTGTTTTTATTTCAGATTTCCAGCATCCGTGGTATTTTGCTTTTATCATTCTACTAAATCTATGCAGCATTTCCTCCAAAGCCAATAATCCATCCTCAGGTGTGTTGCCCAAAACTGGCCACAGTACTCTAGGTGTGGCTTTGTGTAGTTGAAGAGTGACTTCTACACCTTGTATTCTAAGCCTCTAGGTATACAGACTAGCATTCCATTAGCCTTTTTGATTATTTTCAAAACCTACTCAAAGGCAATTCATGATGGGCAATAAGTGTTGATCTTAACAGCGACTCTCACATTACATAAAAAATTTTTAAAAACAAGTACCTTGTTCCATCCTTTTTAAGTTCAAAGTAGATGACCTCACATTTGCCCACACTGAAATCCATATGCTAAGTTTTTGCCTATTCACTTAATCTATCAATACCTCCTTGCAATTTTATGCTTCTAGACTCTTACAATACCACCCTTTTTGTGTCATTGGCAAATTTGAATATGCGGTTTTCTATCCTGTCATCTAAGTTCTTAATGAATACAGTGAATAGTTGAGGCCCCAACATAAATCCTTGCAGGATACCACTTGGCACATCCTGTTAATTAAAGTACCTGCCCATTATCCCTCCTCTCTGTCTCCTTCCATTCAGCCAATTTCTCAACCAGCTCAATAATTTGCCTTCAATTCCATGAGCATCATCTTGAGCTTATTGTCTCTTATGAATGAGGAATCATATCAAATATCTTCTGTAAGTCCATATAAATAACATCCATAGATATTCTCCTGCCTACTGCTTTAGTCACCTCTTCAAAAAATTCAGTCAGATTTGCCAGGCATGACCTATCCTTTACAAATCTTATGCTGGCTTTCTCAATTTTCTGACAACAGATGTCAGGCTAACTTGTCTTTAGTTCCCTGGTTTCCTTCTATCACCTTTCTTAAATAGCGGAATGACATCCAATTTTCCAACCTAAAGAAACAGTTCCTCAATTGAGAAAACTTTGGAAGATTATAGATAGGGCAGCTACAATATTCCCACCTACTTCTTTTAAACCCTGGAATGGAAACCAGAGATGTGTGTCATTAATTTCCCCATTACTGTTATCTTGCTTATGTTACTATTCTTATGTGGGGTTCCTCTCCCTAATTCAATAATAGTTTCCTTGTGATGTCTGGCATGCTAACCCCCTCCTCTCCTGTAAGTACTGATGCAATATAATTATTCACTATATCTATCACTTCCTTATTTTCTTTGACAATATCACCATTATCAGTTTTCAAGCGAACCACATTACATCAGACAGCCCTCTATTCTTGGGCCAGAATTCTACCCTGACCCCCCAAACCCCCACGGTTCTGAGGTGGGGGGAGAGTGTGAAATTGTATAGACAGGATTCCATCTGGGATCCTGCCCGCCCTGACATGGTCATGATTTTATGATGGGGTAGGAAGGGCCTCACTGTTGCCCTAATTGAGGTCCTTAAGAGGGCACTTTAAGGGCCTTTTCCCACACCAATTTTTAGGCCGGGGGGGCAGATACCAGATCAGGGGGGCAAACCTGAAAACGGACAGAGTTTGATCTTAGGTGGGAAGGGAGGTCTGCGCCTCCATTAGAAGCCCCCTTCTGACTGGAGGCGCCCTCCCCTCAAGGCCCAGTGACCTCCAGACCTCCCTTCCCCCTCCCACCACCATATCCCCCGGGACACCGATCGCCCCGCCTCGTGACCCTCCAGGCCTTCCCTCTAATTATCTATTTGATATTCTTTGCTGCTCTTTAACTCTTTTCCAGTAACTAAGATGTGTGCTAGTTTTTGCGGTTTTATATGCTTTTGAGTTTAGTTTTATGTTGTCCCTTACCTCTTTAATTGTCCATGGCTGTATTTTTTAGAAAGAAGAATACTTGCCCTTTAGTGTCTTTTGGATGAGATATTAAACCAATGCCCCATCTGCCCTCTCAGGTGTACATAACAGATTCCGTGGCATTACTTCTAAGAAGACCAGAGCTATCCCTAGTGTCCTGGCCAATATATATCCCTCATTCAGCATCACTATTACAGATTATCTGGTCATTATCACATTGCTGAGAGCTTGCTGTACATACATTGGCTGCCAAATTTCTGACATTACAACAGTGAGTACACTCCAAACGTACTTCATTGGCTGTAAGGCACTTTGTGGTCAAGAAAGGTGCTATATAAATGCACAGGAGAATGGGCAGCAGCATATAGAAGTGAAAAAGAGGAATAAGGTACATAAAGGAGTGAGAGTGTTGGATAGTACTAGAAAAAGAAGTAGTATCATATTAGGAGCAGACTAAGAAAGACTACAAGGAATACAAAGACAGGTTTGTGTGGTGAACAAGGTTGGTGAGTTAGAATCATAAATACCTATGTGGGAACATGATGTAGTGACAATAAGGGAAATGTAGCTTGAAATAGTGAAGTCTGGGTACATAATATTGAAAGATACAAAGTGAACAGAAAAGAGAGGGAAGGATAAAAGGAAAGTGGGGTGGCAGTACTGACTAGTGAAGACATTGTAGTGTTGTCCTTGAAAATGTCCTTGAGAGGGTAAGGGCAGAATCCATTTGGTTAGAGTTGAGAAACAAAAAAATCAAGCTATTAATCAGGTTACCAGAGGTATTCCCATTCATTTGTTTTCACCATAGTGGGGCTAATGGCTTCATCTTGCGTCTTCTCTGTAGGGGTATTCGATTAGTCTCCAAATAGTGCAAGAGAGATCGAGGAGTAAACCTGCAGGGCAATCACAGAGATGTGTACAAACTATAGAGTGGTGATTTTGGGTAAATTTACTGATCCAAAATCAATTGAGATAATGTTAAAGTAAAGAGTAAGGAGGGAGAGAAATTTTTGGGATTATGTTCTTGGCCCAGCTAGGAAGGAGGCATTGCTGGATCTGGTGCTGGGAAATAAGGTGGGTCAAGTGGACCAATGTCTGTGGGAGAACATTTAGGTAAGAGTAATCATCACATCATAGGGCTGAATCTTACCTATGTCGGACGGGCTGGGTGGGAGAGGGTGGGGGCGGGCGCGGAGCTGATTGCTGCTCACGATCGGCTACATGCCGCCATTTTATGTGGGCGGGCCAATTAAGGCCCGCCCAGCGTAATATGCATTCTGTAGCAGTAAGCACTACCTTTGCGGTCGGGGATGAGGAGGGAGAGTCAAGACTACGCTCTTTCGTGCATCATGCAAAAGAGTGCAACAATCTCCCTGAGGGATGGAGCTGCCTCAGGGAAATTAAGTACAAAATAAAAGTTTTCAAATCATAAAGTTAAAAATGATTTAAACATGTCCCCTCATGTGACAGTGTCACATGAGCTGAGACATGTTTGTAAAGTCACGAAAATTTGTTTATTTACTTCATATAAGTTTCACGAAACCTCATCCCGCCCTTGGATGAGGTTTCCTGAAAAACACTTAAGGTTGGACGGGCAGTGTTGTTCAGGACTTTAATTGCTTTTTCAACGGCTTTAATAGGCTGTTGACAGTTGAGCGGGCGCGCAGCTGCCTCTAGCGCACGCCCGCCGAACGGAACATCAAAATGACGCGTGATGACAGCGGGACGCATGCCTGACATCATCACACGTCATTTTATGTGTCAGCATGTGGGGCCCACTCCCAAACTTTGATGGCAATATTCTGCCCCGTAATGTTTAGATTAGTAATGGAGAAGAGCAACGAACAATCTAAAGTAGAACTTCTAAATTGGAAGTGAGATCAATGTGGTGGAAAGGAATCTAGACAGGGTGAAACAGAACCAAAGATTGAGAGGAAAATGGTAAGGGAACAATGGGTGATATTTAAGGAAGATATATTTCAGATACAGTCTAGGAACATTCCACCAAACATGAAGGTTTGGGAACTGAAGCCTGGGCTCCATGGATGACACAGATAGAGAATATGATGAAACAAAAAAAGTGTATGATGCATGTCAGATGAATTCTTCATGCAAAAACCAGGCAGAGCATAATAAGTTAAGAACGGCAATGAAGAGGAAATTAAAACTGGCAAAGAGAAAATATGAGAATAGAAAGGCAGTGAACTTAAAAGGGAACCTTAAGATCTCTATTGGCATGTAAATAGTAAGCGGGTGAGGCCTATTATGGACAAAAAGAGGGTGATATGTGCTTAGAGATACAGAGTAAGGCTAGAATACTTAGAGCATTTTGTATCATTGTTTATTAAGAGGTGGATGCTAGTAAAGCATTGGTCAAGGTTAAGATGATGGAGTTAACGGATGAGGTGAAAATTGATAAGTAGGATGTACTGGAAAGGCTGGCTTTGCTGAGACAAGACAAGCCAGCCTTGTTGGGAGAGCATGGATCCCAGGTTGCTGAGGGAAGTGAGGTGGCGATAGCAAAAAGGCTTGCCAGGATCATCCAAACTTCCCTAAATACAGGGGGGGTTGGTGGTCGGTGTTGGATGGGGAGGTGCCAGGGGTTTGGAGAGTGGCAAATGTGACACTTTTATTCAAGAAAATTCTTGGCAATTACACACTGGTCAGTTTAACATTAGTGATGGATAAGGCACAATATTCAGGGGAAAAAATTAACAGACACTTGGAGAATTTTGAGTTGATCAAGGAGAGCCAGCATGGATTTGTAAAATACAAATCATGCTTGACTAATCTAATTTAATTCTTTGATGAAGTAACAGAGAAGTTTGGGGGACTGGTTTGCAGTTTGTAAGAATTAAACCAGGCAGGTAGTCTTATGTTAAACATATAAAGGGGTAACTCTTTTCTTCTCCGCCGATGCTGCCAGACCTGCTGAGTTTTTCCAGGTAATTCTGTTTTTATAAAGGGGTTAGTTTTATTGTCCTAAAGCCCACCGAGGTAAAAAAAGATGAATAAATGTTAAAAATGTACAAAAACATCCTACTTCCCACTAATGTGCGCAAGCACACACTCAAATCCTAAGCATGCAGAAAAGAATGCAACTTTACAGAGTATCAGATGTTAAACTTGGCCAAGTAAGATGCAGGTACAAGGATTAGGTTAATGAAAGATTCACTGATTGTATTCGGAGATGTTGGCTCTTTGTTTAAAAGGCCATGGCCATTTGTTTAAAGTTGTGGCTGGTGGATCCCCTTCTCTTGGAATCACTGCTGTAGACAAGATAATGTCTTTTTAGTAGAGTCTCTACTGCAGGGAGGTCAACACTTATCTTTACAAAACAGGGTGCAGAATTAGATGAAATGCTGTAGAGAGAGCAGGAGACCCCTTCTCCCTGCTCCTTGCTCCCCGTGGCAGCCTATGTGTCCTCTGCTTAGATCCCAATTCCAGCATCCACACAAAAGGTTGTAGGTCATGACATCTCTCCATGTCGGTTGTACATTCCAAAGAATACCAAGAACTAGCTCATGTCTTGCATAGCTTCCCTTCAGCCAATGTTTTATAGCTAAGGTGATTAATTTGTTTAATGTCCCAGCCATTAACTCCTGAATGATGCATCCTCCAGGGGACGCCATTGTCTCCGTTGGCATCTCCGTAGACTTTGCATCTCCATGGAATAGATTGTGACTTTACAGGTAAAAGCTAACAGCTACTACAATCAGTATTCTTTATTTAGAAAAAATGTATTTTTCTTTAAAAAAGGCTCTCTATATATTATATATATATTTATATACATGTATGACCAGCTGATGAAATGACAGATTAATATTCCTTGAGGCACATCTTCATAATACTTAATTGCCCTAGAATTGGTCAAAGAAATCAATTCAAACTGTCTTGCTTTAACCAAGAGTGGAGGAGAGTGGGTTTGCTGGACATGCAGGGCAGCTTCTTTACCCCTACTGACTCATGCACCCAGGTGCTAGGAGAACTTTGTGTTTGAGAAGGGTGCATTGCACTTTGTGTGAAGGAAGGCACAAGATGAGCATGACACCCACGTGGGTGTCATAGAAGCCAGAGACCAGAGGGAGGGCAGGAGGTCAGGAAGGAGAGGCTACTGCCTGCACACTAGGATGGAGGACGAGAAGAGGCAGAACAACCCGATACTACCCTGTAGGAAGGGTGTACAGACCTAGGACATCATACCTCAAAACGATGGAGAACCATTGCTGAAGGCAACTGAGGTTAAGCCATGAGGCAGTGACAGTCATATGTCGCATGGTCCAGCAACAACTCGAGCCACACTCTATCAGCCCCCACACCCTGCCAGTGGCTGTAAAGATGACATTGCTCTATACCTTATGCCTCAGGCTCTTTCCAGGGCTCAAAATGAGACGTGTCTGGTATCCCAGTCAGCAGCACATAGCTATATTAAGGCAATAACTAATGCCCTGTTTGCTCATGTAGGGGATCACATTAATTTCCCTGTAGGTTTGGCATATCAGATGCAAAGAGCCAAGGCCTCTTCACAACGAGAAGGCTTCCCTCAAGTGCAGGATGGCATTGATAACGCCCATGTTACCACAAAGGTTCTAACTCATCTTCGGATACCTTCATCAACCGAAAGTCCTTCCACCCAATCAATGTGTGGGTGGTTTATGACCACAGCAAGGTCTTCCTTCACTTGTGTGTAAGGTTCCCTGGTGGTTGCCACAGCTCCTTCAGCTCCCTTAGCTATTTCAGCAACATTTGCAAATCACTGATTAGCTTCTAAGGAACAAGGGCTACTCCTTAAGGACTTGGCTAATGACCAATTTTAGGAGCCCTCAAACTGAGGCAGAGCACAGCTATAACAACAGCACAAGGAGTGCAATCGACAGGTATTTAGCATTTTAAAAATGCACTTCAGATGCCTCAATAGCTCAGGTGGAGCCCTGCAATATGCCCCAGCAAAGGTACCAAGAATAATAGTGGTATTCTGAATACTGCACAACATTGCGCAGCGCGGGCCTAGAAATCAATAACAATGATGCCATGGGCAGAGTTCCAACATCTGAAGAGGAAGATGAGGGGGAAGAAAAAAGCCTCAGTCCATTCTGACGATTCCGAAATGGAGGAAGCCGCCAATGGTAGAGCAGCTGGGAGGCATGGCCATGTAACCAGGGCTGACTCTGTGCAGGAGAGGATCATTGCCAGACATGACCTTGTGCAAAATTGATTCACACAAGGCCCTCCGATCTCACAGCCGCCATTAGACAATCCTTGGTGAGCAACTTGTAAGTAAAGAACCTTTTATATTGACACCACAATTACTCACAAGGAGAGAATCAACATCAATGAGTTTGACTCAGTCACACTAAAATGGCTGCAACCTTCACCATCATCATAATACAAGCATACATGGTAATAAATTCTTCACAACCTGGCCCCCTCATATAAATGCCAGTGCCTGTAACTGAGGCACCAAAGATGCCATCTTGCCCATAATCAAATCATGCAACAAAACTGAGTGACATGACTTAAGACTTTACACCCTCTACATGCTGGTAGGATTGTGTGAGCCAGCAATCATGCAAATATGGTATATTGCGCAGGATGAGCTCACAACTGCCAACAACAGCTCTTTGAAAGAACTTGCGCACCATTCATTCCGGCCAATGGTCCAGTTTCTGAGGCAGGTGTCATGTGCAACATCCTATGCTTCTCTAAACCTCTGCTTCCCTTACAAAGCCCATCCTCTGCCACCTGGAATGCAAATGCTGCAAAGTAGTGGGGACAGCAGCTGAGCAATATTCTCTGGAGCGTACATGGCATGTTGAGCTGCGATGCTTATACCTAGGCCAATGCATAACGCTGCAGTGTGGATGAATAGCACTCATGTTGAGATGTACTAGCTGCCCAGTATCTACTGGTGGATTCTGATCATTGAGCCTCCCTTAAAGTCAAGTTTGGATGGGCAATTTAAGATACAAGGAGCATCTCAGTGCATGAGCCTCTGAATGCTAAAATCTTACATGATAGACCAGAGAGAGAAGAAGCCCTCCAAAGCATTACAAATCAGGTGACAGCTTTGTTCCTGATGACTTCACCTCGAAATGGACCTCAGCATACCAACCTCATTATCACTGATAAGAATTGCCTTCATAATGTTACCATTCTTTTGGAGTTCTGTAGTGCACAAACACACGCTGAGTCATCTACAAGTATATATAAAAATATTCAAAAAGTGCTGAAATGTGATATAAACAATGTGAAACGTGTAACCACAGTGAATTCATTAGTACTCTAGGCAAGATGGCAGCCTGCGCTCACACACACTTCAATAAAATGCTCCCTGTGTTGCCTTGGAGGTGACAGAGGCAGGCTGCTTGCTTCTCAGTCTATATGGTAATGAGGAGTGTGGTGGCCGGTCTCGTTGTGCAGACACCCGTTGGGGACCTCCTTCAACTGCATCCTCTGCCTGTCTACATGGGCAGCCATAGTCACTGGCACCTTTGGAGCAGATAAGGGCTCTAGTGGAGAGGCCGGGGAGGTGGAAGGTCATGAGGGTGATGAGAAGCCCCCGGTACCATCACCCTCTTCAGTTATCTCCAGAGCCCTGGGTTGGCCTTCAGGTGGGCTTGGTGGGACTAGCTGCTGGTACGCAGCATTTGTCTATTCCAGCAACTGATGTACCACCAATGTGGCCACACTGTTAAGGGAACAAAGCTCTTCATGTATTCCACGGATGTCAGTGCTCATACTCTGAGTGGACTGCTCCAGGCCACTGTGAGAGGCTTGCACCCTTCCCTGGCTGAGACGCTGCTCCTGCATCCACTCTGAGTGCTGCTGCTGTTTGTGGCTCTCTGTGAGAGTCGCCAATCTGTCATGGTCAGAACTCATGTGGTTGAGTCCCTGGGACAATGTGGAGCCCATGATGGTGATGGATTCTTCCATTCGCAGTCCTAGAGCTCCCACTGCCTCAGGAAACTCCACCAGATGTCCAGACATCTGCTGCTAATTGTCCAAGTCCTGTGCCCCAAAAAGTGACTCCTGAGGCTCCACATTCCTGCCCACTGGAGAATCATCGTGACTTTCCTTCCTCATCTGAGGGGACTGTGCACAGATGTCTCTGACTCAGACACCTCCTTCTGTACTCTGGTGCAGTGACTTTCACCCTGTGCCACCGACTCTATATGTGCACTACATCCCTCCAATGTGCTGGTATCTGAGCGGAGGAGTGTGGGTTAGTCAGATGTGACGCTGTCTTTTCCTCCTCTTGAAGCTCAAGGGATGATCTGTCCTGGCGGGTGGTGAGCAGGTGGTGCTGGGGCCAGTGTGAGACACAAAAGGAATTATTTAGGTTTAGCCCTTCTATATGAAAGCACACTCTGATGCATGCTATTGCCTTTAACCATGCTCGCACAACCCCATCCTTGCACTTGCTCTCATACCAACATCCATCCCATTGTGCTCAGTGAACTGACATCATAACCTCCACCATTACCACCAAGAGCCAAGTTGACTTTAACACCACCTTTATCACCCACTGCCAGAAATTCACCGTCACCAACAGGCAGCTGTTCAGGCACCCTGGCAACCTCCATGGTCACCTGTTCAACCGAGTGAATTGTTTTCAGCCAGACTGAGCCACCCCCAGTTCACGAACATAATTTGCCCTTTTCATCTACAATAACAACATGATTTCATGTTAGTCTGATACATAGTACATGCAGGGATAGAACTTATAGTAGGGAAGAAGGCCATTTGGCCCATTGTGTTCCTGTCAGTCAACATGTAGCAATCCAGCCCAATCCTTTTTTCCTACCCTTGGTTGATAACCTTGTAGGATATTGCTCTTCACTGCGTCCATGCATTACTGTGGTCCAGTGCTCATTCACATGTTCTGTGCGTACCTACATGAGCTGCCTACATGTACAAGCCTAAATGCTGAAGCAGAGATATATGCCACGTTTCACACCTTAGCTGCAACTCACAGAAATGATCCTTCTCTTGGTGCTCTGTGTGGATGAGCCAAGCTACTCACCTTGCCGGATGCAGCAGGTCACTGAACCTTTTCTGGCATTGAATCCATGAGGGCTGATGCTCTCCTGCTGCACTCACTGCAGCCGCTATTTAAATCCAGGCCTTCCTGGTTGCAGCAGGGGCACTGCGGCAGCAGCAGGGGAGAGGACTGCTCGCCTCTTCTGGACCTCTTCCACCAAAATGTGAAGGTCCTGGTCAGGAAAGTGTGGGCCAGCCAGTCCCGTCCCTTCCCCCACATGTCCTCTGGGGGATATTCTATGAATAAAAGGGTAAGGCAAAAGGGGTCATGAGCCATTCAGATTGCAATGTTCTCATTCACTTTTGTGTGCTTACATGCACTAACCATTTTCACCATATCATCAGTGGTTACTGTTACAGTCTGGTAGAGAAAATGGCTCTGCACAAGTGCTTGGTGCCATGTATATTGCGGCTGTGACTCCAACTTAGCATGGTGTGCTGCGTGACCACTGACAGTCCTACTGTTTACACCCTTTTAGTCACCCTGTTGTGTCAAGGCAGTGTATCTTGATAGATGGGTGGCAAGAGGGCAAGCAGATGGGATAACGGTCATGGCACTGTTCATCGTTCATCCACAACATCTTGGCAGCTAACTACATCACTGCAGAATACCTGTACCAGGTGGTGATGGCAAGACTATGCCATCTCCATGGCTGTGCCTTGTGAATCCACTCCATGCTTTCAGTGCTTCAGTGCACTAAACTGTGTATAGGCAGTAACTTTGACAATTTTTTTCTAGGTAAGGCCGATGGGCCATCTGTTCCAGGGTCAGTAAACAATTGGACAACACTTACTGTGTTCCCACTCACCTGACAAGTCAGTGACATCTCCTTTGAAGCACAGGGACTTTGCCATGGATGATGAACCTTTCAAATGGGCCTTTCCGAGGGTCAGCTTCTTACCTGTGCCTGAGTCACCCACTCCGTGCCAGGCCCGCATCCAACCCTTCACCATTTCCAGGGTCGCCTGCCCCAACTCCCAATATAGCTGCTCCACTCACACCCCCTCATCCCACCCCCCACAACCTCCTAATTAACCCCCTCCCCCCACCCTCCGCATCCACTCTCTACTACCAGTGAACCGAAAAGCTCATGTTTGGGAAGATATTTATAGACGTCAAGTTTGTGGAACCGGGAAATTTTCCCAACCCCTCCCATCAGATGCTGGGGTGAAAATCCAAGCGTAAATATTTGTGCATAATCAGTCTGAATGAACATAGCACATGGAAGGTATCAAAGAACATATGATAAATGTACTACATAACATTTGATTTATGGTTCTTTCCAATTTCTTCAGTGCCAAGTTCTCAACCTTCTTCTTCCCATTAAAGACAGAAGTCTATTATTTTGCCTACTTAAGGCTATTTCCTGTGATCCTAATCACTTGGTACACTGCTGATTCTCCAGTTATGTTTCCCATTTTCCTAAAAACATTGATAGGATCAGACATTAAAACAGCATGAGATAGAAACTTCTAATTGATTCATCGTTTGACTCAGCAGAAAATAGTCAATTTCCCATGGCAGCTTTAAATCTATAATAATGTGCAGTGTTTTTGTCGGTTCACACTCTTTTGATTGGCCAGTGGTTGACTTGGTGAGCAAAGCCTGGCACATGTGGCAGCATGTGGAGACCTGGCACAGGTGATGCATTTGTGCTGGCAGCGGTGGTGGTGGAGGCGAAGACGAGGTGGAGGCGTTGGATGGAAGAGAAAATGGTGGAAGGTAAGGAGGGGCCAACAATAAAGTTGTTGGTGAGGGATGGGTTTTGGGGGCTGCGAATGGCCTGGGAGGGATCTGGATGGCATCAAGGGGAATGGCATAGGGAGGGAGGACTGCATGTTGGATGGGACAGCATAGGAAGGGGGAGCGAACATTATGAGGGGGAACAACATGGGAGGGCTAATGGTATGGGAAGCAGCAAGGGAGTGAGGAATGCATGGGAGATTTGGAATTTGGGAAAGGGATGGCATGGGAGGAAGGGATGGAATGGTGGTTGGGATGGGGATGATATGAAAGGGATGAAAGGAATGGAATGGGTATGGGAAAGATGGAATGGCATGGACTGTGTTGGCATTGGAAAGGCTGCATTGAAGGGATGGGTGAGATGATGAATTGTTAAGTATGCTCATTTGACAGCAAATGGTTTGCAGATTTCTGCTAGGTCATGCATATTTCTGAGTCTGCATCAAAGAGTTAGTGTCAAAACATAAATAATTCATGCTCATATTTTGATAGACAGTCTTAATTTCAATCAGATTTTAGAGTCTGTAACAATGAGTCAATTTCACATCCATAAATGGTCACCGAGCCCATATCTGACTTCACAGTAACAAGTGGCTTGAGAGCTGACAGTTCTTTATCATATGGATCTTTTTATATATTTGCAACCAACTCTTTTTTGTCTGTGATCACTAAGTTCACCTATTTTTGGGTTCAATGCCTATCTGTGCATTACAATTATAAACTGTGTGACAGACTGCTCTGTATCCGTGATAGGGATACAACTGTAAGGAGTTATGTATAATGTCAGAATAGCAATGCAAGGTGCAATGGCTTTAAATAAATCATTGGCCTTAATTTCCTTTAATGTGGAATGACTACCAACCTATCAGGATAAAAAGCAAGGAAATAATTTAGCTGAAGAGAGGAGGTTGCAGAGAACGAAGCAGAGAATGAGAAAGTGCAGGCTGAAAAGTTATCCCTGTTACTGTATTGTTCATAGATGCACTTAAAGACACAACTGCCATGACTGAATAAACCTCACTTGTTTTAAGCTCTAGTCTGAGTGTCTAATTGGCCATTGGATCCTGGCTCTGTTTCAACTTGTTAAAACTGCCATCAACACCAAAAACATCATTCTCTGCAATATTTCAACAGTAAGACATTCTCCATTCTGGACTGTGAATCATGCTTTACAACTTTAACCGCCAACCAAAAATGTTGTGCTTTCTCCCATGCATCACATGGTTGACTGGAGATTTAGAAATTGGGAAATGCTAGAATTCCTTTATTCACTGAGTTGTTTTTTGGTTGTTTTTTTTTATCTTACTACTTTTGACCTTATTAAACAGGAGACAAAAACAGTGGAAGCTCATACTTCCCTGTCAGAATGTTTCAGAAGCCTCAGCAGTCTTTCCCCAGTGGTCACAAACTCTCAAATCAAACATTTTTTTAGGGCTCCCTGCACCAGCATATAAAAATAGCGTGGGGAAGAAAATTCAAATTTCCTTGGGTCCTCACGATGGCGATTGTGGGGTTCGCACCTAAGGATTTCCCGACCCATGAAAAAGCCACACAAAAACAGCACATGTTTGGGAAGACGCTGCAAATTCAAATTTTCTGTTAAAAATCCTAAACTTTTTACTTTCCCGACCACACTCCTGCCTTCATCAGAAGATGAAAGTCTAGCTTCTGGAGTTTGCACGTCTGCAGAATAACAGAGAAATTCAGTAGTTGCTGTCAGTGATTCTAAGCTTCTCCAGGGGGTGTGCTGTTGAGGAACCTCCAATGAGCAAGCATGGGGAATTAATCGATTTGGCGAGATCTTCTGCTGTTAACTTTGTTAGGACTCACTGTAAAAACTCTTGAAAAATGTTATACCTGGTTGAATGAGATGTAACTGAATTTGTAATAGCGCACTAACTTCATAATTACCGCTAAACACATGCACCAGCCCTGAAAAGTTAATTTTATGCTTTTGGAATGTAGAATTTCTCCATATTGATAACAAAAAATCCACATTTAAAACAAAAATTTAAGTTTGTTTAGCTTTATTTTATCTTCTCTGTTAATCCAATCATAATTGTGTAATTTGTTATCTGAAAATTCAATTTATAAGTCAAGGATATGGAATGCTTTTAACTCCCTGCTTTGCTGTCTGTGAATAATGTGAATAGCTATTTACCTGTTTGTTGATATCACTGCTAACGTATGCTAAGAAGAGATCCTTTGACTTGGGCCAGATTTATCCTGCTGCCGGACAAAGGAAAAACCACGCCACAGATGTCGCTAGATCTTTGTGGACAACTTTCTTCAAGGTCAATGGCAAGCAAGTTGCTTCATCAATAACCACAAATTCCAGGACACAATTTCTGTATTGTTACCTGTAGAATAATGAGTATTTAGAAATACATGTCAGGTGCCACAGCTGATGTTAATATTCCTTCACAGCATGGCACATCTTCAAATCATTTCTTATTATGAGTAATTGATGTACAGAATCTTAATATTCAAATGCCTATTTTGAAATACCTTCGCTACGAGCAATTGTTGGGAGGTTAAAGTACAGGATAGGGGTGAGTGGGGTTATCCCAGAAGCACAGAACAAGCAAAGTGAACTTAGGAGCATGAAATAGGCTAGCCTGAATAAAATCTGTAAGCCAAAGGAAGAATCTTAGTGACATGAAGAAGGTGGGCTCGACAATTTGAAAAACTCTCTTCTATCTCTGTTGTGAAATGCTACCATTGATAAGTAACTAGTTATCGTATTACGGTATATGATTTGAAAAGATCTTTTAGCTCTTCAAATGCATTATGTCCAAGACCATGTACAACCTGCCTTTTGTCATAAGATGGACCCAAGCTACCTATTGCCATGAATGAAGAAGGAGGATAAAGATTATTTTGTCTCTGTGCTCTTAATGCAGATATATTTACTGGTTTTTTGCAGTTGTTCTTACTGGTTGCCGATAAATTTTAGAACGAGATAAAGACTTAGATTCTGTAGTTGTTCTCACAATGTTGCACCATATCTAATGTAATAATATCACCATTACCTGTTTCTTGGTGAAAACTGCCACCTAGTGGACTTTTCTGGGTTTGTAACCTGAAAATGCACTTGTTACAATAGAAGAAATAAGCTTGGCCCATAACATCCAATCTCCGGAGAGTTGAACACTGGAGGTACCCCAGAAGATGCCCTGGGGGGACTCCCACCACCCCCCACCCCCCATACCCACCTTTGGAAGTCTCCATGCAAGGCTGCATGGGAATTGCCCAGGAAGTTCAAACCCTGCACTGTGATCCATCCAACACTCTGATTTAAATTAGAGACCTCAGATGGTTGCAGCTGTCTTTCTAGAGTAAATGCCCAGGAAACATTAGAAGAATTAAAACCACTTCTAACTCCTGGGTAACAATGGGACTGACGCCATCCCCCCTGACACCCCATGGGACCCCCCCCAACTATCCCACTGACCCTCCCTCAACCACAGCCCCCATCCACTGACTACCCTCTCCATCCCCAGCTACTCCCGACTACCCTCCCCAACCCTCTGACAATCCCTGACAGCCCCGACTGGTCTCCCCACCCCTGACTATCCCCTGACTAGCTTCCCCACCCCCGAATACCCTCCCGAGTCCTGACAACTCTCCCCACCCCCATCTAGCCCCAAACGCCCCAGATTACTCTCCACATTCCTGACTACTCTCTCCATCCCCAACTACTATCCCTAACCCCTAACCACTCTCCCAACCCTCTGATTACCCCCCCAACTACCCCTGGATTCCCCCCACTGACCAGCTGGCCCCCACACTGGCCATCCGACCTCCCCCCACTGACCACCTCAGTTCACTCCCCTCTCCTCTGACCACCTGACCACCCACCACCCCACACCCCCCCCACACGCTGACCCTACCCCCGCTGTGCTACCCTAACCCTACCTACCTACCTTACACATTTACTTTCTCCTTGGCTTCTCAAAGCAGCCAGACCATTAAACATACCAGTTTTACAGCAGCTAGTGTCGTTAAAAAGGGACGTGGCTTCCTTTCCCATCACTCTGCTGCGCTTGACTGAAGGCCTCAGGTATTTCTGTGAGGAGGCCCAAGTTGGAAGGTCAGGTGCGAAAGATGCAGTTGCATTTTAGTGTAAGTAAGAAGGAGCGGAGTGGCAATCTGGTTTTTGATTGCCAATCCTTGGAAGGTCTGGCCCCTTGGTGCTTGCAATGATGCTGTTTGCAGTAATGTGTAAATAGCAAATTGCACAAATTGCATGAAATTAGTTCAAACCAGTAAAAGCAAACTCAGTTATAGGTAATACCACATAAAAATGGATGAAAAATATTTACCTAATGTATTGTTTTAATCATACTCAGAATAGAAATTATTTCAATGTTATATAAAACTGTCTTTAATATCCAAATGCATTACATTACATACCTTAATATAATTTAGTCAACAGCATTTTGACCAGCATAACAGTTATTTTATAGAATATATATTATTGTTTTTCACTTTTTCTATAATTCATATTAAACAAATAAAAAACACATATAATATGATATGCGTAAAACACAGGGGTAGATTTGAACTCATGGTGGATTTCCAATGGAAAACTGTGCTGATAGTTTAAATTCCCACCCACATCCAGCACAATGAGGTCAGAGTAGAACTGCTGGATGACTTGGTGGAAAACAATCACTGGAAAATTGGGTAGCAAGGCAAATTTATTTTTATTCAGTTACAGGATGTGGTCGTCACTCGCTAAGCCAGCATTTATTGTCCATCCCTAATTGCCCTTGAGAAGTTGGTAGTGAGCTGCCTCCTTGAACGGCTGCAGTCCATGTGGTGTGGGTGCACCCACTGTGCTGTTAGGGAGTGAGTTCCAGAATTTTGACCGAGCGACAATGATGGAACGGTGATATATTTCCAAGTCAGGATGGTGAGTGACTTGGAGGGGAACTTCCAGTGATGGTGTTCCCATCTGCTGCCGTTGTCCTTCTAGATCGTACCCGTCAAATATAGGGACGTAGGTTCCTGGGGATGAAGGGGAAGGAGTCAAGGGCTGGGAAGGCCAAATTCTTTTGCGGGGCGAGATTACATCATAGGACCCCAATCTGCATATTTAAGGAAGGACATCTCTGGCTTTGGGTAGATAGTTGACACACCAGACCAGAAGTGCAATAAAAATCGGAAACAGCAAGTAACCAGTCCACCACTGGTTTCATGTAACATTCTTGGCATTGCTCCTTTGTTCTTCTTCCATTAAATCGAGAAAAATGGGATCACTGAAAATAAGCTCCATTTCTTATAAATGTTTCGCATCAAAATGAAAACAACCCTGTGGCTTTAGAGGATCGGCTCCTCTAAAGCCAGAATGTCGCTGGCATTTCAAAGCCACTTAAAACAACATAATGCATGTCCATAAGGTGTGTGACTGGGGGATATGCAGAATTTTCCCTTTAGTATGCAAGGACGCACCTGAACCAGAAAAGCAATTCAGGACTTTCACATTCAACGGTCAGAATTTTACAGAGGCAGTGGCCCCACTCACCAATTGAAAAGCGGGGGCATATCACCACCCCCTGCCCTCCAGCTTGGCTGGGTCACCCCACAGCAATTTAAGGGCCGTTGGCCTGTTAATTGGCTCAGGCCGAGACTTCCGCCCCCAACACCCTGGAAAGAAACCCTATCTCTGAGAGCTGCTGGCCAATCAAATAGCCAGTGGCCCCCAAGTCCCAGCATCACCATTGGGAACAGTGGCCACTGCTGGGACTACAGGCAGTCTCCAATACCTAGGGGGCAAGAAGCCATTTACTGAGGTAAGTCCAGGATTTCGCTGGGACCAGGCCGGCTAGGTCCTGGCAAGGGGGTTGAGGGGTCAGGGTTGGGAAGTCAGAGGTGGATGAACATGTGGGTGGGAAGTACCATGGTGGGGTCTCAATTGGACACAGGTTGTCTGAATAGAGGGACTGCCTCAGCAAAAAGCCTGCTAGGTGGTGTGGCGTGGACACATTCCACTGATGGTGAAATACCGATAGCGGTAAAAGAAGACACTTAAGTGGCTATTAATTGGTCATTTAAGGGCCTTAATAGTGTCAGTTGACTCCAGAGCAGGTGAACCACTCGACATCTTCCCACAGCTCGTAAATACCAGCGGGGGCAAGAAGGTGACAGTCATGGTGTCACCACCATGGCAACTAATTTGACGTCCCTCCACTGACTAGTCCACTCTCGAGGGTGCCATAGAATTCCATCTAACAGGTGGGAACTGGAACACTGAAGGGCTTATGATCTTCCTGCCCCCAAAGCCACTTTGCCCACTAGAATAATTACTTAGGCAATCGGGAATTTTCAGACGTAACTCATTTTTGAGCTGGCTTCACACAATAGCCTGGCTAATTTGTTACTTGGTTAATGTTTTAAAGAATATGATAACTGTAATACTGTATGAAACTAGCAAAGTAGAAAAGTAATCAAACACAATACAATAGACACTTTCTTTCTGATATAATTTTTTGGTATAGCATTCTGACACTCTGAAATTTATCTGCAATAGCCACTGACCCACTGAACAATGGAAATAGTTCTTCCCAATTTTCCTTATTAAAACCCTTCAGAATTTTGAACACCTCTATCAAATCTCCTTTTTGAAAAGCAATGGTCCCTACATGACCTTTGTGGATGTTACTGTTTACACCCTTCCAGTCTGAAAAACATCCATTGACTACAGTTCTCTGCCGTCTATCATTTATCGACCTTGCTATGTATGTTACCACATCATGTGCCTAATATTTCTTTATACAACAAGCATCAACCTATCAAATGCCTTTTTGAAAATGCATACACCTAATGTTCTTTTGCATTTCCTGTATAAATGTTATTTGCTCAAAGCACTAATCTTAAATATTGTTAAGGCTGCAGCTTCTGGTCGGTGAGCGGGGAATGGGGCCCACTCGCCGACGTGTAAAATTACACACAGGGACTTCGGGCAGGTGTCCTGATGTCACCCCACGTCATTTAGATTTTCACTTTGGCTGGCAAGCAGTTGAGTCGCCTGCGCAGCCCCCGAACTGTCAATAGTCATTTAAGGCCTTTAAAAAAGTAATTAGGCCAATTAATGGACCTGCCCATTGAACCTTAAGGTTGGTGGGCAGGCAAAGAGCCCAGGCGGCCTTCAGAAAAAACATGAAACCTCATCCACAGGCGGGATGAGGTTTCATGAGAGATTTAAAATGTTTATAAAATGCTGAAATAAAAGAAATTGACATGTCCCAGCTCATGTGACAGTGTCACATGTGGGGACATGTCAAGAATTTTTTTGTACACTTCCAAAAATTTTTACAACTTCCACTGATCTCCCTGAGGCAGCAGTTGGCCTCAGGGAGATCTGGGCGCTCTTCCATATGCATGTGCAAAAGAGCACACTCCCGGCTCAGGGAATCCCCACCCACCACCCCGCCCCCACCCACCCCCACTGGCACAGGGAGCGCACAGCACTTCCGAGCGGACTTCACACTGGGTGGGCCTTAATTGCCCCACGCAACGTAAAATGGCGGCGCACCCCCAAGCAGGTGTGCCGATCGGGAACCCGCCCGCACATCCCCTCTCGATGAGGGGAAAATGCTGCCCTTAGACATGATTTATCTTGCACAAGTTTGTGCCGTTTGTCCTTAATTGCTTTATATATTTTTAGGCAAATATTAATTTAATCCCATATTATGTCCAGAAGTTTATTAATGACTGATATTAGATCTGTACTTAAGAACACAAAATGCTGAAAATGCTCAGCAGGTCAGGCAGCATTTGTGGAGAGAGCAAAACAGAGAGAGGTAAAGTTTCAGGTGAATGACCTCTTATCAGAACTGGAAGAAGTTAGTGATGAACAATTTGAAGAGAATGGTGTGGTGTGCTGTGCTTCAGCGCATAAAACAGGCTGCTCTTCCAAATTATAAATTCAAATGCTTCAGAAGACAATGGGCTGGGGCTGGGTTTCTGTGGGAGTTATCCTGATCATTTGTAATCTCAGCGCAAAAGCTGCAAAATGCTGGAAAAGCATCAAGGATTTTGTGGAGTTCTCACTTGAAATTGAGACCATTCATTAAGTTGCCTCGACTGCTTTACACTCTTCCTCTTGCCCATCAAACCAAACCTTCCCCCTTCCTAGACCTGAAACCATGAGTTTCTCTAGTTTCTTTGCAATCTTCTTTCATCTTCACTCTGCTACCTGTGGCCTAACTCACACCCAGTCTCATTCACCCTTCACCCCTGTGCTCACTGATCTACATTAGTTCCAAGCTAAGCAATGGCTCAATTTTAAAATGTTTGCCATTGTTTCCTGAACTACCCTCCGAGAGATCTGTGCTCCTCTAATTCTGGCCTATTGAGCCAGATTTCAATCATTCCATCTTTGGTTACTGTATCTTCAGCTACCTAGGCCCTATACTCCAGAATTGCCTTCCTAAATGTCTCTGCCTCACTTTCCTCCTTTAAGTTCTTCCTTAAAACCTACATATTTGACAAAGCATTTGGTCATCTGTCCTAATATCTCCTTATGTTTCAAATGTTGCTTGATAACACTCCGGTGAAGCACCTTGGGACATTTTATTACATTAAGTGCTTTATAAAGACAAGTTGTTATTGATTACACAATAATCCACATGATCCTTCTCCAAGAGTTTTCTATTGCCTAGCTCGGTGAGATTACCCTCACTTGTTTTCACTTTTTATTTCTAATCGTAGCCAGAACATTTTCAGAAAGGGCTTTTCTTCTACCAACTGCATCATTACTCCAAATCCCTCAAGGATTTAGCCATGATCCCCCTCCTGTTCTTCATCTACACATTTTGACTTGGTGGCATCATCTACAGACATATACTCTGACAACATCTCGTTCTCTCCACCAATTCTCTCAATCCCTCCATTGCCTCTATGTTATCAGACTGCTTGTTGACAGAAGAACTTTAATATCCTTCAATTAAACAATGTTATCATATTCAGTCCCCACATCAAACTTTGTGCCATTGCCACTGATTCTACTCCCATTCCCCAGCCTTTGTATCAGGCGGAATTAGACTATTAACAAGCCTGGGATCTTAATTTACCCCAAGCTGAACTTCCTGTCATATATTCTCAACATCACAATGACTGCCTCCATTTCTCTCTGTAAGACTGCTTGCATCCACTCATATCTCAGCTGATACATTGTTGAAACCTTCCTCCATGGCTTTGTGGTCTCCAAATTTATCTATTGCATTGCTCTCGTGGCTAGCCTCTGCCATCCACCCTCTGTAAGCTTCAGTTCATCAAAAGTTCGGAAGCCCTTAGCCTATCCCACACCAAGACCTGATCATCCATCTGCTCTGTTTAGCTATATTGGCTCCCAGTTTCCCAATATTTCAAATTTAAAGCTCCCACTCTCATGTTTAAATTGTGAATTGGGACTCATCTGTCCTCTGTAATCTCCTCTAACCCTTCAAACTACTCCTGTCACCCAAGCTTTCAGTTCTTCCAATTCTAGCCTCTTGTGTGTTCCCTTCCCCTTTCACCCAACCATTGATGATTGTGCCTTCAACCACATGGCCCCCAGGCACCGGAATTGTCTCCCTAAACTTCTCCACCTCTCCTCCCCCCTCAACCTCTATAAGACCCTCATTAAAACTCGACTCTTTCACTAAGCTTTTGGTCACTCCTGCTAATATCACCTTCTTTAGCTTGGCGTTTCATTTATTCTGATCACCGCTCTGTGAAATGCCTTCAGACATTTTTCCAAATAGTTTTTAAACCAAAGGTGTTGTTGTAACTACTACTGAACTGCTCGGTGCTTTTTGTATGTCTAACAATTTATTGTGCTGTGTTGTAATTTATTCTGTGAATGAAAAAGTGATAGTTATTAATAATTGTGCAACAGCCAAGTTATTTATATTAGAAACAAAAAAATTGTAAAAGTTGCACTGGAAAGAAGATAGCTAACAGATAAATAGCTTAAATGTGAGGATCATAAAAGCAAGACACATTCTAACTGATGCATTTGGCCAGTTACATTTGCAGTGGCACCGAGAGTACCTGACAGTGCTAATGTGTATTGCCTACAACTGCATTAATATTTCATTAATATGTTGGATCATGGATGAACATTTGAAATTTAAGCCATCAGCTGCATCACTGTCAGAAAGCCTTCTATCGTTCTTGCAAGCTCATAAGATTTATTTTTCATTGCAATTTTCAAAATCATTTGCAAAGTAAATTTACATACGGATTTACTGCATTGTCAGAAATATGGTTTTCCAAATAAAACACTGGATCAAGCCTTTGTCTGTCTCTTGGTGGCTCAGGTACAAGATGATCGAAGATGAATAGGAAGTTCACCAGTTCTTGCCAACATTCTTCCCTTAACAAATCACCATCAAAAACAATTAACTGTTTTTTAATCTATTGTAGTTTGTTAAATTTTGCTATGCACAAAACGATTGTATTTTCCAATGTTACAGTAAGTGCAATTCAAAGTAATTAATTATATGTGAAGTGCTTCGAAATGTTTCTCGGAGATATGCATTATACAGATGCAAATCTTCCTTTCTGTTTCTCTTCACTTTAATAACTAAATTGACAAAAATGAGTAGTAAAATGAATCAGCCCCACATACACAGGGAAATGATGACAGTAAGGGAAGTACTTATGCATATCTCCTAGCAACATTTCACTGATAAAATATGACTACAAAGCCATAGGATCACCTATAATCCAAACACATGAATGTGTTATGAAGGCAGTTGGAACCAATAAACTATACCATTGCTTTTCACTGCCAATAATTCTGGGCAACAAGCACAGGCTGTATTAGAGAATGGTGTTGCAATTCCTAAGTTTAGACTGTGTGTGAGGTTGTTGTCAACAAGTTGTGAAGTATAGACTCTATGTTGGGATGGGATGCAAGATTGGAAGGTAGAGAGTGTGTGATGAGACAATGTTGACAGTTTGGGAAGTACAGAGAGTGTGAAGAGATGGCGCTGACATATTAAGCAGTGTAGAGGCAACAACATAGGCAATTACAGTGAGTGTGAAGGGACAGTGTTGACAGGTTGGGAAGTACAGAAACTGTGAAGTGATGATGTTGAATTGTTAGAAGCCAAGCAGAGTTTGTGAAGGACTGGTATTGATACATTAGAAATGCAGCAAATATGATAGAGTACTAATTTGTCAGGAGTTGCACCAAGTATATTTTTTTATTCTTTCATGGGATGTGAATGTCACTGGTGAGGCCAGCATTTGTTGCCATCTTTAATTGTCCTTGAGAAGGTGAACCATGAGCTGCCTTCTTGAACAACAGTGTTGACTTGTTGGGAAGTGTAATGAGTGTAAAGTGACAGTGTTGATAGGTTGGGAAGTACAATACCTATGAGGGGTTAATGCTGACGGGTTGCCAAGGATGGAAAGTGTGTGGTAGTAATTTTAAATTGTTCATAAATGTAGAGGGTATGAGAGAAAATGTTAACAGGTCGTCATGAATATATGGGAGAAATACTGAAAAGTTGTAGTGACTGAGAAGGGACAATTTTTAAGTGTTGAGAAAGTCTGAAGAGCAAGAAAGATTCTCGTTAGCAGAAAAATAACTCAAACTGGTTACGAGAGGAAGTTCTTTTGCTAAATTTGAAAAAGTGGTGAGACAATGGGTGAGCAAGCAAAAATTATGGGTGTGAAAAATGTTGCTTTGAGAGAATAGTGAAAAATATTTAGAATATAGGTGCAATAATTGGAATTATGAAAATGAAGCAATAATCTTTTCATAATAGTTGCTGTTGTAGAAAAGAGGAAAATAGAAAACCACAGAAAGAATGCCTAATAAAAAGGGAAGATAAAATAAAAATAAAGTTAGTGAAGTATCAAGAAAAGTGAAATAGGAGAAAAGATGAAAAAGGAGAAAGATAATTGAAGTTATTGGAAGTTATTTATAGCCATAAACTTTTCTGTAGTGTCCCTTTCATCATTATCTTTATGTGGAATGATTTGTGAACCTTGCTCATTTATGAATAATTTATATTTTAATCAGATTTCATATCTAATGTTATTATTGCTAATACAGGATGTTTGGTAATCATGGGAATTATTGAGGGCCAATATAGCATAAAGGAGAAGAAAAGTTGAAAGAATCAAGTTAAAAAGAATTAAATCTTTATACTACTGGACCAGCAGTGAATGAAGTTTGATAAAGACATTGAAGTCAATGAAAAGGAACAGCCAATCTACTGCCACCTATTATTGCCCTCACCGAAGTTAAGTTTCGTTTCCAGCACTTTCAGAAGAGAAAGATCAGCATGAAAAATGGCGGAGAAAAAGATTTTTTGAAGAAATCAAACAAGTACCAGTCTAAATGCTGGTTAATCAATCATCTTTTTAGATGTTCCCTAATGCTACCATAACTTCAAACTCATATAGTCAATGCTTCTACATTTGTTAAACAACAAGTTCCAATAAACACAACTTTGCTGCTGGCTCTGTGTAACTATTTACTGGGTTACTAGGATACAGAGCAAGCAGCTGTGTTATTGCTTTGTTTCCTGATTTGATTTTTTTATTTCTCTGTAGATAATTTGAATGATGGTGTTTGGAATCTGTGGGGGCACTGTAAAGGTGAAAGGGTGCATTGTAGCATTTTTGCAAAAAAGCCCCAGTCAAGTCAAATACATTAAAAGAAAAATAAAGAAACCTAGACCAGGATTTAATGGAGCCCGCCTGCTTGAGCTAGGTGGCAGGTGGGGCCGCATTATCATGGGGATGCCGTGTGGCCCATTCCCGACGACGGGTAAACTGACCCCTATTTTGGCAATGGCAGGAATAGGCTGATGCAGGGAACCTGCAAATTAGGCTCATTATTGAGCCACTTAAAGGCCATTATCCCTGAACCCACTGGGTTTAGTGGCGGCTCAGGGATTCTCGTGAACTTGCATGGGTCTTGGGTTTGCCAGTGTCGTCCCTGAAGGACTCTCCCAAAGGCACACAGTGCCCAGTCGAGGGACCCAGCAACGGGAAGGGGGTTGCCTACTGCCCTTGCTTCTGTCACCCTTCTCTCCAATCATCAGTGACCTCCAACTGACCCCACTCGTCTGCCTCCAAGGATTTGGTGATGATTCCTGATGTAGGCCTCAGAGCATTACTGGCAGCAGCCACGATTCTTGGTGGCAATGCCTGCAATGGAGAGTTGCTGGCCTCTTGGCTGGCAGCTTTCGGGGGTGGGATTTCCACCCTAATGGGGACTTAATTCTGTAGGAGACCCAACACTGCCCACTTATTGTCTAATTGCACTTAAGTAGCATCAGGCACCCCTTCAAGAGGTTACATGGGTTTTCCACCAGTTCTACCACTAATGGGCTGAACCTGAACCACATTCACTAATTTCCATTCCTAGACAGAATTAAACAGTAAGAATGTTACAAAAAGAGCATTTTTAGCTCAGGCAAGAGATGGAATAAATACAAAACCAGCTTTTTTTATTCAATCAAGGGGTGTGAGCATTACTGGCTGGGCCAGCATCTATTGCCCATCCCTAATTGCCCTTGAGAAGGTGGTGGTGAGCCGTATTCTTGAACCATCGCATTCCCTGTGATGTAAGTACACCCACAATACTGTTAGGGAGGAAGTGCAGGATTTGACCCAATGACAGTAAAGGAATGGTGATCTCATTCCAAGTCAGGTTTGTGAGTGACTTGGAGGGTAACTTGCAGGTGGTGGTGTTCCCATGCATCTGCTGCCATTGTCTTTCTAGATGGTAGTGGTCATGTGTTTGGAAGGTGCTGTCGAAAGAACCTTGATGAATTGCTGCAGAACAGCTTGTAGATGGTACACATTGCAGGCACTGTACATTGGTGGTGGAGAAAGTGAATGTTTAAGGTGGTTGGTAGGGTGCCAATCAAAAAAGCGGCACTGTCCTGGATGGTGTCAAGCTTCTTGCGTGTTGTTGGAGCTACACTCAACCAGGAAAGTGGAGAACATTCCATCATACTCCTGACTTGTGCCTAGTAGATGGCAGACAGGCTTTGAGTAGTCAGGAGATGATTTAGTCACCGCAGAATTCCTAGCCTCTGGCCTGCTCTTGTAGCCACAGTATTTATATGGTTAGTCCAGTTCAGTTTCTGGTCAATGGTAACCATCAGGATGTTGATAGTGGTGGTTTCAACGATGGTAATTCCATTGAACATCAGGGGGCGATGGTTGGGTTCTCTCTTGTTGGAGATGGTCATTGCCTGGCACTTGTTTGGCATGAATGTTACTTGCCTGTTATCAGCCCAAGCCTGAATGCTCTCCAGTTCTTGCTGCATTTAGAAACAGACTGTTTCAGTATATGAGGAGTTGCAAATGGTGCTAAACATTGTACAATCATCAGCGAACATCCCCATTCCTAAACTTATGATAGAGGGACGGTCATTGATGAAGTAGCTGAAGATGGTTAGACCTGGGACACTATCCTGAGGAACACATGCAGCAATGTCCTGGGACTGAAATGATTGAACTTCAACAACTATTTGGAATTGTGCGATGGGTAACACACCTCCTGACTCCAACTGTGTATTGGTATTGTCACGGGACTAATAATCTAGAGACCCAGGGTAATGCTCTGAGGATTTGGGTCCAAATCCCACCATGGCAGATGGTGAAATTTGAATTCAATAAAAAATCTGGAATTAGAAGTCTAATGATGGCCATGAAGCCATTGTTGATTGTCATAAAAACTCATCCATTTCACTAATGTCCTTTAGGGAAGGAAATCTGCCTTCCTTACCTGGTCTGGCTTACATATGACTCCAGTCCCACAGTAATGTGATTAACTCTTAAATGTCCTCTGAAATGGCCTAGCAAGTCACTCAGTTCTCAAGGGCAATTAGGAATGGGCAATAAATTCTGGCTTAGCCACCAGCGGTGCCCCTATCCCATGAACAAATAAAAAAACATTGCCGTTCCTTTACGGTCACTGGGTCAAAATCTTGGATCTCCCTTTCTAATAGCACTATAGGTGTCCCCGTATCAAGAAGATGGCTCAGCACCACCTTCCCAAGGGAAGTAAATGCTGGTCCAGCCAGTGGCACCCACATTCTGTAAACAAATAAATAGAAAAACACAATGAGATTAATCAATCTCAAATCAGATGAATGTAGGCACAGCATAAAATCCTTAACATTCAGAAAACCATCAATCTCACTCAGGTTAAAAAAATGGATTTCGGAAGCAATAAAATTCACACTGGTACAGTGAAGGATTATTTTCTAAAATTTGTACAAAGGAATACTGAATAGTGTATTGTTTACTTTGCACCTGCCCTGCCGAACATTTTTGTGCTCAATGCTGATAGGGCACAACAATATGATAGTCATATCCCTTATCTTGTCAATAACAAAAAGATACTTAAATACTTTCTTGTGTCAAACCTTTTATAGGTAAAAGGACATTGTTGAGAAAAATACCTGAAATAACTGATTTTAAATCAAAGTGGCAGATGAAAGCTGTTACAAATCTTTGACAGTAAAGCTAATGTCTGCGCTCGGAGCAGTGGCATCTGTTTTATAAATGGAATTTTCTGCCAGAAATATTTACCATGTCAGGCCCTTTAGTGGAGTCTCTGCAGGTTCTGTGCAGCGCAGCTTAATGACTTGTAAATGCACCAACAGAAGAAACTGGTAATGTCATTAGGAGGCTCCAGGAGAATAATGTGGCCTGTCAGGGGCAGACATACCCTCCGTCCGCAGCGAGAAAAGCAAAGCTTCCAGCCCCAGCACCCTGACCAGACCTGGGGGTACATGGGGGCGAACAGAGGTGACAGCTGGCCTGGGGTTACTGGCCGCAGCTTCCCTTTTTCATTTATTTATTCAAGGGCAAGGGAGTGCACAATAAGTAGTAGGATACTGAGAAGAGTAAAGGAACAGATGGATCTTGGAATGCATGCCCACAGATCCTAAAGGTAGTAGGACAGTTAGATAAGAAGGTTAAGAAGGCATAAAACAAGGGTTAGATCACAACTACAGTAATGCATACAATACTGATTACCACATTACAGGAAGGATGTAATGGCACTAGAGAGGGTACAAAGAAGATTTATGAGCATATTGTCAGGAATGGAGAATTTTAGCTATGGGGAAAGATTCGATAGACTGGGATTGCTTTCTTTGCAACAGAGGAGTCTGAGTGAAAATTTAATTGAGATGTATAAAATTATGAACAGCCTGGATAAAGTGGATAGAAAAGATCTCTTTCCCTTAGCAAAGTGATCAATAACCAGAAGACATAGATTTAAAGTAATTGGTAGAAGGATTAGAAGAGGTTGAGAAGAAATGTTTTCACCAGGTGTGGGATAGAAACCTGCATTTAAAAAATAGCTGGATATGTATTTGAAGTGTCACTTGAAGGGCTACAGACTAAGAGCTGGAAAGTCCGATCAGGCTAAATAGCTCTTTTTTGGACAGTAGAAACATGAGGGGTTGAATGGCCTCCTTCAAAGCCATGGATTTTCTATAGTTTCATGTTTCTATAATCCACCATTTAAAGCTATCTTTGTTAGAAGATAAAAGGAAAGCTTTTTTTAACTTTCTGCAAATTTTATAAAACATCATCAATCCCAGGTTCGGAGGAGTTACCCTGAAGATAATTTCCATGGTTGAAGAGCTGGCAGCAGCAACATGCATGTATATGGTAGCTTCAACTAGAAAAATATCTCAAGCCCTATACAGAGGCTTAAGCAAAAATATGACTCAGCCAAAGGAGAGTTTAGGAGGGGTGAGTAAAAGCTGTACAAAAAGGTACAAGTTTTAAGGATGGTCTTAAACGTGGAGAGGTAGAGAGAGTTTTGGAGGAATTCTAAAAGGTGGAACCCAGGCAGCTAAACTTGCAGCTACCAATGATGGAATGAATGTAGGATGAGTGCACAAGAGGTCAGAATCAATGGAGTTGGAGGATTGTCAGTCTCCAAAAAGGTACAGATAGCGAAGGCTGCAACTTAAACATGAAGATGACAATCATAAATTTGAGGCATTCAGAAATTAGAAGCCAATGTGGGTCAGCTCGGACAGGGTGATAATTGAGCGGGAACTGGATGAGGGATAAGTTATGAGGCTGGCCTGAAGAACATTAGAATAGTTGGCGCTGGAGGCAGCAACACCATGGATGAGGGTTTCAACTGCAGATGGGTTGGCGAGAAGGCTGATGTAATGGATGTGGAAATAAGTGGCTTTTACAATGGAGAGGGTGTGGAGTTTGGAGCTTGGTTCAGCTTGAATAGGATACGAAGGTCACGAACAGTCGGTTTAGACTGACATAGTGACCAGAGAGGAGGGATAGAATTGTTGATACGGGTACAGAGATTGTGGTGTATGCCAAAGGCCTGGCTTTAGTCTTCTCAATGTTTAGTCTAAGGAAATACCAGAGAAAGTGGAGCTTGGCTGAAAGCAGCTTTTCAAATGTTATTTTTTAACCACAATGTTGAAATGCTGGTGATGCGACCTCTGCCTTATGTGCATGTCCTCTCCAAATAATTGCTGTCTGAAAATATTATTTTGCTGGATATTTGACTTACAAAAATAGCCCACACTTATTTAAAATAAAATGTTCAGTAATTTTATCACATTTTAATCCTAAAAATGCTAAATTAGAAGATAAAATGCTTTTAATACTGTATCACATTAACTTGAGTTTATTTACTGACTTTATTTCTTAACTTTTATGTTTCTAACGATGCCATTATATCAAGTATAAAAATGTTATTGTCACAAAACTAAATTTATGTCTAAACCAGTAGCAACACAGTTTCTTTTACAGATTCCTAGAGGGAAGCTAAACATTATTGCTAAGGTTCCTTCTATATTTTTGGAGCCCTTCTCCTGTCTCAAGGTTAATGGATTCTCACTGCTGCAGAAGTCTGTAGCTTTTTGACAGCTCAGCATTTGCGGTTTATGGTGTTAAATGAAGTTGTTCGTTATTTTCACACTTATAAACCATGTAGAGTACACAATCCTTTCAGGTTAGTTTATGTTCCATATTGACCTACTTTTAATACAAACTTTGTGCAGTTTATTTGGCAAAATTTGTCTTGATATTATTACCTATGTCAAAAAAATTCTCAGGAGTTGGTTCTTGTTTGTGGTTTCAAGTACCATTTAGCAGCAACATCTGGATTCCATTTAGATGTGCTAGTAATGTCTTTTAATTCCTTTACTATGATGTACTGTGGTGGTTTAAGTCTGGATACAAGGAAGCCTGTTTCTTGACATATACACTTTTTTCAAAAGGTAAAGACCTATGGGTTTTTGGGATTATAAATGGAAAGTGCCTAATGACAAGCTGTTCACTATAGAATGTAACCTGTGAACGAGATAGGCAACATTTCTTCTATTGCTACAGGCATAATGAATTATTGTAGGTTCCATTCATGCTTTTTGTAATGTTTATACCATCAGTGTACCTTAGGTTTAAAACATGCAAATGAAGCTCATGAAGATTATATTTATTACAGAGTTTTGACCAGTTCTGGAGAGTGTTTCAGTGGCCATAACTGAATAAATTATGATAACTAAATAAAAGGTATTAACTTATATTTCATCCCATAAATGATATAAACTCAGCCGCAAGCTTAATTGTTATAGATCTTATTAAAATGTAATTCTTAAACACTGAGGCCAGTAATTTTCCTCCAATTTTTTTAACATGTATTTTGGTCTGTCAATTTCTGATTTTCTTTGTTTTAAAATTTTCTCATCTCTAACCTACTTTTTAACATAACTACTTCAATCTATTCAAAGTTTCTTGCCTTTGCCTCATACACTAGCAGCTGGTGACAGATAACAACAAATTTCATTTATATAGCGCCATAAACACAGTGAAAATTCTCATATTATAATTAGCTGAACATTATGTGAGTGTTTTAGTTTCTTCTTCTTGCGTATGACATCCTGCAGCTTTACAAATCTAAGTCCAAGTTGGGCCACCAAGTCACAGCACTGTGTGTTGTTAGGTGGATTGCCTTGAGTCCTGTGGCAAACTTTTGTAGGCCACATTCATTCTCAATTTGGTGGACAGTCTGATCCAGTGACCACAGTCATCTGTTGGACTGTCCTTGAAATTCTATTTGTGATAGAGGTGTGATGTCTTTGCTTGGAGAGTGCAAGTACTGTTGAGTATAGACTGCTGTTTTTGAAGGTCGAGCCCTGGAGATTCTACTATTGGAGATCACTTACCAGACCTTTGTTGCCAATATTGGTGTCAGCCCAGAGATTGTGTCATTTGTTCTTTTTGTGAAAACCTGCAATGCGCAATGCTTTCGCAGGGCTCCAGAAAGGTTTGTGTGACTTGAGTCGCATATATGGTAGGTTCTGAAGATCTTCATGATTTGGCAGTTCTGGCCTGGCTTTAATGTGGTCAAACCCTTCCAGTATTTTTGCCTTCTGGGCACGTCAGGAGGTAGGATGTGAGACAGGACTGGGAGCCAATGTGTAGGTATTGATTTCAATCTACCACTGATTATCCACATTGATGTTGAGGACAGTGTCCAAGCATTCTATGTGGCTGCTCTCTGCCCAAACACGGGAGCAGCACTCTGCTGAAGAATACACGAGAGCAAGGCAAGCAGTACGATCAGTGCGTGCACTGAATGACCCGGCTAGTACTTGCCAATTTCTAGATAATGTTTACTCTGGTCTTGGTCTTTTCTGTGATCCTTTCAGGTGTTCTCAGTGCATGAGGAACTTGGGGTATGCTTCATTCTTGACCAATTTGCTTCACAAGGAAACTTGGGGCTGAATGTTACATTCAGTATGCGCCTGACATGCCGGAATGTAAAATGACGCGCAATGATGCTGGGCGTGCGTCCCGATATCATCACAAACTCACACGATATTTCATTTGGAAGGCGCACATTGAAGTCAGCTGCGTGCCTGCCATTAATTGAAAGGCCTATTAAGGCCATTAACTAGGTAATTAAGTTGCATATTACACTGCCTGTCCAACCTAATGGTTAGCTGGCAGGCGAAAAGGCCAAGCAGCCTTTACATTTTTTTGGGATGAGGTTTCCTAAAGCTAATACAACTTAAATAAAACCTTTATTTTCAAAATAAAAACATGTCCCCATCACAGTCACATGAGGGGACATGTTTCATTAAATTTTTCATGAGTTTATTTTTTTAAAAAGCGCTTCAATCTCCCTGTGGCAGCTCCGTGCCTCAGAGTGATTGAAGCGCTCTTTCGCCCGCATGCACAAACTATGTGCTAGGCCTGGCTCTCCTTCCTCCCCCTGCCCACACAGGTAGCGCTCGCTGCCGCTTGTGATCCATACTGTGCGGGCCTTAATTAGCCCACCTGCGTGAAATCGCGATGCGGAGCTGATCGCAGGTGGCATTCAGCTCCGCGACCGCTCCTGTCAGCTCCCATCGAGCCCGCTCGCCCAATATAAAATCCTGACCTTGGAGTTCGTTGTTAGCTGGTTGATTGCTAAGCAGTGACTGTGGCCTTCATTGGATTTTGGTGGAGGCACCACTAGTTGCAATATTGCCCAATCACTTCTAAATCCTATGACAAGATGCTACTGAGATCCTCAAGGTTAGTTGCCTGTGCAGCAGGGGCCAGATCATCTGCATAGGCAAACTTTCTAGAGGTGGTGGGAGGCATGTCACTCACAGATAGTGTAGTGTATTGGAACTAAAACAGAACCTTGAGGAAGTCCATCAATCAAGGTCCCTATGGATCTTGTTTGGTCACCAAGTAAAACTCTAGACCTTCGACTGCTTGCCATTGAAGAAGGCACACATTGTAGCCTGGCACTGGAAAAGTCTGGCAGCTTTCAACAGAAGACTATGTCACCATACAGTGCACAGTGTCATATGCTGATGAAAGGTCGATGAAAGCGCCTTGGAAAGGTTTGTTACATTAAAGATGCTATATAAAATGTGTGCTGTTGCCGTTGTGGATGATGAGTGCAATACTTGTCTAGAGCATGCATTCGCAGCCAGTCTCAATATAGGTGGTAAGTGCAAGTACTTTGTCAGCACAACTCCTCCCAGGCCTGAAACAAGCTTGCTCCTTAGGGAGTTTAGGCTCCTCCAGTGCAGAGATCCAGGCTAGAAGCAAGTGCTCAATAAGTTTATAAGAGGTACATAGAGATATGGGCCAAAAACTAGCTGGGTCAGCAACAAGTTTCCCCAGTTTGAGGATGGCAATGAGTTTAGCCTCTCTCCAGATTGATGGAATATCAACAGTTGTATGGGTATTAGTAAATAAAGAAGCCATCCAGTCACATTCATTAGGTCCCAGTGCTTCAGGAATTCAGGATAGATAGATGCCATCGATTCTTATTCCTTTCCTTGTTTTAGTGGAGGAAAGGCCTGTGTCAATGCCAGCTCTGGTGTAGGGACGAGAAAGCAGAGATGTGGGACAAGATGATGAAATACTCTTGAAGTGTTCCTTCTGAAATTTATGGTGAGATTTCTTACTTGAGGTGACCTTAGAGTTGAGGAGCAGTCTAGAAGCAACAGCATTCACTGATACTTTGGAAGGTTGATGTTGAGCAGGTAAAGCAGCTCTGAGTAGATTACAAGCCTTTCTACTTGAGTGGAGTTGAGCCTCCTCTACAGCCTCATGTCACCTTTGCCCTATCCAGGGATTCACAGATTCACTGGCAACATTTGGATCCCAGAAGCTCCATACTGTTGGAGGAGTTCATCAGTTTCAGATAGCAAGCAAGATGTGAAGCATCTACAAAAGCCACCTGCAATGTACTTTTTGGATGCATCTTTCATAGACCAACAGAACTTACTATAGCTCTTAGGGACTAGATTAAGGCTAATGATCTGCCTCTCAACTTCTGTTGTGAATCCATCCCAGCTGGCTTTACAGAAGTTCCATTGGGGCTTATTCTAGAGTTTCTCTTGACTGAACCTTGCCTACTCTATCTTATCAATCTCCTTTAGCCATATGCCTCTCATGCATCCTTCACTCCTCTAACACCGGGATATTCCTTATTCCCTGTTCCCGCTACTGAACAATTACTGAACATTCTGTTAGATGCTATGACAATTCCATCTGTCTTGCCATCTTCTAGTTTTTAAAAACATTCTTTTAAAAACTCTTCTTGTTCATTGTGCCATAACATTTAATTTGTCCATTATGTTCAGTACCCAGTGTTCTTTTGTCCTCCAAAGTACTTGAAGAGGCCTTTTTCTACATCTGTGCTATAGAAATCTAAATCACTGATAACTGAAAAGATTTTGAAGTTGGTTTTACTTTGTGTTGATTTAGAGATGAGCAAACTGCTGACACCCACATTTACTTCAACATTTGGAGAGTTTCTGGGTGCAGTACTCCTGCCACTTATGGCGTCAATGTAAAACGACTTTGACGGTGCCTCATCATGAAAGTGATAGGTAAGTTAGTGTTAGAGTTCTGATTTATGAGCATCCTAATTATGGAGTTACCTTCAGGTGATGGTTCCACACTTCTTAGAGGTGCAGTGCAATTCCAGCCCAGTGCAAAATTGCCTTGGACCTCCTGGGGGCTTTTTTAACCAAAGTATTTTTCATTTCTTTTAATATTATGAAAAATCAAATACTTGTGTTTGCTCTCTTCTCACATTAAAAATTAGCCACCTTGGGAGTAAAGCATCCATGCACAATACATATTTATCATTGTGTTATGATCTTGAGGGAGACCAATAACATTTTAAAGGAAATTTGAACTCCCACCTGAACTCCCTAACTGAAAGAATTACACCACAAGATTTCACATTTTAAATAAAAAACCATGACTGTACACAAGTCAAACAAAGCAAGTACCACTAACTTAACACTATATTTCATAAGAAATTATTTTTTAAGCTCAAAATCTCAAAGGACACTCCCCATTCTATTGTTAATTCAACCCAATTCTTTACAGGGATTTGAGGGTTCCTTCGTTTCTCCTGGGACTAAACCAACGTATGCCACAGCTTTCAGGAATTCACTTTGATTCTCCTCAATGTTCCCACTATTCTCCAGAATGTGAGATTTCTTGGGATTCTTTCATAAGCTTCCAGCTAAGTGATCCTCTAACTTTCCTTGTGCACCTCTCGATTGTGAACACTCCAGCTCCAGCACAGGCCTCATTACCTTCTTGCTTAGTGACTCCAATTCAGAAATATGCCTGATTTCTGATAGCCCTCTAACCTGATTCTCTTCCTCTGCCTGTTTCCAAGGTGTTCCAGCTCCAGACTAGACTGCCTGTTTCAAAGCTGCTCCCAAGGTAATTAACAGTTTCTATGAGAAACCACACAGATCAACCCAAAACAAAAATGTACCTACCCATGTATTTTGTTTTTATAACAATGTAGCATACCTAGGGTGTACCAGATAGAAATTTAAACCAAGTTCCTCCAACTTTAAACCTGTCCTTTGATCTGAAAAGTATATGGGTACTATAAGATGTTCCCTTGTTGAGTCATTGCTTTCAAGCCTTTCTTTGATCTGGGGCCCACATGAATAATTTAAACTTCTTATGGAGACAGGTGTAGGCGTCTCATCTCCACCAAGACTCGGAAAGGAGTCACCCATTGTTTACTGTTTTTTCACTTCCAATTCCAACCTTAATAAATAAACACAGGCTACCCTTTGAATTGCCATTACTTTAGGCTTTATTTACCAGCTTCTCACCAGGAGTATTCATTTATGTTGCATTTAAAAATGTCAATCCCCAAACAAAAATTTATACTGCTAAAACATATAAATTTTGAAATTAAGTCTTTCAGCAACGATTGACCTCAGTATGACATTAGCGAGGTGGCTGCATTATAACTCAGACCTACTGTAATTATAATTGTTTGATAATTGCAGCCTCTGTTTGACATTAAAAATTCAATTAAAATGTGAGGAAAATCATGAAAACACTCCGTAACTACATAATGCACATTGTCAATTGAACAATGTATGATCATGTTTATTGCAACAATTGAGTTTGCTCACAGGTCTGTTGGCATGATTCTACCAGTTAAAAATATTCTCAAACATTTTATTAACAAGATGGAGGTGCCTTGAAAGCCTTTCAATGTTATTAAACTTTGTACACAATATAACAGGAAAGATGATTGCCTTTTAGGGAATAAATAGAATTAAGCAGATAAAATACGAAATAAAAATGCTAATCAGGAACAATGATTTGCTTCAGTTAGGCTTAATTCAAAATGCAATAAAACACAATTATTTTTGGAAGGAAATCAAACTGGATTAACTCCAAATTATACCAAAGTTTGTTGTTAAATTGATGTGATTATAGGCCAACCATGTTGCTGAGCTAAAAGGCTATAAACTTTCCAATATGTGATTTAATAGGCAAGATACAATAGAATAACTTGTCAATTATACAAGTTGTAAAGCTTTACTTTCACTGCTCCAGAAGTCAGAATCCTTTAAAATTAAAATTAAAGTTTATACTTCTTCAACAGAAATTCAGTTTTTGCTGCTGTGAAAATGTTTAGTTGTGTTACTGTAATGAGTGAATAAACATTCAGCACATCAAGCCAAAAGGGACGATTTCTGTGAGAGGAACACTTTCCTAAGATATTCAGAGAGGGTTTTTAATCTATAAAATTTATTGAATATCACATGTTACTCACGAGGCAAGTTGACATAAGAGTTCAGAGTGGGGTGGTTTGTTATGCCTGTACTTTTATTTTAAAACCCAAAACATACTGTTTTTTTTACAATCCCTTAGCTGCAATCAGTCAAAATAATAGCAACCACACCAACTGCACACCATTCTACCTCTTTATTTTCCTCACAAATACTGGGTTGTTAAATGGTTTTACAGATGCCATGGGGTAAAACTGATGAATTATTCCAGGACTTTAATTGCTGTAGGAATAAATGTTATATTGCAACTGTAATCAATCTCAGTCCCAGATGCACGTGCATGCACACACCCACACACACAATACTACTTAGTGTTGCCAGATTCTCGCCTGTTGCTAGATAAACATCGAGTTAAATCACTTAGAAAAGTACTGAAGAAATCTGCCACTTACCCGTCCTCTCAGGAGACCCAGTAAAAGTAGAATGAATGAAGATGAATGGACTTAACTGATGGGTTTGGCAAAGGGCAGGTATAAGGATCTGGTAAAATGGAAGATTAAGAGAAGTGTAAACAAATGAGCTGGTCTAGATTGAGACACGTATATGTTCTCTATACTGTGTGGAGTATGTTATTGATACAATCACCTGATAACTAATAAATCGAAATAGTTAGAACATTCTGATACTTGAACTTTGCTTCATTTATATTACACAAGGTGAGAATTCATTACAAATGTAATGTGCAAATTGATACAGCATAGATAAAGAAAAGGGTTAACATAGCTAAATTAGATAAGACAGTTCAGTACTTTTCATTTATATACTGTGAAAATCAGTACAATTTAACTATAACATTTTAAGCAAGCATTATAGAAGCATCATTTCATGACCTAAACTAAAAACAAAATATTATGGATGCTGGAAATCTCAAATAAAAACAGAAAATGCTGGAAACATTCAGCAGGTCTGGCAGCATCTGTGGGAGAGAGGAATAGAATTAGCTTTTCATGTCCGTATGACTCGAAGGACACCCCACCAGTGCTATTTAAAGGGATCATCAACTTTCAGGTTATTTGCTGATCGATTTCTACTGGCTCTGACTGAGTTGGTAGAAGTGCTGTGCATTTTCTACTGCTATTTAAGTTTGGTGAAGTGGACAGGAAGTGGTGGTGAAAGTCTTGATTCTGATGTTCTGTTCAGACCACTTGCCCACAGTCATGGGTGTCGTCGTTAATATCCCCCTTGACCTGCAGCATGAGAGGGTGATTGAGCAGAGGTTTCACAGAGGAGGACAAGCTGCTTGCAAGGGGAGGAGGGATGAGAAAATGGCTCCAAGTAGGAGGCCACATGCACCCAGGATCTTCAGGGAGCATTACTCTTACCTCAACATTGTTGAAGAAGTGTGCTCTATGTCCCTATATTACAAAGGAGGTGCTTTCTGAAATATGCACCTCTTGCAGGCAGACTGCAGCCTTAGAGCAGGGTCAGGGTAGTTCTACTAGGAGCTGTGAAGGTGACTGTGCCCATGAACTTCTCTGTATTGGGATCCTTCCAGGCTGGAGCAGGCGACGTTTCTAACATCCCCCAGTGTGCCATCTGCTGCTGTGTAAGGGAGGTGACTGATTCTCTTTATGTCTGGAGAGGGAACACATACTATTCTTTCTGGCCAGAGAGAAACAGGCAGAGCTTGTGACTTTGCCAGGATTGCAGGTTTCTCCATGTTGCAAAATGCCATTGACTGCACACGCATGACTTTGCATTCTACCACATTTAAATTCAGAGATGTACCACAACCACAAAGGGTTCCACCTTCTGAACACACAGTTAGAAGATGACCATGCTAAGATGGTGCAGGCGAATGCCTGGTATCCTGGCAGCAGTCATGATGTATTTATTCTGCGCCAGTCCACTGTTCCATCAGTTGAGCCACCATGACAAATCAGACGGTAGCTGCTGAATGATAAGGGACATCTGCTGACAGCCTGGATCATGACGGATGTGCAAGCCAAACACATGTGGGCAGCATGCATATAATGAAAGCCATGCTATCACACAAAACATCATTAAGCAGTTCACTGGGGTGCTCATCCTCATGGCCACAATGTTGCAATAAAAGCCACCACAAAACAACCATTCCAAACCAACTTTATTAAACAAGCCACATAATATTCCATACCAAAGGCAACTAAACACCATTGTGCATTCCTTTAGTGCCTATCTTTCGGGTGTCATTGTCTGGCCAAGTGCTCCCCTGCAGCGCTTCCACCATGGCCAGAATTTTACACAAGGGGGTCACGCACCCGGCTTGAACAGGCGTAACATTTTGGGAGATGACGTCACTCATGCAGTATTTCATTCAGAAGGCGCCGCAGCAGTTGGAAGAGCACCCACTGACAATTAAGTGGGCAACTAAGCTCCTTAACAGCCCAATTTTCAGCGATTTTTCATGGCCCGTCCAACCATACAGTTGGCAGATGGGCCAATCAGCCAGGCGGCCTTTACATTTTTGATGAAACCTCATCCTAGGGCGGGATGAAATCTCTGTGAAGAAATAAAATAGAAAGAAATATCTGGTGACAGCATTTTTATGAGGTATGCTTTCAGGTGCTTGATTGTGCTGCATTTTTGTGCTTTCTTTTATGATTTGGAGGTCTGCAGCTCCCCGGGGCAGCTGTCTGCCTTCAGGGAGTTCACTGGAAGGGCTCACCAGCACCGTGGTGATATCAGTGCCCGTCCTCTTCCCGTCCCCACTGGCAGTGCTGAGCCTGCCTCAGGGTACGTTTCATGCTGGCTGGCTGTTAATTGGCCAGCCAGTGTGAAATCGTGGTCGGAGGCTGATCGTAGTTGGGGCATAGTTTCCCATAAGCCCCCGAGCCCACCGATCGCGCACATCAGACGAGCATAAAATTAAGGGCCATGGCTGGTGGAATTCTCTGACTTTCAGTGGGGGGAGACTGCAGATGATTTTGCAGGATGCACTTGAGCAGTGATGGGCCTACATTGCCTGACCGAAGATAGCACCATCTTGTTATGGAGAATAGCAGTTGGCTGGCTGGGCAACAGGCAGCAAAAAGCAAACTTGGGGAACTGGCAGTGGTGGTAGGTCAAATACTGTCATTCTGTCGATAGACAACAGCTTTGTGCTCCACAGAGCCACTGCCATTCCCCATGGGTGCTACTTCAGCAAAGACCCTTCTTCTCCTTCCTAAGCAGTCCCTCAAGATCATGGGTGCCTTGCTTCCACTCTGATTTGATGGGTTTTCAAATGGCTTGTAAGTCCAATATGTGATCTGCAGACTCGGCCTTGGGCAGGTGGTGCTTAAGGGATTAGCTAGATGTGGTGCTTGGAGGTTTGTGCACTCCCTCTGACCCTTCAATTTCACTTCTGCACATTCCCTCAATCTGCTCAGTGTCTTCCTGAATGAGTCTCCTCCATTTTGATCAGCCATAAGCCAGGGGTTTCCATGAGTCGGTGAGTGTGGTAAGCAGAATTTTGCCCTCATCAGGCGGGTGCAACGGGAGGACCTGGAAGCGGTTGCGAAGCCGACTGTCTCCCAAGTTCGGGCCCAGACATGGATTTCAGGCTGGCTGGCCAATTAGCAGCCGGCCGGTGTGAAACACACGCAGCAGTGCTCAGCACTGCCGGGGTGGGGGCGGGAGGAGCACAAGCGTGAAAGTGTGCACAGGCGCAGGGGTGAGTGCAATAAAAGCTCCCTGAGGCACAGAGCTCCCTGAGAGAGCTGAAGATTTTTAACAATAAAAACAAATGTACTAAAAGTAATGGAAATAAATCCCCTCATGTGGCTTTTTCACATGAGCAGGGACATGTTAAATATACATGTTAAAAGTTCTAAATTTTTTTAAATCACTGGTCAAAACCCATCCCGCCTATTGATGAGGTTTCACCAAAGATGCAAAGGCTGCTTGCACTTTTCACCTGCCCGCCAACCAGTGAAAAATTCAAGTCAATTGAGTTCTTAAGGGCCTTAATAGGTCGCTTAATTAATGGCGGGTGTGGCTCCGATTCCTGTGCATACCTGCCAACTGACGTCATTTTATGTTCGTTCGGGTCAGGCACGCACCGGCCCGAGGAGCACAAAATTCTGACTAATGTAATAAAATAAGATCACATCATCTTAGTATTCAGTAGCAGGGTAGCGTGGGCCACCTCAGTGGTTAGTAGTGTAGAGATAGGTTTTGAAGTGTAAGCACATATTTAGTTGCTGTTGAGTATCTTTGTAAATAATCTTAAGAGTTTCTACCTAAGAAGTGTCTGCTGATCAACCCTATCAATAGCACCAACTCGGTCACCACTCACAACAAGAGTGTGAGGAGGATCCACAGGATCCAACAAACTGGTGTCGAGGACAAAACAAGTTTAACAGAACAAATCAAGAGAAACTAAATCAGCACCATACCTCACACAGTAATTGTATGTAGAAGTTCCATTCAAATCGTCGAAGTAATCCCCTCACAAAATGCCACAATTCAGAAGAATTGACCTTTTTGATCCAGCAGTGGACAATTGGTCTCACTACATTGAACGTCTTACGTTCTTTTTCTTAGCAAACGAGATTACGGGGAAAGAAAATAGGCAGGCAATCCTCTTTAAGTACATTTGGGTATAAAACCTATGGCTTGATTTGAAGTTTGATGGCACCCAGTGCCCCAGATTTGAAACATTTTGTTGAACTGGTGGACTTTGAGAAGGGCTATTATCAACTAAAACACTCAATAGCAGTGTAAAGGTTCAAGTTTAACTTGAGAAATAGAGCCCCGGGGGAGATAGTTGCATGCTATGTGGAAAGTTTGAAGCAATTAACCGAATATTGTAAGTTTGGTGCATCCCTAAACAACATGCTTAGAGATCATTTAGTGGGCAGTGTGAATGAGGACACAATTCAGAAGCCATTGTTATCCAAAATAAATTTGGATTCCAAGAAGGCACTAGAGATTGCACTGGCAATGGAAAGCACAGTAAGAGATTCAAAAGCCATACAGGGAGCACAAAATGGCACCATCCTACACATCGAACGGGAAACTCTAGCCAAAAAGGGCGTGAAAATGCTAGACTCTGCTGAGAGGTGGGAAACAGCCCCCATTAGCAGGAAATGAGTAAAAATGACTTAGCAGTGAAAACAAGGAATAAATTTCAATTGAGGTGGAAACAAACAGTCTTTTAACAATTGGCAGTTTCAAAAAATAAAACGTTTTTATTGTCATAGAAACGGACATTAATGAGATAGTGCAAGGAAAGGGTCAAGCAGGCTTTTAAACAAAAGAAAAAACCCAGTGAGATCTACAATGCAGAAGACCCTGAAGCAACAAATTCAGATATTCACTCGTTATTGAATTTGAAAGTCAGAAAGACAGGACCAATATATGTAACAGTGAAAGTGAATGGTAGACCAGTTAGAATGGAAGTGGACACAGGAGCTTCCATTACAGTAATTGGGGAACATACCTTTAGATTTTGAATAATGGGGAACATTAATTAAATTTAGAAGAAACAACTGTCCAATTAAAAACATACATGGGTGAAGACATCCAAGTCAAAGGCATACGTAGAGTAACTGTCCATTATGGAGGCCAATCGGTAAAGCTACCCTTGATGGTGGTAGCAGGCAAGGGGCCAAGCCTCCTGGGGTGAAACTGGCTAAAGGAGATTAGGTTAGAATGGGCTGAAATTTTCCAGTTAAGAGCAAATGGGTTACAGAGCCACAACGAAAGTATGCCACAGTCTTCAAGGATGAACTTGGGAAGATTTAGGGGCTGCAGGCAAAAATCCATGACGATCCAGAGTCAACCCCCTTATTCATGAAGGCGAGACCAGTACCTTATGCACTGCGGGAAAGGTTGACAAAGAACTGGACAGACTAGAAAAACAGGGCGTTATACAACCTGTACAGTTTTCAGAATGGGCTGCTCCCATAGCCCACTTCCTTAAACCCAACTAAAGTGTCCGAATTCGTGGAGACTACAAATTGACAGTTAATAAAGTAGCTTAGCTAGACAGACTCCCCATACCAAAAATCAAAGACATGTATGCCAATGTGGCAGGTGGAACCACCTAAACAAAGCTTGATATGAGTCATGCTTATCAACAGTTAGAGTTAGATAATGCCTCCTTGGAATTTGTCACAATTAATACCCACAAAGGGTTGTACCAATATACTTGATTGCCTTTCGGCGTCTATTCAGCTTGCACCATCTTCCAGAGAACAATGGGAAGTTTATTGCAGGGATTGCCCCAGGTTGTAGTCTATTTAGATGTTGTTTTGGTGACAGGATTCACTGAAAAGAGCATTTGGCAAACTTAGAAAAAGTCTTAAAGTATTTCTTGTAGGCTGGACTGTGATTAAAATAAGAAAAGTGCATGTTCCAAGCAAGGGAGTTAATCTATTTGGGTCACTGGGTAGATTCACTGGGCATCCACCCAGTTGAGGAGAAAGTGAGAGCCATAAGAGAGGCACCTGCACCAAAGGACACCTAAGAGCTCAAATCATTCCTAGAAATGATCAGCTATTATGGACAGTTTTTGCCCAATTTGTCTAAAGTATAGGCCCCCCCTGCATTCTCTACTCACAAAGAACTAACGTTTGTCTTTGGAGGTGCCCCAGAAAGAAGCTTTCATAAAGGTCAAGTAATTGTTGCACTCATCTAACCAATTAGTACATTATGACCAGAGAAGAGAATTAGTGTTGACTTGTGATGCATCCCCCTACGGAGTAGGAGCAGCACCCTCCCATCAGATCAACAATGGCACGGAACGGCCTATAGGATAAGTATCAAGAATGCTCACCACAGCAGAAAAGAGTTACTTGCAGATAGATAAAAAACTCCTGTCAATCACCTTTGGTGTCAAGAAATTTCACTAGTATGTACACGGCCGCCATTTTACCATTGTTTCTGACCACAAGCCATTGCTAGGATTATTCAGCAAGGACGAGGCTATACCACCCAAGCCTTGGCAAGAATACAATGATGAGCTTTAATCTTGGCAATGTGTAAGTATACTTTTGTACATAGACCTGACAACGAAATAGCAAATGCCAATGTCCTTAGTCGTTTGCCTTTACAAGAAAATAATGAGCACATCCCAGTTCCACAGGAACTTGTTGTAATGCTAAATTTCTTAGATTCCTCGCAGGTATGTACTCGACAGATCAGAGGCTGGACAAGCAGGGACCCAGCCCTATCTCAAGTACCAGAACAAATGCTTTATTGTTGGTCACAAGAGCCCTGATGAAATGAAACCATACTTCAACAGAAGACATGAAATAACCAGTCAGGATAGGAGCATAAGTGATAGTTCCTCCAAAGGGAAGAGAGCCACAGCTAATTGAACTACATAGTATACATCCAGGAATTTCCCAAATGAAAACCGTAGCTCACAGCTACCTATGGTGGCCTGGGATGGATGGAGAAATAGATAGTTTAGTGAAGAATTGCATGCAATGTCAGCAACTGCAAAAGTTACCTTCAACAGCTCTGTTACGCCCTTGGGAGTGGCCAGGAAGACCATAGGTGCGGTTACACATTGACTATGTGGGACCTGTCATGGGAACAATGTTTCTGCTAATTGTTGATGCGCACTCAAAATGGATGGACATATATGAGGTGAAATCACCAATGACTTCTGCTACAATTGAGAAGTTACATCAAAGTTTAGCCATTAACGGACTACCAGAAGTGGTTGTTTCTGATAACGGCCATGGCATTTACGAGTGCTGAGTTTCAGCGGTTTATCAGCCTCGATGGTATTACTCATGTGAAAAATTCACCATACATCCTTCCTCAAATGGACTGACCAAAAGGGCAGTTCAAACATTCAAGGCTGGCATGAAGCAATTAACTGGAGATCCCTTAGCAACGAAGCTAGCTCGCTTTCTTTTCCATTATAGGACCACCCCTCACACAACAACAGGTGTCACACCTGCAGAATTATTGATGAAACACTGTCTCAAGATGAGATTGAACTTACTTATGTCGAATTTAGAGGGGGAAGGTGAAAAGGAGTGAGGGAAGTCAGAAAACTAGACACAACTGGCATAGTCCTGAGAGGAAATTTACCATGGGAGAAACAGTATACATGGAGAACTTCGGAGAAGGACCAAAGTGGTTAACAGGTTAAATAAGTGCAGTGATGGACCCCTATCTTACCATGTGGAGGTGGAAGGCCAAGTCATAAGGAGACATGTGGATCATCTAAGGAAGAGAGAAACAATGCATCAAGAAATGAGTCTACGATCGGGTCAGTGTTTTCTGTTGAGAGAACTCAATCCAGTACAGACATATCTGATGTTCCTGTAAGAGTTGAGGATACAGATCTGTAGATGCCCTCTGGAAAAGGAGGTTCCTGACAAGGCATCTGACGTTGTAGAGTTGAGATGCTCTACACACATAAGGAAGCCCTTAGAAAGACTGAATTTGTAAATTATTTATCAGTGTAAATATTTAGCCATTTTGAGAAAATTGTGATTGTAAATATAAAATGTATTTCTGAGTAAATGAGGAGAGATGTTGTAACTATGGTTTTATCTAATGTGTAATATACCTTTAAGAGGAATGTTATAAAGGAAGATCATATGATGTTAGTATCCAATAGCAGAGTAGCGTGGGCTACCTCAGCAGTTAGTAGTGTAGAGATAGAGTTTGAAGTGTAAGCACATGTTTAGCTGCTGCTGAATACCTTTGTAACTAAGGCCAGGAATTTCTGGTCAGTGAGTGAGGGGCAGGGCCCGCTTGCTGACGGGTAAAATGATGCAGGATGATACCGGGCAGAACTCCCAATGTTACCGTGCCCCAGTTAAATTTTCAGTTAGGCGGGGGCTCAGCAGAATCAGCTGTGCGCTCGCCGACCTGTCAATGGCTGATTGAGGCCATTGACAGAGTCATTAAACTAATTAATGGACCTGCCCATCCAACCTTAAGGTTTGCGAGCAGGCCAGGAGCCCTGGCGGGAATTAGAAAAAACATGAAACATCCATGGGCGGGATGAGGTTTCATGCAGGTTTTTAAAAATGTAATTAAAGTTTTTAAAAGTGATGGACATGTCCCAACTCATGTGACAGTGTTTCGTGAGGGGACATGTCAGGGAATTTTTTTTTCTACTTTTCAGAATTTTTAATGCACAGCTGATCTCCCTGAGGCAGCACTTAGCCTCAGGGAGATGAGTGCGCTCTTTCGTGTGCATGTGCTAAAGACCGCACTCTTGGTTCAGGGAATCCTCTCCCCGCCTGCACAGGGAGCGCATAGTGTTTCCGTGCGGACATCACAGTGGGTGGGCCTTAATTGGCCACGGAAGCATCTTAATTGACCCGCCCACATAAAATGGCGGAGCGCCCCTGATTGGGGGCGCTGATTGGAGGCGTGCCTCTGCGCGCCCGCTCTTCAACTCCCCCCCCCCCGACCGGGAGATAGTTCTGCCATAAGAGTTTCTACCTAAGAAACATCTGTTGATCAACTCTATCAATAATACTAACTCAATCACCACTCAAAGCAAGCGTGCAATGAGGGCCCACAGGATCCAACAGTGGCAATGTTTGACCTCTTCAAGGGTGCTTTGAGGACATCTCTTAAATGTTGTCACTGTCCTCCCAGGAGTCTCCTGCTATGACTGAGTTCTGAGTAGACTGGTTGCTTCAGGAGTCTGGTGTCAGGTGTGCGAACAACATGTCCTACCTTGTGGAGCTGGTTTTGAGCAATTAGCATCTCAATGCTGGGTAAGTTGGCTTGGGAGAGGATGCTGCTGTTGGGCCACCGTTCTTGCCACTGAATTTGGAGGATCTTGCGAAGGAACCACTGATAGTACTTCTCTGAAGCATATAGTTGTGCAGGGATCACTGTTGCCCAGCAAACCATGACATTAGTTTCAGCTTTGAGAACCTGGTCCCTCAAATACTCTTTACCTCTGTCGGATGAAGGCTGAGCTGGCATGTTGGAGGCCTACTATGCCTTCGTCAAGAGGAGGTTCCCAAGATACAGAAAATGGTCCACATTTTCCAGGATCTCACTGTTGATGTTAATCGACAGGTGGGGTGGGGGAAGGTGGGAATGGCAGGGCAGTGTTTTGCTGTGGGAGCTGGTTGAAAGAAAACCTTAGTTTTCAAATTATTTAGTGTTTAGTTTTCTCATATGCTTCAGAGAAGGAGTCAACAGTGACCTGGACCTCAGTTTCTCAGTCAGCACACACACAAGCATCAGCTGTATGCTGAAGCGCAATGGCTGAGGTTTCAAATCATTTTGGTTTCAGAGTGAAGGTGGCATAGGTCGAACAGTTTCCTTTCTGTTCTGTAGATTATCTCCATGCCTGTGGATAATTTGTGGGAGGCGAGGGGAAAAATTTCAGAGCAGAAAATGGAGGAGAGCATTGGTGCAGTGACACAGCCTTGTTCAACCCCAGTTTTCACTGAGATAGGGTTTGTGGTGGTTTAACTGGTGAGGATCACAGCTTTCATGTCACCTTGGAGTAAATGGCGAATGGTGGCAAATTTCTGAGAGCAGCCAAATTTGAGGCGGATACTCCATAAGCCTTCATGGCTGACACAGTCAAAGGCTTCTATGAAGTCAACAAAGCCCATGAGCAGTAGTTGGTGCTGTTCCTTGCTCTTTTCTTGAATATGCTCAACAGTGAAGATCATATGTGTTGCCTCTCAATGGATGAAAACTGCACTGTGACTCTGGAAAGAGTTCCTCAGCCACTGGGCTGGTTGAGGATGATCCTTGCAATGATCTTCACTGTGATTGACAGTAGGGAGTCTCCTCTGTAGTTACAGTAATCGGACTTTCTCCCTTCTTAAAAATAGTCATGAGCAAAGCATCCCTGAGATTCCCTGACATGCACTCTTCTTCCCAGATGAGAAACATGACGTTGTGCAGTGGTGCCAGGAGCGTATTTCTGCTGTGTTTCAGAATTCCACCCATACCAGGGGCATTGTTTCTCAGCTGTCGAATAACTTTTTCAACATCGCTCCAGAATGGGGTAGCACCAAGACCAGATCAGACAGGGTATGGAAGAATGGAGTTGAGGACATTTGAGTCAAAGACAGAGTCTCGTTTGAGGAGTTCTTCAAAATGTTTTCTCCAGCAAGCATTGATTACCTCCCTGTCTGTGATGAGCTCCCTTCCATGCTTGGCTCTCAGTGGGGTGGGCCCTTGAATGCTTGGGCATTAGATCATCCTGACAGCGCTGATGAAACTGTGCATGTCGTTGATGTTCACAAGTTGTTGGATCTCTCACGTTCTATCTATCTACCATTTATGTCATATGTTTTATGCTGTACTGCTGCCTTCAGCTGCCTCTAGGATTTCTGCTTTTCCCTTGAGCCAAGGTCAGCAGACACTGACAGCGCTGTTTGAAGTCAGTGAAAGCCATGTACATACACTCAATTAGGTCATGTATCTCTAGTTCGTTTTCATCATACCAATCAAGATGTTTCCCGGTAGAGAGATCAAGGACCTTTTCTCAGTTGCTTTTTATGGGGACTTTAGGATCGACCATGGAACTATGCTCATTTTGGACACATTGTGGCTCCTGGTGGCTGAAGGTTCAGAGTATGGCAGTGAGGCACTGACTGAGAAGGGCTACCTTGGTGGGATCTTTGAGGCCTTCGGTATTAATTTTCCTGCAGCCTTGCTTCTGTTGCCTCCACTGTTTGGGAGCTAGACTGATGGAGATGATAGATCGGATAAGGCAGTGATTGGAGTTGTCAGTACTTGTCATGGTGCTGGTGATGTGAACATTTCTGTTGTGTCTTGCTCCAACTATAACATAGTCAAACAAGTGCCAGTGTTTGGACTGTGGGTGTTGCCATGAAGTCTTGTGCTTGCTTCACTGGCAGAACAGGGTGCTGGTATTGACAAAGCAAATGCTCTAGATATTTTGCCAGGAGGAGGACCTTATGGAGTTTGCTCTTCCCACTCCTTCCTTACCTATCCCACCCTTCCCAACTGTGGCATTGTAATCCCTGAGGAGGATTATTTTGTCACCTGATGGAACTCAGGCTAGGAGTTGCTCAAGGTCGGTGTAGAATCCCTACTTGATCTCCTCTGTTGCTTCAAGCATAGAAACATCTGCATGATGACAGTGGCATGCTGATTTCTCATTAGGTTGAGCCGGGCAGCCATGAGGTGCTCACCTCTCCCATGGGGGAGTCACTGAGGTGCCAGACAAGCTCATTTTGATGGTGAAGCCCATCCTGTGGAGATGCCATTTCTCTTCTGGAAAGGAAAAGGTGTGCTCACCACCTTATTCCTTCAGTTGTCCGTCTCCTGCACATTGTTTCCCACTTAGGGCGGCAATGTCAATCTCGAGGTGCCTGAATTCCTAAGCTATGATGCTGGGGTGGTGCTCAGGTCTATCACTGTTAGGGTTGACCAGGGGTGACCATTGCACCCCGACTACCAAATGGTCCCGGCAGAGCAGAGCCTTGGGCCTGTGAAAAGGGCATTCCAAGACGATTGGACTCCAGGCTCTGCTGTGAGACATAAGCATGTTCTGTGCATGATCATACGCAGATCACCTCTTTCAGCTGGATGACTGACTGGTGGACCTTGCAAATCCCTTTAAACATTGGTATCCACAGCCATTGTGGCAGCAGTCTGAGATTGAATGTCAGCAATCTGACCTTGCATGATGAGCTTCCACTGCAGTACTCAAACATTGAGTAGTTTCTTGTTGTAGTGGAAGCTGAGACATTTGCTATCAGACTCTGCATCATGGTTGAGTCAGCAACTGTTCTCATGGAGTTGACCATTACCTCTACCCTGAAAAGGATGGGTTTTGAGTTCTGTGTACCACACTGTGTAAGGTTGGTGTTGGGCTCCTCCATGCTCTTTGCAGGCTGTCTGGCAGGCCTGCCAATGCACCAAGCATTTCATTGTGCATGCTATCAGCCTTTTACTGTATGCTGCCCCATCAAGTGCTCATCTAAGCCCTTTACAACAGAACTAGTGTGTGGCTCTGCCATCTGGTCGAGTTGGCTCCAATGCTACCCTTTCTCCCTGCCCTTGCTGCAGGTCATGCATACCTGGTGTTTCACCACAAGCAGCTTTCACCTCTTAAGTTAGCGTCAAGTATGCGCAATGTCAGTATCCGAGCTGGGGGCTGAGAGTTAAGGTGATGGTGTGTCATCATTGTCATTCTCTTGTTCCTCTTGCACTTCATGTTGCTATACCTGGTAAGGTAACAGTTCTTGGATATCTGAAAGGAGAAAGGCACCAGGGTAGGCCGTAGTGAAGAAAGTAGCGGAAATCAAGTGGCGCTTGCTTACATCACTTGTAGGTTGTAAATCAGAAGAGGTTTTGGGGTGAGCAGGAAGTGGGATGTGAGAAGGTAGATTAGGTAGGAATAAGTAATCTTTAATGGTTTCAGCTTCAGTCAAAGCCCGTCCAATGATAGTGTTCACCATACCCTCCATGGATGAACACCATGGTTGTTCCCCAATGGTTTTCTGCCACTGCTGCCTGTGGCTAAGTTTGTCTCACAAGAGAGAGTGAAAAATATCAGTGAGTGTAGTGCAATGTATTTGAGTGCTGTGCCTGTCATAGTTGAATAGCTGGCATTGTGTGCGAGGTGTAAGATTCAGGTGTGAGGCTTGTAGCAGTGTTAATTTTGTGAGGGTGAGGTGAAGCTAAGAATGTGAAGTATGAATCATGATTGATGGAGAAGTGGTAGGTGAGTAAAGGGGGTTGGTGAATTGAGCATTGTGTGAGACTAATAGTTCATTTGTAAGAATATGGCATTTGAAGATGCATTCACAAGCCTTGACCACTCTTACGTGGTCATTGAATATTGTGACATTAAATCCAGGTTCTTGGGGCTATACTGCTGACATTAATCATGATGGTTACCTGTGCCCACTGCCTTCACAGTGTCTGCCTGGAGGGCCTCCTGTCGCATATGAGTGGAGCGCCTCTCTCTCCTCTCATCCGCTTCTTGCTCCAAGGCCCCCAGTGAGAACTTTGGAGCAAGCTATCTGCCCTGATACACCATTATTCAATGTTCTTCCTGCTCAGAATGTCTTTCCCAGCTACTCCTAGCACCTGCTGCTCTTTAGGAGCTTTAGGCTGGCTTTAGGTTTTATAGGCTTGCTTTGAGCAGTGCTAGCCTCACCCAAACTTGAAGCCTCTGCTGAGATATGCAGTCACTTAACATTTAGTGGTGGGACGATGCAACGCTGTCAATAAAACCAGCAGGTAGTGCCAAGTTTACATGCTGCCAGAAGGAACCAGCATGTGTTTGTGATTCACGTGCCCCCTTTCAGAATTTAGCCAATTATCCCACAGTTTGTAAAAATATGGGAGAAAACTCTAGAAATAGTAACCCTAACAACTTTAAACTCATTATAGAATCATAGATAGCAGAATCAGGTGTAGGTCAATCAGCCCTTCGAGCCTGACCCCCCTCCCAATCAATATGATCATGTCTGATCCTCTATCTCAATGCAATACTCCCACTTTCTTCCTATTCTCCTTGACAGCTTCAGAGTTTAAAAATCCATCTATATCCTTCTTAAGTTTATTCAATGACTTGGCCTCCACAGCCCTCTGTGGTAGAGAATTCCACAGGTTCACCACCCTCTGAGTGAAGAAGTTTCTCCTCATTATTTTTTGTAAGGTCAGTAGTCTAGTTAAAATGTTGGTAAGGAAGTTGACTCAGCTGACTGTGTGAAAGTTAACTGTCAATCACCTGAAGCCTGATTAGGGCTTGAATAGGTGTTAATTGCTATTTGAAGCTTAACTAGTGGTGAATCACCTCAGCTCTATTTAAGAAAGGGACTAACTAGAAGCACACTACAGTGTGATTGCACTTGGAAATAGCCAAGTGGTTATGGTATTGGGTTTGTTAACCCTAAGATCAAGAGTTCAAATCTCACACTGGCAAACTATGGAACAATGTAACTTCATCTAAATAGCAACAGATGGAAACGTGTTAGCTTGGCCTAAATAGCCAAGTGGTAATGGTACTGGGTTTGTAACCCCAAGATCAGGAGTTCAAATCTCACAATGGCAAACTATGAAACAATGTAACTTCATCTGAAACAGATGGAAACAGGTTTGCTTGGCCGAAATAGCCAAGTGGTTATGGTACTGGGTTTGTAACCCAAGATCAAGAGTTCAAATCTCACAATGGCAAACTATGAAACATGTAACTTCATCTGAAACAGATGGAAACAGGTTTGTACTCAAAAAAGAGTATCAAGAGTTCAAATCTCACAATGGCAAACTATGAAACAATGTAACTTCATCTGAAACAGATGGAAACAGGTTTACTCAAAAGAGTATCAAGAGTTCAAATCTCACAATGGCAAACAATGTAACTTCATCTGAAACAGATGGAAACGGATTTGTACTCGAAAGAGTTGAGTGTCTGGGAGGAACTGGAGAGTCTGTGCTTATATTCTGTGCTTGGCCTAAATAGCCAAGTGGTTATGGTACTGGGTTTGTAACCCCAAGATCAAGAGTTCAAATCTCACAATGGCAAACCTATGAAATAATGTAACTTCATCTGTATAAACAGATGGAAACGTGTTTGTACTCGAAAGAGTTACAATGCTTATCTATTTAAAAGATTATCAAGATTTAAAAGATTATCAAGAGTTCAAATCTCACAATGGCAAACTATGAAACAATGTAATTTTACACTTGGCCTAAATAGCCAAGTGGTTATGGTACTGGGTTTGTAACCCCAAGATCAAGAGTTCAAATCTCACAATGGCAAACTATGAAACAATGTAACTTCATCTGAAACAGATGGAAACAGGTTTACTCAAAAAGAGTATCAAGAGTTCAAATCTCACAATGGCAAACTATGAAACAATGTAACTTCATCTGAAACAGATGGAAACAGGTTTACTCAAAAGAGTATCAAGAGTTCAAATCTCACAATGGCAAACTATGGAACAATGTGACTTCATCTGAAACAGATGGAAACAGGTTTGTACTCGAAAGAGTATCAAGAGTTCAAATCTCACAATGGCAAGCTATGAAACAATGTAACTTCATCTGAAACAGATGGAAATGGGTTTGTACTCGAAAGAGTTACCAACATAAACAAATCAAACCAAGCACAGCAATAAAAACATCAAGAGTTCAAATCTCACAATGGCTGAAACAATGTAACTTCATCTGAAACAGGTTTGTACTCAAAAGAGTTACAGTGTGATTGCACGTGAACAGTGGAGAGGGCGCATCCAGAGTGGGCATTGGTACATAGGGGATGAGGTGCTCCTTGCTATCCAACTTCTTAAATTTTCAGAGCATGGGTCTTCCCCTGCTGCAGCATTAGAGGCTACAAGGGAAAGGAATCACTGGTAAATAGTGGGTAAGGTATTTACTACTTTAATTGCTTATAGTTTAAGGTCTTTTTATGGTTTATAATTTGTATATTCTACAGTAATGAGGATCAGGAAAGAAGGACCCTAGAGTAATTGACTTAAAAGGTTTAATTTAAAGGGATAAGTCATGGCAGGAGCGCTCAAAGTCTTGGTGTACTCCTTGTGCTCCATGTGGGAAGCCGAGGACATTTCCAGTGCCCGGGACCAGCATGTGTGCAGGAAGTGGGTCCAGCTGCAGCTCCTGGAAGCTCAGGTTTCAGAGCTGGAACGGTGGCTGGGGACACTGTGGAGCATCCGCGAGTTTGAAAGTATCGTGGATAGCACGTTTAGAGAGGTGGTCACACTGAAGATGAAGGGACTTGAAGAAAGGGAATGGGTGACCACCAGGCAGTCCAAGAGAAACAGGCAGGTAGTTCAGGAGCCCCCTGGGGTCCCGCTTCCAAATCAGTATTCCATTTTGGAGGCTGATGAGTGTGCTGGTTCCTCCAGGGATAGAGCCAAGCTTCTGGCACCACAAACAGCCTGCCTGTACAGGAAGGGAGGAAGAGCAGTAGTAATAAGGGATTCTATAGTCAGGGGAACAGATAGGCGCTACTGTGGCTGCCAACATGACTCCATGATGGTATGTTGCCTCCCTGGTGCCAGATGTCACTGAGTGGCTGCAGGGCATCCTGAAGGGGGAGGATGATAAGGCAGAGGTCATGGTGTATGTTGTTACTAATGACATAGGTAGAAAGAGGGATGAGGTCTTGTATCAAGAATTTAGGGAGTTAGGCAGTAGACTTAAAAGCCAGACCTCTCAGGTTGTAATCTCTAGATTACTCCCAGTGCCACATGCTAGTGAGCTCAGAAATAGGAGAATAACACAGAAGAATACGTGGCTTAAGAGTTGGTGCTGGAGGGTGGGTTTTAGATTCCTGGATCACTGGGACCTGTACAAGCAGGACGGTCTACATCTGAACTAGAGCGGGACTAACATCCTTGTGGGTGGGTTTGCTAGTGCTGTTGGGAGGAGTTTAAACTAACTCAGCAGAGGGAGTGGACACAGAATGTTAGCAGAATAGGAACACATCATAATACAGTAAAACAATCAAGTCAGAGGGAGTACAGCTGCATTAAGCTTCGAGAGAATAAGGCAAGGCTGGATGGCTTCTATTTTAATGCCAGGAGTATTACAAGTAAAACTGATGAGTTAAGGGTGAGGATTGACAAGTGGAATTGTGATATAGTAGCCATCACTGAGGAGTGGTTGAGGGAAGGGCAGGATTGGCAGATCAACATTCTGGGATATAGAATCTTCAGGCAAGACAGGGGAGGGGGTAAAAGAGGAGGAGGCATTGTATTATTAGTTAGTGAGTCAGTTACTGCAGTAAAGGGAGATGATATCTTGGAGGGGGCATCGAATGAAGCTTTGTGGGTAGAGCTTAGGAATAAAAAAGGGGTTGCCACATTGTTAAGTGTTTGTTTATTATAGACCCCCAGATAGTCAGCAGGAAATTGAGGAGCAAATATGTGCATAATTTGTGGAGGTGTGTAAAAACAATAGGGTAATTATATTAGGTGATTTCAACTTCTCCAACATTAATTGGGACAGACAGTGTTAAGGGCTTGGATGGAGTGGATTTCTTGAAATGTGTACAGGAGAACTTTTTAGGTCAATATGTAGAGGGCCCAACAAGGGATGGTGCAGTGCTGTACCTAATTCTGCGGAATGAAGCCGGACAGGTAGGTAAGGTGCTGGGCAAGCATTTTAGCGATAGTGACCACAACATGGTACAGTTTGTTTGTTATGGACTAAGAAATCGACAAATTGCAAAAAAATGTTTTGGATTGGGGGAGAGTGGATTTTAGTAAAATAAGGCAGGATCTGGCCAAGGTAGACTGGGAACATTTACTTGTGGGGAAATCTACAGAGGAACAGTGGGCGGTGTTCAAAAAGGAAATGGGAAGGGTACAGGGCCAACATGTTCCCTCTAGGGTGATAGGAAGGAGTAACAAGCCCAGAGAACCATGGATGATGAGAGGCATTCAGGTTACGATGAGAAGGAAAAGAGAGGCTTTTAGCAGGTACAACGGAAGCAAATCAGCAGAGGCATTAGTGGAGTACAGAAAGTGCAGGGTGGAGCTTAAAAAAGCAATTAGGAGAGCAAAAAGGGGATATGAGAAAGCTCTGGCCGGTAAAAGTAGGGAAAATCCCAAAATATTCTATAAATGTATCAATGGGAAGAGGATAACCAGGGAAAGAGTAGGACCTAATAAGGGACCAAGGGAGCCAGAGGACATCGCTAGAGTGTTGAATGAATACTTCACATCCGTCTTCACCCAAGAGAATGAAAATGAAGGTATCAAACCTGGGGAGAGAGACTACGAGCTTCTTAAGCAAATTGATATAAGGAGTGACAAGGTATTGGAGGCATTGGCAGGCTTAAAATTGGACAAATCTCCAGGTCCAGATGATTTGTGTCCCAGACTGCTGAGGGAGGCAAAGGAGGAGATCGCAGGGGCTCTGACCCAAATTTTTAATTCCTCTCTGGCCACGGGGGAGGTGCCAGAGGATTGGAGAACAGCTAATGTGGTTCTGCTATTTAAGAAGGGTTGTAGAGATAAGCCAGGGAACTACAGGCCAGTGGGTCTCATGTCAGTGATAGGGAAACTATTAGAGTAAGTTCTGAAGGAGAGTATCTATCTCCACTTGGAGAGGCAAGGTTTGATCAGGGATAGTCAGCATGGCTTTGTCAGAGGGAGGTCATGCCTAACAAATTTGCTTGAATTTTTTGAGGAGGTGACCAGGTGTGTAGATGAGGGTAGTGCAGTTGATGTAGTTTACATGGATTTCAGCAAAGCCTTTGACAAGATCCCACATGGGTGACTTATAAAGAAGGCAAATGCACTTGGGATACAGGGTAATTTGATAAGGTGGATTCAAAATTGGCCTAGTTATAGGAGGCAGAGGGTGATAACAGAAGGGTGCTTTAGTGACTGGATGCCAGTGTCCAGTGGAGTACCACAGGGATCTGTGCTTGGTTCCCTGTAATTTGTCATTTATATAAACGACATAGATGACTATGTTGGGGGTAGGATTAGTAAGTTTGCAGATGACACAAAGATTGGCCCGGTGGTTAACAGTGAGCTTGAGTGTCTTGGGCTACAGGAAGATATAGATGGGATGGTCAAATGGGCAGACAAGTGGCAGATGGAATTTAACCCTGAAAAGTGAGGTGATACACTTTGGAAGGAGTCATTTGACAAGTAAGTATTCAATGAACGGCATGACACTAGGAAGTTCTGAGGAACAAAGGGACCTTGGCGTGTGTGTCCATATTTCTCTGAAGGCGGAGGGGCATGTTAGTGGGATGGTGAAAAAGGCATATGGGCACTTGCCTTTATCAATCAAGGCATAGATTACTAAGGTAGGGAGGTCATGTTGGAGTTGTATAGAACCTTGGTGAGGCCACAGCTGGAGTACTGTGTGCAGTTCTGGTCGCCACATTATAGGAAGGATGTGATTGCACTGGAGGGGGTGCAGAGGAGATTCACCAGGATGTTGCCTGGGATGAAACATTTAAGTTATGAAGAGAGGTTGGATAGACTTGGGTTGTTTTGGAGCAGAGAAGGCTGAGGGGCAACCTGATCGAGGTGCACAAGATTGAGGGGCAGGGACAGGGTGGATAGGGAGCAGCTGTTCCCCTTACTTGAAGGGTCAGTCACAAGGGGGCATAAGTTCAAGGTGAGGGGCAGGAGGTTTAGGGGGGGATGTGAGGGAAACTTTTTTACCCAGAGGGTGATGACGGTCTGGAATGCACTGCCTGGGAGGGTGGTGGAGGCGGGTTGCCTCACATCCTTTAAAAAGTACCTGGATGAGTACTTGGCACGTCATAACATTCAAGGCTAAGGGCCAGATGCTGGTAAATGGGATTAGTTAGCTAGGTAGGTCAGGTGTTTCTCACGTGTTGGTGCAGACTCAATGGGCCGAAGGGCCTCTTCTGCTCTGTGATTCATCTCAGTCCTAAATGGCCTACCCCGTATCCTGAGATTGTGACCATTTGTTCTAGTGCTTGTTGCACCTCCATGCTTGCTTTCAGTGATTGGCATTCAAGGACACCCCAAGTCCCTTTGTACATCTACATTTCCCAATCTATCACCATTTAAGTAATACTCTGCCATTCTGTTTTTTTTCTATCAAAGTGGATAACTTCACACTTATCCACATTATACGGCACCTGTCATGTATTTGCCCACTCACTCAACTTGTCTAAGCCGCCTTGCGGCCTCTTAACATCCTCCTCACCACTCACATTCCCACCTAGTTTTGTGTCACCAGCAAACTTGGAAATATTACATTTGGTTCCCTCATCCAAATCATTGATATATATTGTGAATAGCTGGGGCACAAGCACAGATCCCTGTGGTATCCCATAGTCACCATCTGCCATTCCAAAAAAGACCCATTTATTCCTACTCTGTTTCCTGTCTGCTAACCAATTTTCAATCCATGCCAGTATATTACCCCAAATCCCATGCGCTTTAATTTTACACCTCTTATGTGGGATTTTATTAAAAGCTTTCTGAAAATCCAATTACACCACATCCACTGATTCTCCATTATCTATTCTGCTAATTACATCCTCAAAAAACTTCAGTAGGTTTGTCAAACATGATTTCCCTTTCATAACTCCATGTTGACTTTGTCTAAACCATTGATATTTTACATATGACACCCTCCAATCTGCTCAGACTGTTCCAGAAGTTACAGAATTTGGAAGATAACAACCAGCGTGTCCATTATTTCCATGGCCACCTCCTTTAGTACCCTGGGATGTAGATTATCAGGCCCTGGGGATTTATCAGATTTCAGTCCCATTAATTTCTCCAGCACTGTTTTTGTAGTAATATTAATTTCCTTCAATTCCTTCTTCTCACTAGATCCTCGATTCCCTTGTATTTCTGGGGAGTTATTTGTGTCTTCCTCCATGAAGACAGAACTAAAGTAGTTGTTTAACTGCTCTTCCATTTCCTTGTTCTCTATTATAAATTCTCCTGTTTCAGACTGTAAGGGACCTACATTTGTCTTCTCTAATCTTTTTCTCCTTACATACTTACAGAAACTTTTGCAATCTGCTTTTATGTTCCTTGCAAGTTTACACTCATACTCTTATTTCTCCCCACTTAATCAATCTCTTGGTCCTCTTTTGCTGAATTCTAAACAGCTCCCAATCCTCAGGTTTGCTACTTTTTCTAGCAACTTTATATGATTCCTGTTTGGATCTAATACTATCCTTAATTTCTTTTGTTAGCCATGGTTGGGTCACTTTTCTTGTTATGTTTTTGAGCCAGGAAGGAATATATAACTGTCGCAATGTATGCATTCATTCCTTAAGTATTAGCCATTGCCTATCTACCATGTCTTTTAATGAAGTTCCCCAATCTATCTATCCTAGCCAACTCATGCCTCACACCTTCGTAGTTTCCTTTGTTTAGATTTAGGACCCTAGCTTCAGCTTGGACTACTTCACTTTCTAACCTAAGGAAGAATTCTATCATGTTATGATCAAGGTTCTCTAAAGGACCCCGCACAACAAGATTATTAATTAACCCCTTCTCATTGCACAAAACCAAATTTAGGATAGCCTGTTCCGGCGCTGATTCCTTGATGTACTGGTCTAAAAAAAATCTCTTACACACTCCAGGAATTCATCCGCCACAGCATTATTGCTAATTTAGTTTGCCTGGTCTTTATGTAGATTAAAGCCCCCCATGATTACTGTAGCACCCTTGTTACATGCATCTCTAATTTCCTGTTTAATACTTCCACTACCTTACCACTATTGTTTGGAGGCCTATAGACAACTCTCACTAATGTCCTCTGCCATTTGTTGTTCCTTAACTCCACCCAGACTCATCCTACATTTAGATTTTCTGAGCCAGTATCCTCTTTCACTATTGCACTGATTTGATCCTTAACTAACAATGCCTCGCCACCACCTTTTTGTTTTTGCCTGTCCTTCCTAAATATAGAGTACCCATGGATATTCAGTTCCTAGCCTTGGCCACCCTGCAGCCATGTCTCTGCAATCGCAATCATATTGTATCCATTTACATCTCCTTGTGCTGTTAATCCATCCACTTTATTGCGAATGCTCCTTGCATTCAGACACAGTGCCTTTAGGCTTGTCTTTTTACACATTTTTTGTACTATGGCCCCATTTGCTGCTAGCCCCCATTTCCTCTGCCTTTCGCTTTTGCTTTTTTTACTTTTCTGCCTTTCATTTCTATCTTTGTTTTCTCTCTCTTGTGTGTCCCTATTCAACTTCCCACCCCTGCCACTCTAGTTTAAATCCTCCCCCACAGTACTAGTGAATACCACTGCAAGGATATTGGTCCCAGTGCTGCTGGGGTACAACCTGCCCAGCTTGTACAGATCCCATCTTCCCCAGGATCAGCCCCAAAGCCTCAGCAATCTAAATCCCTCCCTCCTACACCATCTTTCTAGACACACATTCATCTGGCCTATTCTCCTATTCCTGATCTCACTAGCATGAGGCACTAAGTTATCCTGAGATTACAACCTTTGAGGTCCTGCTTTTTAATTTATTTCCTAGCTCCCTATATTCTGCTTGCAGGACCTCATCCCTCTTTTTGCTTATGTCATTGTTACTGATATGGACCATGGCCTCTGGATGTTCACCCTCCCCCTTCTGAATGTCTTGCAGCCGCTCAGTGATCCTTGACCCTGGCACCAGGGAGGCAACATACCATCCTGGTGTCACGTCTGCGGTCGCAGAAACTGTTCCCCTTACAATAAAATCCCCTATCACTGTTGCTCTCCCACTTTTTTTTCTGCACACCACTATGCAGCTGAGCCACTTGTGGTGCCACAGACTTGTCTTTCGTTGCATTCCCCTCTGAAACCATCTCCCCCAGCAGTATCCAAAATGGAAAATCTGTCAGAGAGGGAAATAGACCCAGGGGACCCCTGAGCTACATGCCTAGTGCCTTTGCTCTGCCTGGCAGTTACCCATTCTGCCTGTGCACTGTGTACCTGTGGTGTGACCACCTCTTTGTATGTGCTATCCACAAAGATCCCAGCACTGTGGATGCTCCACAGTGACTCCAGCCGTTGATCCAGATCTGAAATGTGGATTTCAAGTCTCTGCAGTGGGAGACACTTACTGCACACGTGGTTACCATGGACACTAATGTGTCCCTGACTTCCCACATTGCACAGGAGGAGCATTCCATGTGACTGAGCTGCCCTGCCATGACTTACCCTTAAATTACTCCCTTTTACTTCCTCTAGCTTAGAGAATATTAAGGACAGTAGAAATACTCACCAAGCCCCACTCACCAAGGCCCCTGCTCCTCTTTGAGGAAAGGTAGAAAATGAAAGGATCACCTTCCCTCTTCACTGAACTCCTTCACAAACTCTAAATGAAGCACTCAAATGTAGCTCAAGACAGCACTCCAGTGCAGGCTAAGATTTTTTAATCTTATAATATTCAGCACCATCACTTATAGCCCTTTTAAGTTGCCTTTTGTATGTGGTTCAACAGTTTTTTATTCATTCGCAGGATGTGGGCTTCGCTGGCTGGACCAGCATTTATTGCCCATCCCTAGTTGCCCTTGAGAAGATGGTGGTGAGCTGCCTTCTTGAACCATTGCAGCCCATATAGTATAAGTACACCCACAGTGCTGTTAGGAAGGGAGTTCTAGGATTTTGACCCAGTGACAGTAAAGGAACAGCAATATATTTCCAAGTCAGGATGGTGACTGACTTGGAAGGGAACTTCCAGGTGGTTGTGTTCCCATGTTTCAGCTGCCCTTGTCCTTCTAGACGGTAGTGGTCATGGGTTTGGAAGGTGCTGTCTAAGGAACCTTGGTGAATTCCTGTAGTGCATCTTGTAGATGGTACACACTGCAGCTACTGTTCATCGGTGGTGAAGGGAGTAGATGTTTGTGGATGTGGTGGCAATGAAGTGGGCTGCTTTGTTCTGGACAGTGTCAAGTTTCTTGAGTGTTGTGGGAGCTGCACACATCCAGGCAATTGGGGAGTATTCCATCACAGTCCTGACTTGTGCCTTGTAGATGGTGGACAGGCTTTAGGGAGTCAGGAGATGAATTATTCATTGCAGAATTCCTAGTCCCTGACCTGCTCTTGGAGCCACAGTATTTATATGGCTAGTCCAGTACAGTTTCTGGCAAATGGTAACCCCCAGGATGTTGATAGTGGAGGATTCAGTGATGGTAATGCCATTGAATGTCAAGGGGTAATGGTTAGATTCTCTCTTGTTGGAGATGCTCATTGCCTGGTACTTGTGTGGTGCAAATGTTACTTGCCACTTGTCAGCCCAAGCCTAGATATTGTCCTGGTCTTGCTGCATTTGGACATGTACTGCTTCAGTATTTGAGGAGTCGCAAATGGTGCTGAACACTGTAAACATCAGTGAACATCCCCACTTCTGAAGGAAGGAAGGCCATTGATGAAGCAGCTGAAGACAGTTGGGCCGAGGACACTGCCTTGAGAGACTGGTGCAGTGATGTCCTGGAACTGAGATGACTGAATTCCAACAACCACAGCCATCTTCCTTTGTGCTAGGTATGACTCCAACCAGCAGAAAGTTTTCCCCCTGATTCCCATCGACTCCAGTTTTGCTAAGGCTCCTAGATGCCACACTCAAACGAATGGGGCCTTGATGCCAAGGGCAGTCACTCTCACCTCACCTCGGGAGTTCAGCTCTTTTGTCCATGTTTGAATCAAGGTAATGAGGTCAGGAGCTGAGTGGCCCTGGCAGAACCCAAAGTGGGTGTCAGTGAGCAGGTTACTGCTAAGCAAGTGCAGCTTGATAGCATTGTTGATGACCCCTTCCATTACTTTACAGATGATCGAGAGTAGACTGATGGGGCGGTAACTGGCCAAGTTGGATTGTCTTGCTTTTTGTGTACAGGACATTCCTGGGCAATTTTCCACATAGCTTTATAGATGCTAGTGTTGTAGTTGTACTGGAACAGCTTGGCTAGGGATGCAGCAAGTTCTGGAGCACAAGTCTTCAATATTGTTGCCAGAATATGCCAGGTCCCATGGCCTTTGCACTATTCAAAGCCTTTAGCCGATTCTTGATATCATGTAGAGTGAATCGAATTGGGTGAAGACTGGCATATGTGATGCTGGGGACTTCCAGAGGAGGCCGAGATGGATCATTCACTCAGCACTACTGGCTGAAGATTGTAGCAAATGCTACAGCCTTATCTTTTGCACTAATGTGCTGGACGCCCCATCATTGAGGATGGGGTATTTGTGGTGCCTACCCCTCCAGTGAGCTGTTTAACTATCCACCACCATTTATGACTGGATATGGCAAGACTGCAGAACTTAGATCTGATTCGTTGGTTGTGGGATTGCTTAGCTCTATCTATCACTTGCTGCTTATGCTGTTTGGCACGCAAGTAGTCTTGTGTTATAGCTTCACCAGGTTGACATCTCATATTTTTAGGTGTACTGGTGCTGTCCCTGGCATGCCCTCTTACACTTTTCATTGAACCAAGGTTGGTGCCCTGGCTTGATGGTAATGGTAGAGTGGGGGATATGCAAAGGTTAGCCATGAGGTTAGAGATTGTGTTAGAGTACAATTCTGCTACTGCTGATGGCCCTCAGCGCCTCATGGATGCCCAGTCTTAAGTTGCTAGATCTGTTCGAAATCTATCCCATTTAGCACGGTAGTGTGCCACACAACACGATGGAGGGTATCCTCAATATGAAGGCGGAACTTTGTATCCACAATGATGTGCAGTGGTCACTCCTACTGATACTGTCATGGACAGATGCAGGCACGTTGGTGAGGATAAGGTCAAGTCTGTTTTTCCCTCTCAAAACAAAAACAGAAATACCTGGAAAAACTCAGCAGGTCTGGCAGCATCGGCAGAGAAGAACAAAGTTGACGTTTCGAGTCCTCATGACCCTTCAACAGAACTAAGTAGAAATAGGAAAGGGGTGAAATATAAGCTGGTTTAAGGCGGGAAGGGATGGGGGTGGGGGTGGGGGGAGGGGGGGTGCAGGGGAGAGAAGAAGTGGGGGTGGGGGTTGTTGGGACAGGCAAGTTTTTCCCTCTTGTTGGTTCCCTCACCACCTGCCAGTGCTGGTGAGGGACCCAGTCTTTAGGACTCAGCCAGCTCGTTCAGTAGTGGTGTTAATGAGTAGTGGTTCAACAAACTTGTGCTGGGAGCCTCAGTACTGCTGGGGTGGGGGTGGGAGGGGCGTGAGCCCTGAAGTTTGCACATGTGGGGGGTGTGCTCACTGAAACCTCCCTGAAGGTACAGAGCTGCCTCAGGGAGCTGAAAATTTTTTAAATGAAAAATAATGTTTAGAAAAATAAGGAAAACATGTCCCCACGTGTTTCTGTCACATGAACAGGGATGTTTAAAAATTGAATTTAAAAATTTTTTAATTGATCTTGGAGCCTCATCCCGCCAGTGGATGAAGTTTCGCAAAAAGTGCAAAGGCCGCCTGGCTTATTCACCTGCCTGCGTTGCAGCGAAAAATTCAATTTAATTTACTTGATTAATGGGCTTAATAGCCTTAATTGTCGGTGGGCACACTGCTGACTCTTGTGTGCGCCTGCTGGCTGAAATATTGCACGAGTGTGTGATGACGTCGGGACACTCACCCAACGTCATCGTGCACTATTTCACGCTCATGCGCAGCAACGAACCAAACTGAAAATCCTATCCCTGGTTTTTCAACTTTAGTATCTGATTGTTCCTTAAATAAGTCCAGTATCGCAGCTTCAACTTCTTAGCCAGGAAAACCGGTTTGGCTGTTGATTGTCAAGAAAATCAGAAAATGTTGGAAGCACATGAGTCAGTAACCCTTTTGAAAGGGAAAGACACATGAACATTTCAAACAGTGTACTTTGAGAAATAGAGATGGTCAAGTATTCTAATAGAATCAGACAAATAGGAGAAGGGGAAAAACAGAAGCAAATAACAGTTAGAATCATAGAAGGGGAAGTCTGCAACCTGTTTGAAACAAAGGCAGAAATAAGTTATTTAACAAATCCTCCCGGACAGGCAATAGATAGGTGTCAAGGAAAGGATATAATGCCAAAATAGCTAAACTTGAAAGGCCCACCTCGAGGTACATGGATCAGCTATTTTTTTACTTGCAAAATCCAACACCCTGCAATTGCTCATACTGAGCTTAATTTGTCATTGATCAGCATATGATATAAATACTATTTAATGCTTCTCATAAGATCCCAAATTCCTCTTTTGAACCCACAGTGCCCGTAGCTTGGAGTCATTTGTGAATTACTAACACAACATCTTTCATAGCCTCAGAATGTTGAAAAGCATTTCACAGCCAAGTTTCATTACAGTTGTTACTTCGGCAAATGCTGTGCAAAGCAAGGTTTTACAAATAGCAATGACATGAGGTTGCTACTCCAGATCAATTGTGTATGCTGAAACAGGAGTGAAACTGCATGGATCATCATTCTCATGTTTTACATTTTAGATGATAAAATAAATCAGAATTGCTTTACTATTTCTTAATTTGTATATTGCTTTAGAAGTGATGGTGTCAGATCTGTGTCCGTATTCCTTTGAGCTACTTGTGCTGTAACAGTAGCAGGTCAAAAACCAAAGAAGAAAACAGAAATGACTGGAAGTGCTCAACAGATCAGTCAGATTGTTGGTTCCCGGACAAGGTCCCCAAATTCGTTAAATTCTCAAATGAGACCTCAATTTTGCTCTGATCCTGGGTGAGGAGGAATAAACTGGCCCCCCTCTTTGTTCAACCCCTTTGGTTGGTCGCAACAAGATTAGTTTAAAATCCTTTTCTTTCACGTGCCTTTTCCCAGTCCAGATGTATTTACTTTTTAGGAGGAGCCAATTTAACCAAGCTTTCTTGAGTCAAAGAAAGAGTAAGTTTATTAGTTACTAAAACCCAAGAAAAATAATAAAAATGCAACACACATACACACTGATCAGAAATGAGAAGTTAAGAGTCCAAATAAATGTTAAAAATATACAAATCAGTCATTGGCTTGTCTGTGATGTGTAGATGGTGGTAAGTTGTGGCCATTTAGTTGGGTGATTCTGGTGCAGTTGATTTTGGTAGACTTGCATTCAGTTGGAGAGACTTGGCTCTGCAGGGTAGCTGATGAGGTTGTTCTTTTGTCTTTTGATTGTGGCCTCTGCTGAACCTTGCCTCCAGTAACACAGAGAGAGGGAGGGATACTTTGCCTGTTTCTGCAGGGATGACTGGTTCTTCTCCTTGTTGCTGTCACTCACACAGCATACATTGTACTGCTCAGCAGCCAGCTTTTTAACCAATTTCTCCCTGCATATTCCTGTAAGGTTTAAAAAAAAACACGTCTTCTGCCCGGAGTCTGTTTTTTTTTTTCATCTCAGGCCATCTTACACGTTCTGAGATATAAATCAACAGGAGATGGATTTTAGATGACTGCTGGGGCGAGGTAAGTGGTCTTTTGTCTCTGCAACCAAAGGAGATTAAAGTTCAGTCCTTTGCATCTTTCCTATCTCCTTTTCAAGCATTTCTGCTTGAAGAAAGCCATGACACCCTTCAGGTATGATATTCCATGTCCTCTCAGGGCCAGACAATCAACTGTAATCCTCATAAGTGTTTTCCAAAATGTGATCACTACATTATCAGCCATCTCTTGTTCAGTGTCTTTGCTAGTATTTCTTTAAGAACACACAAGTCTTCCTTAAAAAGTTCAATATGTCCGTAAGTAATTTATGGCAGTAATCTGCTTTTCATGAAAACATTAATTGGAGAGAACAGATGACCTAATCTTTCACATGAAGATCCTTTGTCAGTTTTGACAGAAGATTCCACATCTTAAACATTAGCCTAAGAATTTAGTGGCATCACGCCTATTTTACAGGCTGAAATCAGGCACCTAAATCTCCATTGTGATGGACTTATCCTTGTACAAATTCCACACTGGAGGCCATGTAAATCAGCCTCCAGCCTGGGCATCCAGGGCCCATGCCTGAAGTAGGCAGTAGGCCTTTTACATATGCCAATAAATAAGGGGTTTCAAACCTATATTAGGACTCATTCTCAAAATTGTCTGGCCTCAACGCTGTACCAGATGTATTCAGATTACTCAGGACTATATGTGGTCATTAAGGAGGCAGTAAGAAGCCGCCACCAAGACAAGCTAAGCATTATAAAGCATGCTTAACTGAATGCAGAGGCTGGGCCATAAAACCTGAAACAGTGGGGAGGTGGTGGCATAGTGGTAATGTCTCTGAGCTAATAATCCCGAGATCCAGGCTAATGCTCTTGGGACATGGGTTCAAATCTCACCAGAGCGGCTGGTGGAATTTAAATTCAATTAATAAAATCTGGAATTGAAAGCTAGTCTCTGTAATGGTGGCCATGAAAACCTACCTGGTTCACTAATTCCCTTTAGGGTGGGAAATCTGTTGTCCTTACCTAGTCTGGCCTACATGTGATTCCAAACCCACAGCAAAGTTGCTAACTCTTAATGGTCTAGCAAGCCACTCAGTCACATCAAATGGCTACAGAAAAGTCGAAAAGGAATGAAACTGGATGGACCACCCAGCATTGACCTAGACACCATAAACTACAGTAGCACACCCAGCCCTGTTGACCCTGCAGAAGTCCTTCTTACTAACATCTGGGGGCTTGTACCAAAATTGGGAGATCTGTCCCACAGACTACTCAAGCACCAGCCTGGGATAGTCGTAATCACCAAATCATACCTTACAATGTCCCAGGCACTGCCATCACCATCCCTGGGTATGTCCTGTCCCACCAGAGGTGGCAGCAGAGTGGCACACTGCCATGATGGGGTTTCTCTGGGAGTCCTCAACATTGACTCAGGCTGCATAAAGCCTCATAGCATCAGGCAAAACATGGGCAAGGAAACCTCCTTACCACCTACCCCACCCCCAAACACCGCCCCCTTCCCACTCCAGTTGATGAATCAGTACTTCTCCATGTTGAACACCAGTTGGAAGAAGCACTGGGGTGGCAAGGTCACAGAATATCAGAATATGCTCTGGATGAAGAACTTCAATCCTCATCAACAAGAGTTGTTCGGTAACACCACTACTGACCAAGCTGCCTGAGTCCTCAAGGACATAGCTACTAGACTGTGTCTGCGGCAGGTAGTGAGGGAACCAACAAGAGGGAAAACCAACTTGAACTCATCCTCACTAATCTAACTGTAGCAGTTGCATCTGTCCATGACAGTATTGGTGGGAGTGACCACTGCACAGACATTGTGGAGACGAAGTCCCATCTTCACATTGAGGATACCCTCCGTTATATTGTTACCACCGTGCTAAATGGGATAGATTTTGAACAAATTTAGCAACTCAAAACTGGAGGTCCACGAGGTGCTGTGCTCTATCAACAGGGGCCGAATTATACTCAACCACAATCTGTAACCTCATGACGGGGCATAACACCTATTCTACCATTACCTTCAAACCGAGGGATCAAACTCTGGTTCAATGAAGAGTGCAGGAGGGCATGCCAGGAGCAGCACCAGGCATACCTAAAAATGACATGTCAACCTGGTGAAGCTACAACACAGGACTACTTGCATGCCAAGCCTCATAAGCAAGCATCTGATAGACAGAGCTAAGCGATCCCACAACCAACGGATCAGATCTAAGCTCTGCAGTCCTGCCACATCCAATCATGAATAATGGTGGACAACTCACTGGAGGAGGATTCTCAATGATGGGGGAGCCCAGCCCATCAGTGCAAAAGACAAGGCTGAAGGACTTGCAACAATCTTCAGCCAGAAGTGCCGAGTAAATGATCCATCTTGGCTTCCTCTGGAGGTCCCTAGCACACAGATGCCAGTCTTCAGCCAATTCGATTCACTCCATGTGATATCAAGAAATGGCTGAAGGCACTAGATATTGCAAATGCTATGGGCCCTGACAACATTCTGCCAATAGTATGGAAGACTTGTGCTCCAGAACAAGCCACGCCACTAGCCAAGCTATTCCAGTATAGCACCAACTCTGGCATCTACCTGGCAATGTGGAATATTGCCCAGGTATGTCCTGTCCACAAAAGGCAGGACAAATCCAACCTGGCCAATTACTGCCCCAGGAGTGAGAAGGGAAGCCATTCCTTGAAATCATCTGGTTACGATCAAATAGGCAAGAGTGGACCAAATGAGGGCAGTCCCACTAAGTTGCATAACATAGCAGAAATATTGGAGAAGAATGCCATGAACCACCATGTCAAAGGTAATAGAGGGATTGAGGTTACAAGTAGATAATACCTAGGGTCATTTTGGTACTGTGGCATGGTAGAAACATGAGTGTAAGGGACATTAGTACAGATTTGGGCAATGACAAGTTCAAGAACTCTGGGGAGGAAGAGGAGGTTTGAGTTGGGGTTTTAGTTTACAAATGCAAGGTGTCTAAATGAGTTTTGAGAAAGTGAGAAGGGGGTGATGATGGGGTATAGAAGTTACTAGATGAAAATGATCACACTGCATCTCAGTTGCCTTCTAACATCCTGGTATTTTTATGATACACCAAAATGGAGTTGTTTGACTAATAATGCCAATAATCCTGTATCAATTGATCTAAAACAAATCCAGACATTAAGTGCAGAAAACCTCCAGTTGTGGGAAGCTTTGACAAATGTAGGTACAGTGTCTTCTGTTTCTCCCAAGCACTTACCATATGTCATGCCTCAAAATTCTCAGAAATCTAGTTAGAGACAGAGCTTCAAGGTTAGGACAAGGGTAGCCTGAGAAAAGGTTTTGCTGGACAAGGGGAAACAGTAAACACAGCTGTAAAATCTTAATTCATGGGCTCCTTACCCTTCACAAAAATAAAAATACCTGGAAAAACTCAGCATGTCTGGCAGCATCTGCGGAAAGGAACACAATTAATGTTTCAAGTCCGTATGACTCTTCAACAGAACCAAGTAAAAATAGAAGAGAGGTGAAAAATAAGCTGGTTTAAGGGGGGCGAGAGGGGGTGGGTGGGACAAGTAGAGCTGGATAGAGGGCCGGTGATAGGTGGAGATAGCCAAAATATATCCTAGACAAAAGGACAAAAAGGTTTTGAAGGTGGTGATATTATCTAAGGAATGTGCTAATTAAGGGTAGAAAGCAGGACAAGCAAGGTACGGATAGCCCTAGTGGGTGTGGGGTGGGGTGAAGGAATCGAAAAAGGCTAAAAGGTAGAGATAAAACAATGGATGGAAATACATTTAAATAGGTGGGAAAAGAAAAATCTATATAAATTATTGGGGAAAAAAAGGGGGGGATCGGAAAGGAGGTGGGGATGGAGGAGAGAGTTCATGATCTAAAATTGTTGAACTCAGTATTCAGTCTGGAAGGCTGTAAAGTGCCTAGTCGGAAGATGAGGTGTTGTTCCTTCCGTTTGCGTTGAGCTTCACTGGAACAATGCAGCAGGCCAAGAATGGACATGAATATTGAGTTCAACAATTTCAGATCATGAACTCTCTCCTCCAGCCCCACCCCCTTTCCAATCCCCCCCTTTTTTTCCAATAATTTATATAGATTTTTCTTTTCCCACCTATTTAAATGTATTTCCATCCATTGTTTTACCTCTACATTTTAGCCTTTTTCAATTCCTTCACCCCACTGCACCCCCGCTATGGCTATCTGTACCTTGCTTATCCTGCTTTCTAATCTTAATTAGCACATTCCTTAGATAATATCACCACTTTCAACACCTCTTTGTCCTTTTATCTAGGACATCTTTTGACTATCTCCACCTATCACTGGCCCTCTATCCAGCTCTACTTGACCCACCCCCCCTTAAACAAGCTTATATTTCACCTCTCTTCTATTTTTACTTAGATCTGTTGAAGAGTCATACGGACTCGAAACGTGAACTGTGTTCCTCTCTGCAGATGCTGCCAGACATGCTGAGTTTTTCCAGGTATTTTTATTTTTGTTTTGGATTTCCAGCATCCGCAGTTTTTTGCTTTTACCTTCTGGCTCCTTACTCTTGTTGTGCAGGTGAGGGTGGAGAGTTAGGACTGGGAATTTAGGGAGGCAATGACAGAGAAAAGAAGCCACAGCTATCTTTTCTCTCCAGAATGACCCTGAGTAGTGGGTGGTTTTGTCAGAGGAGAATGGGGTCTGATAACCATTGATCTGAATAGAGAGTAAATAGGAAGTGAATAGGGATTCTGCAAGGGAATGCGGAGAGAGGTGGTGATTGCCGATCAGCTAAGTTTGTAGGGGTTTAGAAGGATGTTAGATGGTTGGTGAAGTTAGCAGCCATCAGGTGAGGTGGATGGCAAGGCCAACTAGAGAGGAATATGGTACGTTTAAAGCTGCTGCTCCTAAGGAGGCAGTGATAGCATTCTCTGTAGCACCCATCAAGGCAACAAAGACAGGTATAGTGGGTAGTCTTCTTCAAGGGAGATTCAAGCCTGGAACAGCAGCAAGAGGGTAGGAAGGCAAGTAACAGTGATGGGTTAGGGTAGCTATTGGACTACATGGATTAAACAATTTTAACATTATGGGACTGTGGTGAATGATGTTGATGTGTGGATAGTGTGGAGTCAGCTTTGAGTGTTCAAGAACCAGCATCCCAGTTAGGAAATGGCTGGGGAGAGGGAGTGGGTGCAGAAGCTGTTTGAAGTGTGGTGTAACTGTAAACTGGAGATTGTCCAGGGAAAATGTGATCCAAGAAAGAGTGAAAAATTGACCATGTATGTAGAGACATCAGGTCAGTCAGTTTAACTTCGGTGGTGAGGAAACTTCTAGAAAGAATGGGACAAAATTAATAGTTACATGGACAAATGTGGGTCAAATAAGGAAAGCCATCATGGATTTGTTGAGGGGAAGTTGTGTTTAACTAATTTGCTGGAGTTTTTTGAAGAGGTAACAGAGAGGGTTCCTGAGGGCATTTCTGTTATGTGGTATACATAGACTTCCAAAAGTATTTGATAAAGCGCCACACAACAGACTTGCGTACAAAGTTATAGGCCATGGAATGAAAGTAGCAACACGGATATGAAATTGGCTAGGCGGCAGGAAACAGCAAGTAGTGGTTGATGTTTTTCAGGCTGGAGGAAGGTTTGTAGTTGAGTTTCACAGGGGTCAGTGTTGGGACCCTTTCTCTTCCTATATTTATTAATGGCCTAGACCATGGTGTATGGGGCACAATTTCAAACTTTGCTGATGATACGAGACTTGGAAGCATTGTGAACTGTGAGGAAGATAGTGGTCGGAATCATCCCAGATTTGCACTAAGTGTGGTAGTGGGTGTGTGAAACGACATTTTACCCTCCAGCTGGGAGGGTGGGTTTTCACACCGTGTCATCCCAAACCTGCCATGTTATTTAAGGAATCCCAGGATACATGTCATTTCCATGGCTAGAGGGCTCTCATTCGCCCACCTGCCATCACCTCACCGCTTCATCATGGTGGGCGCCATATTTAAAGTCCAGCCGCATGCACACATCTCAGTGCTTTCACACCACGACTGCTGCAAAGAAGACATGGCCTTGAAAGGCAAAAAAGATAGCAGCCCCTGGATGAGCAACGGGTCACTGGATTGCATTTTGGATGCCGTGGAGGCCCGTCAGGATGCCCTGTACCCCAACTTTGGCTGCAGGATGGGCAGCAACCTCACTAATCGGGTTTGGGAGGCAGTGGCAGTGGTGGTCAGTGCCAATGCCGTTCAAGAGAGGAAAGCCACCCAATGCCGCAAGGGAATGAATGACCTCCTCCATTCCACCAGGGTAAGTCACTCTTCTCATCACTCTCAACTCACACACTCACAAACCCGTTACACATACACAGGAATCTCACAGACTGCCAGCTCATGGGACATCACCATTCACTATCTCACACTCACCGTCATTATCCTCATCCCCTCCATGGGACCACTCACCACACACAAATGCCAGACATACTTATCATCTGGACTGGCAGGCATCCTGCTAACACTTTCTCCATTTCTATTCATGCAGGACACACAAGAGGAAGAGGTCGCAGACCAGTGGAGGAAGGCCTGAAATCAAGGTCCTCAACAACTTTGAAAACAAAGCCATCCAGCTGGCCTTTGAGGATCTGGACCATTCCTGTGCTGACGGTGAGTTTCACAGGCCACTGCCGTGCACTAATTATCTTTCCTTGCTTCTGCAGGCACATCTGGAAAACTGCTGATGGAGTCCATGACCCAGAGCCTCCAATCAAGCCCCGAAGAAACCTCTGAAGAGGAATCTGGAGGCACCCTCCTTAAGGCCCCGTTACAGCACTCACCCACACCCTCCACCAGCACAGAGACACACACCTCGGTGGGACGGCTTTAGAATAGCCTTGGGATCACAATCTGGTGAGCACATCACACTATCTGATCCACAGCAGGCAGTGGCAGAGACCTCCCTGGCATCTGACGCTCAGAGGACTGCTGGAGGCTAGAAATTTGCTGAGTCTGAGTCAGGTGATGAGCCTCTAGACTCGGTCATGTCACAGTTGCTGGAGCTGCAAAGGCAAGCTTGGGAACATCAGGAAAGGGTGTCTGCAGCACTCTGCAGATTGCAAGGCATGATGGAGGAGTCTGTCCACCTTCAGACTGAGGTGATAGCACCTGCATGCCAACACACCAAGGTCAACACAGGTAAGATGGTAGCTGCCATGGAGATCTTGGTCCAGGATACCACACCTGCATTGCTGCGTGGGCTCAGCTCCATGGCTGATGGCATAGTTGGCCTCCAACAGTGTGTACGCAAGAAAGGTGCCAGGCAGCTCGATCTCACTCCAGCTACTCCTTCTCCTCAAGGAGTCGGCCAGGGGCCTTCAGGCAGTCACAGGGAGGAGGATCAGCAGGTGCACACTCCATGACCATCCACCCAGGTGGCTCCAAGAGTGTCCAGCTGATCTGCATGCCCTCTTCCTGTGACCTCAGCAGCTCCAGCTCCACAGGCTGGGAGGGTGCCACTGCCACACAGCAGAGCCCTGAAAGCAGGTCGGCGCCCTCCAAGTCTCAGCCCTCCAGAGGATGCCCACCAAACTAATCACAGACAGGGCAGTCAGCAGGCTGCCTCCACCTCCGCTGCAGATGGCCAGGGAGCACCAACATGCAGCGGCGTGGTCAGGAAAGTTAAGGAGAATTAGTTGCACAGTCTGGGCACAGGTATTAATCACTTGTACATAATGTTCACTATTGTCAATAAATTCCCAAGAATGGCTCCCTGCCTATGGCAATGTTCTTGTCACTTAAATGCGAAACCTTTCTGCAATAGATAAAGGCAGGTGTCTCAGTCCAGGGCCTCTTCTCTGTGCAGCCTTGAGACCCAAGTGATGGTCCAGCTTCACAACCACTGGACACATTACTGATGCCTGCACCTCAGTGGTGTTGGTCATTGCTGCTAGAATGTAGCGGGCAGGCGCCACAGAGTTCTCTCATTCCCTGTGTGTGGTCTCAGCACCTCTAAGGTGGGGCTGGTCCCCATCTCTTCAGCATCTGTGACCATGGATGCTGTGCTCCTGAATGGCTCACATGCTGAAGATGGACAAAGGATTAGATGCTTCTAAAGTTTCATGGCTGCGTCTCTATGATATGACCTTGATCACAGAGCACAAGCGAGCTGCCCTCGGCCAGACAGGAGTCAGACATTCACAGAGACTGTGTGAAGATTTATGAAGTGTCCCCATTCATCATCATTCTCCTGCAATTGAGCAACTATTAGGGCCCTCACTGTGTCTCCATGACAGGAGCATTATCACAGAGGGTATTCGCGCTGCCATAAGCCAGTCAAGAGTTCACAGATGCGATGTGAGGATCTATGGGGACACTTCACTGTATGTCGTCATCATCCTCCACAAATCTAGCAGCTATGAGGGCCTCCCAAGTGCACCTGCTTCATCTAGCCAGTACAAGAGCCTCATCCCTGTCATTGTCACTTCCGAGGATCTCTTCACCCTCATCCCTGTTGGTGTCCTCCTCATCGGAGGAAACTTCCAGCTCCTCCATCTCCTCCTCAGCCAGCTTGTCTCCCCATTGCAGCACCAGGTTGTAAAAGGTGCAGCAGATGAAACTGATGCATGGCAGCCTCTATGAACTATATTGCAGGGCTCCACCAGACCAGTCCAGGCACCGGAACCTCATTTTCAGCATCCCAATGGTCTGCTCCACTAAGTTGCAAGTTGCAGTATGAGCCTCGTTATAGCTTCACTCTGCTGTAGCCTGAGGCTGCCACATGGGTATCATCAGTCACGGACTCTGCAGGTAGCCCTTGTCCCCAAGGAGCCAACCCTGCAGCTTCTATGGACCCTGGAAGACTCCAGGGATCTGTGACTAACTGAGGATGTAGGCGTCGCACACAATCCCTGGAAACCGTGCGCACACCTGCAGGCTGTGTTTGTGGTGGTCGCACACCAGCTGCTCATTCAGCGAATGGAAACCCTTGCAGTTGATGAAGTCACCGTGTGTTGCAACAGAGATCTGAGCACCAAGTAAGTGTAGTCGATGGCACCCTGCACCTATGGGAAACCTGAGATCTGGGCAAATCCAGTCGATCTTGCATCCTGGTTGTCCTGGTCCCCGGCTAAATGCACAAAGTTGTGTGCCCTCGCAAAGATGGCATCCATGACCTCAGGGATGCAGGTGTGGGTGAAGGCTTTTGAGATCCTACAGAGGTCACCTGTGGAACCCTGAAAGGAGCCCCTGGCGTAGAAATTTAGCGCCACCATCACTTACACAGCTACTGGCAGTGGCTATCTTCCATGTTCCCGTGGAACCAAATCCTGCAGCAGATGGCAGATGCGACCGACAAGCACTCTAGACATGCACAGCCTTTGGCGACACTGATTCTTGGCTATCTGCAGGAATGACAGGAGGCGTCTATAGACCCTGAGTGTTGCTAGATGCTGACCAGCTCGCTGCAGCATATGCGTGAGCCCCAGCTGCCACTGCTTCCTGAAGTTACTGCTCCTGCCTCAGCGCAGGACCCTCAGTTGTTCTCTCCTCCTTCATATTTTTTCTCAATAGGCCATCAGGCATACAGCTAGTTCACCAGGCTCCATGATCCTGATGTATTCCTCATGCCGAATAAAAGTCAGAGACACGTGGTTAGCATGGGTGTACTATGAACCTGTCCTGGTTAAGTGTGACGGCCCCTTAATGCTTCCCAGAGGGTGCTGGCTACCACTTGGATGGCCAAAGATTAGTGCACTGCATGGCTGCCCTGTTAGCTTGAAGCATTGGGGAGACTGTCCAAACAGGGATGTTGACATTGTAAAGGTCTGTGAGCGCTTCCAACAATGACTGCTCCATGGCCAGTTTTAGCCAGGAGATTCTACAACATGTGCCATCGTCCAACTGTTCTGCATTCCACTAAAATGCACATGAATTTAAAGTCAGTGCCGGGGGTGGGGGTGGGGAGGGCATGAAAAGCTTTGGAGGACTTGTGGCACTTTGGTGCCTCTGTATTGTTTGTTTGGGCAGATAAGCTAGGAGCCCGACTCCAATCGTATCAATGTGGCTGCACCTGAACTGTCTAAGTTTCAGAAGAATGGTCACTTTATACAGGTTTCCCTAATGCGTGGCCACTTCCCTCACTCACCCTACTCTCCACCCGAATGCTTATGCATTATATTCAATGGCTGGGCAGCCTTTGCATCACACCCCCCCAACCCCCCACACCCGCCCCCTTCCCTGTCCCCGTCCCCCAACAGGTCACCTCAACGGCTGGGCTGCCCTTAAACCCGACGCCCCAATGCCCCTCAAGATTGAAGTCCAACAGGCGACCCTGGCGAGTTACTGTGTACTCACCTCCGGGTTCCGCTCAAAGTGCAGCCCACCAAGTGCACGCCTTTTATGTGCTGTTGTGAAGCATGTTGGCGTGCTTTGCCGCCGACCTTGACGCCAGTCCAGCGGGGTGGGGGGTGGGGTGGGGAACGATTCCAGCAGGCTGGCCTGATAATTATATGCTGATGTATTACAATAAGGTTCCTGACGTCCAATGGTGGGAAACATGGTCGGCAGGCTGAGCAGACAATCGTGAACTGGTTTCACACCATTGTGAAACCGATCACGCCATATTGTCCACTCACGAACATGCCCGATGATGGCGGGCAGGGAAAATTCTGTCCACTGTAAAACTTCAAAAGGACACAGACACATTGGTGGAATGGGCGGACAAGTGACAAATGAATTTCAATGTGGAGAATTGCAATGTTTCATTTTGGTAGGAAGGACATGGAGAGACACTATAAAATAAAGGGTACAACTCTAAAGGGGTACAGGAGCAGAGGGACCTGGGGTTATATGTGCTTATGTCATTGAAGGTGGCAGGACAAGTTGAGAGCACAGTTAATAAAGCATACAGTATCCTAGGCTTTAATAATAGGGGCTTAGAGTACAAGAGCAAAGAGGCTATGCTGAACGTGTATAAGACAGAAGTTCAGCCTCCGCTGGAGAATTCCATCCAGCTTTGTGTGCGGCACTTTCGGAAAGATGTGAAGGCATTAGAGAGAGTGCAGGAAAGATTCACAAGAATGTTTTTTTATTTGTCCATGGGGTGTGGGCATCACTGGCTAGGCCAACATTTACTGCCCATCCTTAATTGCCCTTGTTCAGAGACCATTTAAGAGCCAACCACAGTGCTGTGGGTCTGGAGTCACATGTAGGCCAGACCAGGTAAGGACAGCAGATTTCCTTCCCTAAAGGACATTAATGAACCAGATGTGTTTTTACGACAATCGGCAATGGTTAGGTGATCATCATTAGACTTTTAATTTCAGAATGGTTTCAGGCCTGAGGAATTTCAGTTACGAAGATAGATTGGAGAAGTTGGGACTGTTTTCCTTGGTGAAGACGGGGCTAAGAGGAGATTTGATAGAGATATTCAAAATCATGAGGGATTTGGACAGAGAAGATAGGGAGAAACTGTTTCCACTCATAAAAGGATAGAGAACAAAAGTACACAGATTTTAAGTAATTGGAAAAAGAAGCAAAGGTGATATGAGGAAAAACATTTTCATGCAGCAAGTGGTTAACATCCGGAATGCGTTACTTGAGAATCTGGTGGTGGCAGTTTCAATCAAGGCATTCAAAAGGGAATTAGATTGTTATTGGAAAAAGAAGAATGTGCAGGTAAACAGGGAGAAGATGGAGGAATGGCACTAGATGAATTCCTCATTCAGAGAGCTGGTCCAGATGCAATGAGCTGAATGGTCTCTTTCTGCACTTTAACAATTCTGTGATTCTGTGAGGTGTTAGCAGTTCACACCAGTCCAGATCTGATGATGCACCCATTTTGTTTAAGGAAGGATTTCTAGTTAAAGGGACCCTGCCATGGGTGAGAAAAGCTGACCAACACTTGTATTTTTGAGGTTGCATCAACCATAGTTATGGAGAGGAAACCTGGAAAGACTGCTTCCCAGGTCTCTTACTCTTACCTGGCGGTCCTGCTACAGGATCTGAGGGCCTGTATTAAGGTGCTTCTCCAAGGGACAAAATGAAGAAGACAATCTCTCCAACCAAGCAGGAACAGATGGAAGTGGTCAAGGAAGTCAGTAGCAGGAGTGAGCTCCCTCCAGCTTAGAGACAGTGTATTAAGAGGATCCAGGACTCAAGGAGATGGGAAAGATGAGTAACATAACACTATCACCTGCCAAGCAGCACACACCACACTGACTTTCCCAGCATTCACCTGCACAGCACTCCTCAGAACATCAAACCTTGCAGCTCCATTCATCCCACACACTACCTCATGTGCCCTTATGTATAGCCAACATTCACACTCACCCTCATCCTATTACCGTCTTGCACCCATGTACCATAGTCTCTCTCCACAAATGTTGTCCTTCCCTCCTCTCCAGACAACCATTATGAACACTCATGCCTCTCTGCTTTCACTCCTTGCAGGTGAAGAGGAAGAGACCTGGGCTGGGTGGGGCATGGAGGTGACCCTGCCTTATCTGTCATCAACAATGCATGCACAACTGCTCCACTAGGAAGGAGATTGTGCTCCGGGAGGCTGCAGAGTCACCTCTCTCAGTCACTTGCCTGAGTCACCCTGGTGATTTGGAGACAGGTCAGGAAACAGGTATCCTGGCTGAGAAATCCAGGATTCAAGGATAAAACAGATCATAATTGTATTCTTCACAACTTTAACCTATTCTTCATTACTTGCCCGACTGATCCAAGAGGATTCCCCGCTCCCCTTCAATTCTGCCCCAGGGAAAGCTGGAAGAGGGCGCGCCTCTCACCCATTATCAATTTCTGGGACTTTCCACACGCTGCAGGACTCTCCCCCACCAGCCTGGGAAAATTCTGCCCTATGTTTCTACAGGAAGTTGGTTAGGAGAAGCATTCTCCAACTATGTGTGGCAGTTGGTGGGCTTGTAATAGATATTTGTGGAAAGTCTATTGCCACTGGTAGAAAGAGAAGTGCAGGGAGGGGAAGGTCAAAAATGGATCCCATGCTGGTAATGGATGAGTGGAAATTGGAAGCATTGTTAATGTAGTTCTCAGGATGAACAGGTAAGAGTATCAATACAGTCATAACAGAGGGATAGAACATGGGTAGTCATGGACAAAGAGAGTTCAAAAAATCTAACAAAAAGACTGGACATGGTCCAGCACATGCAATACCCATGCGATTTGCTTAAAAGCTTTTATAGTGGTGACTTAAAGGAGAAATTGTTCAACGTGAGATCCAATGCAGATGGATGTGATCGATGGGGTTGATTGGACCGCAGTTAAAAAAGTAGCAGAGGACCAGCAGATAATCTTAATGAGGGACATAGGTGTAAAGGATGTATTACTGTGCATGTCCATGATGAGAAGACCATTGTAATCAGACAATCTGAAACCGTTGAAGCAGCAGAAGGCATCAGATATGTCTTTTTTAGGATTATCAACATATTGTCTGGATATGCAATCGAAAATATTCAAAATAAAAGGAGATTACTTTAGTTGATCGCAGAAAGTTGATAACATTTTGTCTGATCTGACTTATGTATTCTGCCATAATGTTATCTTTTTGGATTTTAATTTCCTTTTCTCACCTTTTATCTCAAGTTTTATGTTGATTTCCTCTAATCATGACTGATTGCCTATTAACAATAAGTTGTACCATTTCTTAGCTTGTTTCACAGTGATGCATATCTGAGGAACTAATAACTAACCACTTGCTTTAATCTGGATTTACTGGATTTGATATGAATTTATGTTAAACTACCAATATGGGATATCTTGAGACTATGAAAGGCCCAATATCATTCCTTACTTTTCTTTCCAATCCTATTCAAAAGGGCATAAATTTTAGAAGAGTACAGACTAAAGTAATTACCATTAAAACAGAAAATGCTGGAAATACTCAGCAGGTCAGGCAGCATCTGTGGAGAAAGAAATTAAGTTAACAGGCTGATTTGCTTGAGGTGGGTCACAATCCCAACGTTGGGATGAATTACAGGTTGTGAACTCAGAAGTGACCGTGGTGGGTCTATCCAGGAGGAAGCAAATTGAGAAGCCCCTAGGGATGGCAGCCAGGCTCCAGTGTCGGGTGGTGCAATCAGTATGCCTGCAGCACAGCACAGCTGTCATGAGGTGGGTGCTACTGAGACAGAAAGGCGATCAGAAAAGTGCCTCAACGTGGAGGCTTCTTGGATGCCTTCTGCAAATTTGAGAATGAAGAGGCCCACAGCTAGTAAGGCCTGTTAGCGTGGAGGCAAGTCACCCTAATTGGGCATTGGGGGAGGCAGGGATGGGTGCTTCCTTCAAGGGCTTCCCTTCCACATTCGGCTCCCTCCCCCAAGGTTTGCATCCTGGGTACTCCCTCTCCCTCAGGCCTCTCCATCAAGCCTCCCATTCCACCCTTTCTCCCCAACTGTCCGCCACCACCCCCTTCCCCGCCACCCCCACCACCCTGGGACTCACTTCCCTTCCCACTATGTGACACTCGCACACTTACCTGGCCCTGGACTCCTCAGAGTGTTAAATGGCTCTGGGGTTGCTGAGATCAGAGGGTATCGATTCCCTGCCAACTCTATGTTTGGCAGGGTGGGAAACCCTGCCATCTGAAAAATCCTGCCCCTGGTTCTTTTGGTCATTTGAAGGCTCTGTTAATTAAATCAGTGAGGCCACCTGCTATTTAAGCTATGGATGCTGTTTTGAAGTTACAAGGTCAAGAAAATCACATTCAGATTGTCACAGATAGTTTTCATTCATAGTTAATTTGTACTAGATAAAAATGCCACTCTTCTGGACAAATGCATTACTCAGAGGGGATGGACATCCATTGAGAGAATTTATCTAGTCTGCAATGAGGGGAGTTAGATCCTTTGGAGAATAAATTTTAAGTGGCATTTTTGTATGCAGAAAGTATCTTTTCTTTTGACACAAAGAGACTATAACTCTACCTTGTAGAAAAACATATGTAACTCACTTGTGAGCACTTGAGTGCATGCTCAATAAGGCTGGTTGATTTTTTTTTCGTTTTTAAAAATGTTGGAACTGACTCAGGAAACACTTGTATTTTTTTTAAAAAACTGACCTTTATGATCTATTTTTTTTAGTTCTAGAGGTTGTAAGCTGCAATATTTCTATTGCTGATGAAGTGCTGTTTTTAAACTATCGTGGTGGTTCTCTCTTGCCATTTAAATTTGGCATAAAGAAATGTGTCCCCAGTTGGGTTTTTTTTTTAATTTTGAGAATTAGAAGTCAATTCCCGCTACTTCCCTTGATGGTCTTGAGCCTTGTGTGAGTCCTGATCTTAAACTTCTAAAGAAACCTCACATCAACAGCTTCTGTCAGGCAGCTTGTTTGTGAATATCATGAACCTGCTGCACTTATACTTTCAACATGCCCTATAAGTAACATATTTCCACACAAATGTGACAAATTCCAATTTTGCTTTGAGGTGTTGAAAGCCTGTACTGTTTTCAAGCAATAAATTTGCAGCACATGTACAAGTTGTGCTTGTGCTGGGAATTTTTGGAAAACGTTTTTCATATTTTGGCCAATTTATTAATCCATAACCCACATCGCACCTCAATAGTAATGTTCCTGCAAACTTGAAGTTGGAAAAAAAAATCAAAATGAAGCTCTTTGCACCAGAAAGAAACAGGGATAATGGTTTGGCTGAGGACACAGCAACCTAACTGTTTTATTGGCTCGGGCTGTATTACGTGTACCCACACTGCATTAAAGTCTTATGATATTTTATTGCAGGGGAGTTAAAGACCAAGAACAGAGTCAAATATCTGAGAGAAAAAATAGGTTTCAAAGTTTTTTTCAATTATTGAACATGTAGTATAGAATGTTACTGCCATTATTTATGGTATACATAAACAAGTATCAATTGCTAAGGCACCTGTTAAAATACTGACCACCTACTGTGGCAACATTATTCAGGAGACATTTTAATTGCTAACATTATCTATGGTTTCCCTCAGCACTATCTATATCATTGAAAACTATGTTTTTAGTACCTTGTGGTCTTGTGGTGATGTATCACTTTTTCACTTCTGATTATTGAATTTCCTTTATAGTTTGTAGTTTGTAACAACCACTACATTTTATAACATGTATGAGATTCAACAGTACAATTATATGTTTTGTGAATATTTGTAACAGTGATAAGTCAAACTAGTCAGCGTAAACATTATTTGTTACAATAATTTTATTCTGTTTTAAGAGCTCAATAAAATACATCATACTCTGCAGATGAGAAGAATTGTACATATTTATAAAGACACAGTGCAGCACTGCTGGTTAGTGTAACATGAGCTTGCACAGAATAACTTGTTTCAGTAACCAGGACTATGGTTTTGTGAAGATGGAATTTGAGCTGGATGCGTTGTCTGGACAAAAAATATTTGAATTACACCAATTAATCCTAAAATAGCTCTGAAAATTCTTGGATTTACTGTGCTAGTCTAAGTGCGGTGGAATGGTCAGCACTAAAATTTGCTCTCAGCCCATCACTGGTGGGATTCTCTAAAAGGTGTTGTTATTTCTGTGATTGATCCTGCCTTCATCCCATATAAGGGAGACAATCAAAAAATTTGGTTCAAAATGTTATTTTAAGCCATGATCCTGGTGGGCCTTACATCTTTCCCTGAAACAACCAGGTGTCCAGATTGTAGGAAAGAAAGGACACGGGAGCCATGAAAATTCCAGTGAGTGCAGCTGGTGATAATATGCATACCATGTACAATACTTTGCGTTTGGTGAATGCTCGCTATCCTGGTAGCAGTACAATGCCTTCATTCTGAAGCAGTCAGCCCTTCCTGCTGCCTTTGTGCCTCCATGGAGAATCATGGAACATCTGGGGGACAAAGGGTACCCCCCTGTACATGATGCTCCCCTCGACCACCTGACCATGCGAGGGCATATGTGCAAATAATGAAGTCACCATGAACATTCTGGAGGCATCGACGTGTTCAAGTAATGCTTCCAATGCCTACATTGAATGGAGAGAGCCCTCCTGTACACTTGGGACCAGGTGCCCAAGTTTGAGGTGGACTGATGCATCCCCCATAACATTGTCATCATGAGGGCGTGGCTATTGCCACCAGGAAGCCAGAAGTCATCTCAGAAGGAAGAGGTGAAGAAGGTGGAGGAAGGGAAGGAGGCAGGGAGGATGCAACCTGGATCTCTCCACTCCAGGCAGTCCTTCCGAGAGTGTCTGCTCAGACTTCTGTTTATATCAAACTACTTCCCTTTACTAGCATGGATCCGCCATTTCCCACTATCATATATATTTAAGATGTTTCATCACTGCATCCCTTGGCCACCATCCTATAATAAAAGCCATGAACAAAAGCCTTTTCAGTAACACCTTCATCCTACAGCACATTCCAATTATAGAAACAAAAATGAATCAGTCACCATTCTGTATTCCCTTAGTGTCTGTCTTGCTGATGCCTTTGCCTGTCCTAGTGCTCCTGGGCCATAATGCACCAATGATTGCAGCATGGCTGGTGGAAGGATGCTGACTTTCACTGGGAAAGGCTTCAAACGGCCTTTCAGGATGTCTTTGAGCAGATCTAAGTCTTAAAAGGCCCAACTTTGACTGCACCACCTCAGCCTGGGCAGTAGCAGTCTGGGCTGGCTGGCTGAGAGTCAGCAGCCAGAGCACTGCCAGAGTAATAGCGGTGGGAGCATGAATGTTGTCATCCTGAGAGGGGACAGCACGTTGGTGTTTCATGGTATCACTCCACTACCCTGGGGCAGCACCTCACCAATTCTAGTAATCTGTGGTGTAAGAGTACAGATTTTTGCTGTAACTTGACCAAATGTTTGACCAGCAAGTTTCTCAAGGGCAAGCAGCTTTTTGCAAAGTAAAGAAAAAGCTGCTGAGTTTTGTAACCTGTAAGATGCTTGCTGGAATTTGAAAGTTAATTAGTTTATAGAACTTAGTGAACTGCTTTGGCCTGGATTTTCGCAGTGACAGAGGGCCTCTCTATTGTAGCAAAAATGGCATATGAGGCCCAATTCCGGAAGTCCTGCCCTAAACACGGCACCTACCATTTTCATGAGGACCAGAATGGGTCCGGGTCAGGACTCACACAAACACATATCGTGGAGGCAGCTGGCCATAGAAACCAACAGCTGCCTCCACTCCTGTAATTTTGGCGTGAGAGGTGCCTGAAACCCGTCATGTGCAGATTAGATCTGCTAGGAGCAGATCTGAACTTTGTGGATTCATTTGGATAGTCATGGTACTCTTTTGGAGAGGTAAGATACCCCTTTGGATATGGTCCAGAGATACCATTAAGAGAGGTCATGTGCCCTTTGAAGGGGGTCAGGTGCTCTTTGGGAGAGGTAAATCCCTTTGGGATTGCTAAAAGTAAGCATGAATGTGTCTAAAAATGCATAACCTCATTGAAACTGTGAAGCTCATTGGAACTGTCAAAAGCAATAGTCAAAAATTGTCAAGATGAGCTGCAAAGGGAGCTGTCAAGGCATTTAAAATTCCTGCCCTTTAACTCTTTGAAAAAAAAAGAGTTAAAGGGCACCCATCACACCCCCTCACCACGCACCCCACCCCCCCCACCCCCCCAATACACTCTCTAGCCTTTGGTCCTCCATTGCTATGACATTTCTCCAATAACAATCTGCTCAACTGTACCCTCACCTCCACTTTCAACTCCCTTGTCCCCAGTAAAACAATTACCCTCCCTGCCCCAGAGGCTCCCAACATGTACAGGCCTCATCTTTGTTCTTTTAAGTCCAAAGGATGCAGTCTTGAATGGATATGCTGGACAACTGGTTTAGCTATTCACCCCCAGGTCTGATGGGACCACATAAAAGACACAATCAGATCCTGCTGTCATCAGTGAAAACTGCTCACTATTCCAGGATCATCCTGGAATTCAAAGATAATCTCAGCTTCTTTTATCAGCAGTCTTCTTAAACCATTCTCCTTTGTCTCCTCCACCCTTATCTCCAACAACAATGTAGCTCATAGCTGTCATCAAGATAGATACCATCTAATCAGTTGCCTCTGTAACTTCCTTTTCCCCCTTAGCCTATCAGGTCAAACTTTCTCTAAGGCTTCCCTGGCCCCTGAACCAGCACCTTTCTCTAGTTTCCCTCTGAACTCTCCTCAAGCCCTCTCCTAGCCCATCTTGTCCATGAGACCGACCCCCTCTCCTGTTCGCTCAACTTGATTCCCAATGTACTACTCACCACTCAACATTTGACCGAGTGGCATCAAGGAGCCCGAGCTAAACTGGAGTCAATGGGAATCGGGAAAAACTCTCCATTTGTTGGAGTCATAGCGAGCACAAAGGAAGATGGTTGTGGTTGTTGGAGATCAATCATCTCAGTTCCAAGACATCACTGTAGGAGTTCCTCAGGGTAGTGTCCCCGGCCCAACCATCTGCTTCATCAATGACCTTCCTTCCATCATAAGGTCAGAAATGGGGATATTCTCTGATGATTGCACAATGTTCAGCACCATTTGTGACTCCTCAGATACTGAAGCGGTCCATGTCCAAATGCAGCAAGACCTGGACAACATCCAGACTTGGGCTGACAAATGACAAGTAACATTCGTGCCACACGAGTGCCAGGCAATGATTATCTCCAACAAGAGAGAATCTAACCATCGCTCCTTGACATTCAATGCTATTACCATCACTGAATCCCTCACCATCAACATCCTAGGGGTTACCATTGACCAAAATCGGAACTGGACTAGCCATATAAATGTTGTGGCAATGAGAGCAGGTCAGAAACTAGAAATGTTGCGGCGAATAACTCACCTCCTAACTCCCCAAAGCCTGTCCATCATCCACAAGGCACAGGTCAGGAGTGTGATAGAATGATCCCCACTTGCCTGGATGCGTGCAGCTCCAACAACACTTGACAGCATCCAGGACAAAGCAGCCACTTGATTGGCACCCCATCCACAAATATTCATTCCCTCCACCATCAACAAACAGTGGCAGCAGTGTGTACCATCTACAAGATGCACTGCAGGAACTAACCAAGGCTCCTTAGACAGCACCTTCCAAACCCATGACTGCTACCATCTAGAAGGACAAGGGCAGCAGATAGATGGGGAACGCCATCACCTGTAAGTTCTCCTCCAAACCACTCACCATCCTGACTTGGAAATACATCTCCGTTCCTTCAGTGTTGCTGGGTCAAAATCACATGGTCTGCAGCAGTTCAAGAAGGCAGCTCACCACCACCTTCGCAAGGGCAATTAGGGATGGCAATAAATTCTGGCCTAGCCAGCGATGCCCACAGGCCATGAAAGAATAAAGAAAAACAACTTCCCTTCCTGGTTCCCATGTTAGCTATCACTGTTAACAGTTCTCTTTGCTTGGGTACTGTTCCTTTTCTCCTTCAAACGTACTGTCATCACCCTTCTCTTCAGAAAACCAACTGCCCTGTCCTTGCAAACCACTATTCCATCTCCAACCTCCTTTTCCTCTCCAAAGTCTTTGAGAGTGTTGTCACCTCCCAAATTTGTGCCCATCTTCCCAGAACTCAATGTTTGAATTCCTCCAATCAGGTTTCCTTCCTTGCCGCTGCACCAAAATGGCTCTTATCAAAGTCACAAATGACATCTCATGTGACTGTGACAAAGGTACATTATTCCTCCTGGTCCTCAACCTGTCTCTAGGCTCTCCACTATTGTTCCGATGGATGGGGCTGGGTATTTGCCTGATTCTATTTGTGTCTATCTAATCGCTGCCGGAGAATTACCCACAATGGCTTTTCTTCTTGCTCCTGCACAGTTACTTCTGGTGACCCCAAAGATCTAACCTTATCCCATCCTATTCCTCATCTGTATGCTGCTTCCAGATATACTTAAGCAGAAATTATGCACAGAAAGATTTGCACTCATACTAACAGCCCTATTACGAATAATAAACCCTTGCCTTGGACTAGGTTCCTTGCTGGATGCTTGTGTAATGGGGATGCAGACTATCCAGCCCATCTATTGCTCATATAAGGATGTGACTGCTACATAAAGGGATATGTTCATTGAAAGCAGAAACATAGGGCAGGATTTTCCCCTCGTCGGGCAGGCGCAGCAGGCGCACCCGGGAACAGCCACTAAACAGACCGCTGCCCGCGATCGGGCCCTGACTGCGATTTCACACTAGCTGGACAATTAACTGCTAGTCAGTGCGAAAGGGGCACTGAAACAGTCAGCGCTGCCAGGGTGGGGGTGGGAGGACCATGAACACGGAAGTCTGCGCATGCACAGGGGAGCTCGCACTGAAAGCTCCCTAAAGACACAGAGCTACCTCAGGGAGCTGAAGAATTTTAAATACAAAGATAAAAAATTTACAAATGAAATAAACATGTCCCCACATGTAACTCAGTCACATGATGAGGGACATGTAAAAACTGATGTTAAAAATTTGTTATTGTTTTTTCAGTAACCATTGGAAACCTCATTCCACCCGTGGATGAGGCTTCGTAAAAAATGCAAAGGCCGCCTGGTCTACTCACCTGCCCGCCAACTGAACAGTTGAGCGGGCAGCAAAATATACAAATTAATTAATTGCTTAAGGGCTTTAATAGGCTTCTTAATTGTCAGTGGGCGCACTGCTACCTCTCACGTACGCCCGCAGACCGAAAGATCATGAGAGTCCGCAATGACAATGTTTACCCAATGTCATTGCGCACTATTTCACTCCCATTCGAGTAGGGCGTGCACCTGCCCGCAGGACGAAAATTCTGCCCATAGAGCAGACTTTGCCGATCATTCAGAGACCAGCAATGATAAATTATCACTCTAGAAACCCAGCTTCACTGATTAAGTTTTGTTGATACATGGATTGTGCAAAAGGGGGATTGCCCCCACACTGCACACTTTCCACAGGACCTGGGTCTCTTCAGTGACAGGCAATGCTAAATAGGGGAAATGCAGTGTCAACCATTAGATGAGCTTGAAACAGATGAAGAAATTTGGTTTCCTCAGAAAATTGCCTAGGTAAGGTTACTGAACATGGCATGAAGCGTTTCCTCTCAAACTATTTCATCTTGAATAAAACATATACAAAATACTCAGACAGCCCTGCAGTTTTCTTCTTCTTCACATGCATGACCATAGCGCAACAAGACACAACTGCAAAGAAAAGCAGGGGAGCTCTCCCTGGTTTCCTAGCCAATATTTATCCCTCACTCAATGTCACCAAAAAGCAGATTATCTAGTCATTTGTTTCACTGCTGTGTGTGGGATCTTGCTGAGTGTAAATTGACTGCTGTCTTTCTTACATTACAACAATGACTACACTTTAAAAAATACTTCAATGGCTATAAAGTGTTTTGTGACATCCTGAGGTCCTGAAAGGCATGATATAAATACAACTTTTTAAGACAAATTTTCGAGTTACAACTTCAAACTGAAATAATTAACATACTTGTTATAGAAATGCAATTCTCAAAGTCACCTTCCAATAAATCTTAGCATCAAGATCTGCATTTTTTTATTCACAGGCATCACTCTATTCAAACACTGAAACGTCTCAAAACCACCTTCCTGTTAGTACGACAGAGTGGCAGACAACAGGTGGGAGCAAAACCACACAGTAACAGGACCTGGAAACTTTCCAAACTTCAGTTTATTTGAAGAGACCGCTCTCTAAATTCCACTCGGGGGCTGAGAAGGGGTGAGGGGCTGACCCCAAAGGCCTTTCTCCCAGACTCTGGGTTGATCATATCCTTCTCCTACCAGGTGTTTGTTTGTTTCTTTGTTCATTGATTTTCTCACTTTTCAATCCTTTTCTCTCTCACTCTTTAATTATCTCTCCCTTTCTTCATTTGTCTTTCTTTTCTCTCTTTCCTTACTCCCCTATTTTTAGATTTACAGAGCTATCATGCAAGTATCCATAAGCCTCACTGCTGTACAGAGATCTGTTCCGTGTTTATCAGTGAACATGGTGAGGCAGCACCTTGCAGTAGGAATAAGGCTGAACAAGGCATTGATGAGACCACTGTCTCACAGATCAACACCACATCTGATCAATCCAAGCCTCCACTGCAGTTAATGGCCATCACTTGATTAACACAAATAGGAACAAGGCCACCTTGATCCCAAGACTGTTCCACTGACCCTAAGCAGCCAACCAGCTCACTTATTTCTACCAGGAAAACATGTACAATATTAGGAATACTAGAACTTTGTTGAAAATAGCTAAAACCAAAGCTCAGATCACAGTCATTCTACGGTCAATTCCCCAGGGCAATGCCTTGACCAATCAGAGTCCAGTTTGAATTTGAACAAAGCTGGGCAATTAACTGTTCCATGCTTCATTCTCCATGACAACACCTCCACCAATCAAAATCCACTTGCCAACCAATCAGCACTATCTTCTCCTGCAGTATAAATTGTTCCCCGTTGCATTTAGTAATTCCTTGTGGGCTAACCTGATGAGCGCAGGACAGAAAGCTTTCATAGCATGTCTCTTTTTACAGCCAGACTCAAGTTCTATATTACCAAATTACTATTAACATTAGAACAGGTTCAAGAACGAAAACATTATGCATTGCATTTAGGTGAAAAGCCTGGATAAAATACAAAAGGCACTCCTTACTTATAATGTATTAAGTTTGGTTGCACTTTATTTCACCTTTGCCCATTGAGTTTATGGAATAAGGAGCGAAATCTTATTGTGGTGCCGGGGGTCTTGCCTTCCTCGGGAGAGCAGGTGTGAGACCTCTGGTGCCTCTTTTCAGGAAAGCCAACTAAACCGCATGCCAGTGGTGAGGCCACTACTGGGCCTTGCCCTGGAATGAAGACCCCGGGGGCTGAAGTCCTGCCTAGCAGGAGCTGCTGGCCTGTCAGAGGCTAGCAGCTCTTGTGCTCAGTAGCACCATTGAGGCCGTGGCTGCAGCTGGAAGGTCAGGCCCCCAGAGTCTCAGGATTGCAGAGGACCCGGGTTAAAGGTAAATAATGTAGGGGGACGGGGGGGTGGGGGTGGGGGGGTGGAGGGTGGGGGGTGGGCGATGTGTTCAAATGGTGGGGGCCGCGGAGACTGGGGGCAGAGGAGTCAGAAAAAAGAGTAGGGGGTGGTTCTCAGCGGGACCCCTTCCTGATGTCCAGTCCCGTGATCAGGCACTTATTGCCTTTGTTCAAGGGACCCCACCCCCTGCCAACTTCGAGGTGCAAAGCGGCCCGCACAGCTTCACCTGTCATGCATGCCGCATGGCGACAGGCTCGCCTGCAGCTGGGTTCAACGCAGTGGTGGTGGGATGAGACACTTAAGTGATCATTAGTTGGCCACTTAAGGGCCTCAACTGGCGGCAGGGCAGGAAGGTCGACCATGGTCCTTCCCACCCAGAACTTAATTCTGGTGGAGGAGGAAAGGCAGCGAGGCTTAGGTACGCCACCAACCTTCAACAATTTCCAGTTCCCTGGCCCCTACCGCTTCCTCTTCACCATGGACGTCCAATCCCTCTACACCTCCATCCCCCACCAGGATGGTCTGAGGGCCCTTAGCTTCTTCCTCGAACAGAGGCCCGAACAATCCCCATCCACCACTACTCTCCTCCGTCTGGCTGAACTTGTTCTCACGCTGAACAATTTCTCCTTCAACTCCTCTCACTTCCTCCAAATAAAAGGTGTGGCTATGGGTACCCGCATGGGCCCCAGCTATGCCTGTCTCTTTATGGGGTATGTGGAACATTCCTTGTTGCAGTCCTACTCCGGCCCCCTTCCACAACTCTTTCTCCGGTACATCGATGATTACTTCGGTGCCGCTTCATGCTCTCGTCAGGACTTGGAAAAATTTATTAATTTTGCTTCCAATCTCCACCCCTCCATCATTTTCACGTGGTCCATCTCTGATACTTCCCTTCTCTTCCTTGACCTCTCTGTCTCAATCTCTGGTGATAGACTGTCCACCAATATCCATTACAAACCCACCGACTCCCACAGCTACCTCGACTACAGCTCCTCACACCCCACTTCCTGTAAGGACTCCATCCCATTCTCTCAGTTCCTTCGCCTCCGTCGCATCTGTTCCGATGATGTTACATTCAAAAACAGTTCCTCTGACATGTCCTCCTTCTTCCTTAACCGAGGTTTTCCACCCACGGTCGTTGACAGGGCCCTCAACCGTGTCCGGCCCATCTCCCGCGCATCGCCCTCACGCCTTCTCCTCCCTCCCAGAAACATGATAGGGTCCCCCTTGTCCTCACTTATCACCCCACCAGCCTCCACATTCAAAGGATCATCCTCCGCCATTTCCGCCAACTCCAGCATGATGCCACCACCAAACACATCTTCCCTTCACCCCCCTTATCGGCATTCCGTAGGGATCGCTCCCTCCGGGACACCCTGGTCCACTCCTCCATCACCCCCTATTCCTCAACCCCCTCCTATGGCACAACTCCATGCTCACGCAAAAGATGCAACACCTGCCCCTTCACTTCCTCTCTCCTCACCGTCCAAGGACCCAAACACTCCTTTCAAGTGAAGCAGCATTTCACTTGCATTTCCCCCAACTTAGTCTACTGCATTCGTTGCTCCCAATGTGGTCTCCTCTACATTGGAGAGACCAAACGTAAACTGGGCGACCGCTTTGCAGAACACCTGCAGTCTGTCCGCAAGAATGACCCAAACCTCCCTGTCGCTTGCCATTTTAACACTCCACCCTGCTCTCTTGCCCACATGTCTGTCCTTGGCTTGCTGCATTGTTCCAGTGAAGCCCAACGCAAACTGGAGGAACAACACCTCATCTTCCGACTAGGGACTTTACAGCCTTCCGGACTGAATATTGAATTCAACAACTTTAGGTCGTGAGCTCCCTCCCCCATCCCCACCCCCTTTCTGTTTCCCCCTTCCTTTTTTTTTCCAATAAATTATAAAGATTTTCCTTTTCCCACCTATTTCCATTATAAAAAAAAACCCCACTAGAGCTATACCTTGAGTGCCCTACCATCCATTCTTAATTAGCACATTCGTTTAGATAATATCACCAACTTTAACTTTAACACCTATGTGTTCTATTGTACTATTGTCGTTGACATCTTTTGATGATCTGCTTCTATCACTGCTTGTTTGTCCCTACAACCACACACCGCACCCCACCTCCCCCCCCCCCGCCCCCCCCCACCTCTCTATCTCTCCGCCCCCCACACACACACCTTAAACCAGCTTATATTTCAGTTCTTTCCTGGACTCGAACTCAAGTTCTGTCGAAGGGTCATGAGGACTCGAAACGTCAACTCTTTTCTTCTCCGCCGATGCTGCCAGACCTGCTGAGTTTTTCCAGGTAATTCTGTTTTTGTTTTGGATTTCCAGCATCCGCAGTTTTTTTGTTTTTATGCCTAAGTAAATGCTCTTCCAACCCTCAAGCTCGCCACCAGTGAGACAGAAGATTCTGCCCAAGGTAGCAGCAGATTAAGCAATAGACATTCATCACAACTGAGGTAGTGTAAAATACAATATTATTTAAAATTAATTGTAGCATGAATAGTACATGCATTCAGTTGGCCCAATGCATTGACTGATGGTGAATTGAGTGGCTCAGCTCCTTGGATAAATGCACTGTCTGTGAGAACATGATGTACTTTCAAGGGTTAATGTGGGTCAGGATAACAGTCTGATAGGCTACACAGTGGTGAAATAAAGTTCTGGATGTTTCAGTGTATCAATCCCTACAGGAGCATGACTAATGGTGTGAAACTGTAGCTAAAGCAAACAGGATTCTAGGGTATACTTACAGGATAACTTTCTTTATTCATTCATGGAATGTGGGCATTGCTGGCTTGGCCAACGTTTATTGTCAATCCCTTGAGAAGGCGGTGGTGAGCTACCTTCTTGAACCGCTGCAGTCCATGTGGTGTAGGTACACCCACAGGAATTCCAGGATTTGACCCAATGACAGTGAAGGAACGTCGATATATTTCAAAGTCAGGATGGTGTGTGGCTTCAGAGGGGATCTTCCAGGTGGTGGTGTTCCTATACATCTGCTGCCCCTGCCCTTATGGTTGGTAGTGATCGTGGGCTTGGAAGGTGCTGTCTAAGGATCCTTGGTGAGTTTCTGCAGTGCATCTTGTAGATGGTACACACGGCTGCTACTGTGCATCAGTGGTAGAGGGAGTGAATGTTTGTAGATGTAGTGCCAATCAAGTGGGCTGCTTTGCCCTGGATGGTATCAAGCTTCTTGAGTGTTATTGGAGCTGCACCCATCCAGACAATTGGAGAGTATTCCATGACTTGACACTCCTGACTTGTGCCTTGTAGATTGTGGACAGGCTTTGGGGAATCAGGGAGTGAGTTACTCGCTGCAGGATTCCTAGCCTTTGACCTGCTCTTGTAGCCACAGTATTTATATGGCTAGTCCAGTTCAGTTTCTGGTCAATAGTAACCCCCAGGATGTTAATGGTAGGATTCGGTGATGGTAATGCCATTGAATGTCAAGGGGTGATGGTTAGATTCTCTCTTGTTGGAGAATATCATTGCCTGGCACTTGTAGGGTGTGAATATTATGTGCCCCTTGTCAGCCCAACTCACTATAAAACAAAGCATACTATTTTATCTATGTACAAGGCTTTGACTAGGCCTCAGTCAGGGTAATGGGTGCAATGTATGTCTCCCAAATGACGGGTGATATTGAGGCTTTGGACAAGTTGCAGAGGAGAGTCACAAGCTGCATTCCTAATTTAAAATGTCTTAATTACTCAAATAGGGTATATAGCGCATCAATGAGTTATGTTTCTGTACTTCAGACCAAGAGTAGACTTAGGGGTCATTAACTGAGATTTAGAAAAATCATGATTGTGTTTATGTAGACCAATTATTTCAACTCCTCCAGTACAGACTTTGTTACCACAAAATATTATGAATGCCTCATGTCATATCCTGTACTGAAAGTGGAATGAATGTACAGTCCATATGTCCATGTTTACCTCTCTTCTGTTCTCTTTTTTGTGCCAACATTAATAACCAGAGAAAGTGCAGCAAAAGGATCCTAAAGCCCCTGCAGTCAGGCCCTGGCAGCACACCTTCACATGTGCCACACATAATCATCTTCATCCCAAGCAGCAGCCTGGAGCCATTCATCTGGAATGAGAGTAGTTGGCCAGCAAACAGGTGCCATGTCCGACAGCAAATTGTTGCTTGCTTGTTCACCTGGTTGCCCCTGTGCACATTCTAACAAGGGGCAGAATTTTTCTTCCCGCGGGCGGGGGCGTGCCTGCCCCAAACATGAGTAAAATAGTGCATGTTGATGTCAGGTGAATTTCCCAGCATCATCGCGCACTCACACGATATTTCGCTTGGTGGGTGCACGTGGGTGCTGGAGCAGCATCTGCCATTATTTAACAGGTCATTTAAGACCTTTAACAGTCCAAGTGACTGTGATTTTACCTTGCCCGTGCAATTTTCTGCTCATCACACTGGCAAAATGGGCAGGCAGCCATCCGACATTTTCATGGACTTCGCCCAAGGGCGGGATGAAAAGGGTCAGCAGCGTTGCCAGTGTGAATAGTGAGCAGTCTTGGAGATAGTTTGCAGCTGGTTTCTTATTGGTATTTGCCAGCTTCATCTCTGTTTGTGGTTTCATTCTTAGCATCTCCAGGCCTCATTTCAGGACTCTTTGCTGTCTACCAGGCCCCCAGAGGATTCAGACCATGTGGAGCCTTCCAGGTAGCAGACAGCCTTCCTTTTACCCTGACAATGGGGATTGTGGTCTCCACTGGTGGCCCTCCTCTGAGGTGGAAGAGAGAGGCATAAGGGAGAGGAGGCCAGGTGTACCAATGCAACTTCCAGGGGAGGGACCTGTGGGAGGAGAGGTATAGGTACAAGGGGCACAAGACCAGCAGGAAGTACAAGGTAGAAGGGGCCACAGAAGATGCCACTATCCTGCTGCCAGGGTTTACAGGCGGCGATGCAGCTACCTCAATATGTCCAAGGTGAAATGCCGAAGGAGGCTCCGCCCCTTAAGGGAGACTAGGACCTCCATTTGTCAGATGATTGGGCCTGAGGTCAGCTCTGACGGTGTGGGTGGACACCCCATGCCAGTGCTCTTAAGGTGACATTGGCCCTCAATTTCTATGCCCGGGGTCAGTGGGGGATGTGTGGGAGTCTCACAATCTGCTGTCCACAGTTGCATAAAGCTGGTGACAGAAACTCTGTTCAGGCAGGTACTGACATTTATTCTTAACGCACGGACGAGGCCAGCCAGGCTGAGCAAGCCAGAGGCTTTGCAGCTATTGCTGGGTTCCCTGCTTCTAGGGTGCAACCGACCACCATCAAGGCGCCAGCGGGTCAGCCGGGTGCCTTTGTCAACAGGAAGGGATTCAACTCCATGAATATGCAGATAGTTTGTGACCACAGGATGCAGAGTTTGCAAGTCTGTGCAAGGTACCTTGGCAACTCCCATGATGCTGACATCCTGAGACACTCCCAGGTGCCAAGGCTCTTCAGTGCTCCAGCCCGACTGGATGGATGGCTGCTGGGTGACAAGGGCTATCCATTGAAAAGGTGGCTTATAACACCTGTCTAACACCCAAGAACAGAGGCAGAGAAGTGTTACAATATGAGTCCTGGCTCCACAAGGGCAGTGGTAGAGAGGACCTTAGGTCTTCTCAAGATGTGCTTTCGATGCCTGGATTGTTCAGGGTTAGCACTAAAATACTCTCCGGAGTGGGTGTCACTGATGGTGGTTGCTTGCTGCGCTCTCTAAAATCTGGCACTGGCAAGGGGGGACCAACTGGATGAAAAGGATCTTGATGCAGCTGCACAGGCCACAGAGGATGAATCCAGTAGTGAATTGGAAGATGAGCACAGTGAGGAGAACGCTCAGGGTGTGCATCTAGACCTCGGTAACCTCCAAGGAGGCAGGGACACCAGAGACGGCTAGATTCAATGCTCCTTCAGCTAGGCTACCAAAGATCAGCTTCAAACACATGCCAGGGCTGCCACCTCCATCCCAGATGTCTTAAAGGACCCTTTCATTTGAACACAGAGTTAACGTTTTGAGTCCGAATGACTCTTCACCAGTTCTGATGAAGTGTCATATGGAGTCGAAACATTAACTCCGTCTTCCTCTCCACAGATGCTGTCAGACCTGCTGAGTTTTTCCAGCTTTTTTTGTTTTTATTTACATAAACCTCTCTGGTCTTCATTCTCAAACTATTATAGGTAAATTAAACATAAATGAACATAAAATATCACCCTTAACCTGTCCCTCTTGTGCTCATGGTGACTTTAACTTATGTTTGCAGATGCTATGTCTAGGTGCACCTGCCTCTCACTGGCATGGGCATTGGAGACAGCCTGCTGACTGCTGTCTTGTTGGCCTTGATGACCTTGTCGGTCGTCCAGTGGAGTCTGCGCTGGCCCCGCCAGGGAGGGAGGGGTCAGTTCCACATGTGGTATCTTCCCAGTTGCCACAGCCTCATCAGATGCCATGGTCACTGGCAGAGGGACAGAGGAGCTGCTGCTTTCATCCAGAGCACCCTGAGAGGAGCCCGCAGGGATGACAGGCAGATCGTGTGCCAACATAAAGTCGCTGTGCCAACATAAAGTAAATCTAAAAACTCATAATAGCATGATTAATCCTTCCAGAGGCTGTGAAATTTAGCTCCTTAGCACTTGTATTTTCAGCAATAGGGATGGATGCTGTTTTGACTCCAAAATAGGATCTGCGAGTTTTGGTGCGAGCTGCACTGGATGCCATTTTGGTGAAGGTATTAGCTGCACACAAGAAACATCTGCCGGAAGAATGGAGAGAAGGCAGACCATGATGTTCATCAACATGTAACACTGATCTGATGCCAGCACTGTTATTTTGGAGCTCAACGCTCCTCTAATTAACCTCACACCACTGAACCTGCATTCAGTTACAGGAAAGAACAGTACTTCCTGGTTAGTTGCTGTTTGATTTCTATTGGCTCCTGCAATGATTGTTGAAGTGTTTTGTAGTTTATAATTATTGTTTAAACTTGTCAAAGCCTACGGGGAGCGTTGTGGCACTGTGCTGATAAAGGTTTTTGTCTCGACTTCATGGATTCTGCACAAACCATTTGCTCCCAGGCATGGGTGCAGTAGTATGCATTCCCCTAGGACTATAGCATGACAGCTGAATGTGACACAGAGCAGGAAAAGCTGCTGAAAGCTCACTGTAAACTACCATTAACTTAAAACCTAATCAAAACTCATCAACAGGATTCATCAGTAACTAAATGGCTCTCGAATAGTTATCTGCATATCACTTTTAAAAATACCTCTTTGTCAAAATGTGTTTATCATTTAGGGATTGATCTACAGAAAGTTCTGGCAGATGGCTGCTTCCCCAACTGGAACTGTTATATTTGTCCTTATTTTGAGGCGTAGGAACTGAGAAATAATGTATCAGCACCAAGCTGTGGGACATAGGACACTGCTGCTCACTGAGATCAGTAGAGCATCTCTCAGCAACTGAGGCACGAGCAGGCAAAGCTTTGACAGTTACCTTTCTGTATTTTGAAAACATTTTTGGCTTATAGAACATTGAGCATCCTGCTAAAAGATAATGTTTTGCAATGATTCAAAAAAGTCAATGCCATGAGATCTAATTTCATCTGGCTTTACTTTATGTATGCTCTATATGTTTTAAAATAGCTAGTTAATGGTTTAAAATTCAAAGGATGAATTTTTAAATGCAATGCTAGAACCTCTTGAACATGCCCTAAATAACATGGGTCTATTTTTAAAAAAATAAGAAACAGCTTTAACGATAGTGAGTATGCATCTTTGTTGCACAGTGCTTGAGAGATGTTCCATTAATCACAGCTAGTTTTCAGGTGGCACTTAGGATCTTTAATATTAATTTGTGTCATTAGCTTGTAATTCTAATGAGTCATGTTCCTGAACGTTGATTGGTTAGTGTGGACATGCTTTCCTTACCCCAATGTTTTTTGCACTCAAAATGCTCAAACGTACACTCCATTTAGTAGGTGTATGTGCATTTGTCTACATTATTTGCTCATATTTCTGTACAGAAGAGGTTCAAAATTTTGCCATTTGTTGACATCAGATGATACTCATATATAAATTTCTCCATTGAATGGCATTAATGTTGATTGGGCTGTTTCTGAAACAAGCGCTGAAATATTTTATTTTATTCTAAAGCAAAGGGATTTGTATATTGAGGAACCCATTGGTCACTACCTGAACATATTGTTGGAATCATATCTCTTGAGGCTGAATTTTTCTTTTACAAGGTGGAAGTACTTGGCATTAACTGTACGGTTGGATGCTAATCTGGCATTTTTTTTTAAAACAAGGTAATAAGTTTGCCTTGGGACTGTCAAGAAGCAGGCCTCTTCCAAAAAATCACCTGATCTGCATGGGACTTGAGAAGGAGTTGTTTGTTTTGAACTGCAAAGGACTCTAATCAATGAAAAGGTGGAAGACAAAAAGGCAATTACATGGCAGAGACAAACCTTAAGTTTGAACCTGTGGTTTTGCTTTCAGTCTTGTTGGGAAACAAGCTGAGGAAGGACGGCTACCTTAGCTGGCCCCCTCTCTCAATTTTACCTAAAATTGTGTGTGACTATCAACCTGTAGCCAGAGAACCCTTATCTGAGTGTAACTAGTCTGCATTTGGACCTGCAAAGCAGCGACCAGTTGGTGTGAACTTCCAGACTTCCACTGAGACCAGCGGTGGACAACTGATGTCTTCATATGAAGGAACTCCAGACTGACAGCGTCGAAACCCTGCAGACTTTATCCTTTTTTTTAATCTGTGTATGCGTTGGGGGAATTCTTTAGGAAGAGATAGGTAGTTATACTTCCCGATTACAATTGTCTGTTAACCAGTATTTGCAACTTGTTAAAAGAAGTTTTGTTTTAAAATAAATAAATCATTCTGAGTTTTTGAAAGAAGCCTAGTCAGAGTCTTTTTTCTTCTGGTTACTAGAAGTATAGGTAAACAATTAACCATTTCGGTGAGGAAATTAAGCATTTAAATTATCCCTGCAGAGTGGTGGGGCTTCATAGATCGTGCACTCCTCCCATCCTGGTCATAACAATATCATGTAGTTATTAATCATGTATTTTTGCCTTAGAATATTCCACAAACTATTTTGTGCGTATTTTACCTTTTGATATAATTATAGGGAGAATTAAAAATTACAGAAATGTTACAGCAAGAAGGAGGCCATTTGGTCTGTTGTGTCTGCACTGGATCTCCGAATGAGCAATTCGCCTAGCTCATATCCCCTGCCTTCTCCCCATAATCCTACATATTTTTCTTTTTTCAGATCATAATCCTATTCCCTCTTGAATGCCTCAGTTGAACTTGCCTCCACCACAGTCTCAGTCAGCCAATTCAAGATCTTAACCACTCACTGCATGAAAAGGTTTTTCCTCATGTCTCCATTGCTTCTTCTGCAGATACAACGTAACCAATGTTGATAATTCCACCTCCAATCATAAAGACATTTAAAGCAAATGGAGAAAGCATATCTAAACTAAAACAGGGATCAAATTGCATTCCACCATGCCACCTGCACCCCCCCCACCTCGCAACCACCCGAAAGCACAGAATTGGCCACCCCATACACTCCTCCTGACTTCAATGGAAAGAGAATTTGGGCAGGTGCATTATGGGCAACTAACCCACTATTACGCTTTTTGTCTCGCTACCAAAGTTGAATTTCAGCCCCAGCAAATCATTAGTAACTGGACAGTAGGAACTGAAGTGGATGCTGGACTTCTGACTGAAATGAAGCAGTACTGAAGGTACTGAAAGGCAGGGCCAGCTCAAGGCCCAGCTAACCGAACGGTCGCTTGGGGTGTAATGTGGTGAGGGGTGCCAGAAAATGGAGAGGGAGGGAGAAAAATATAAATGAATAAAGAGAAAATAAATGAATAAATGGAAAATGGAATTATTTAAGGTATACAATACTGCGTTACAATCTTGATTAATGTTATTTCACTTCATGTTAGCCAATAGCACACTTAAGGTCGCCATAGTCCGTCATGTTACTTGGCATGGGTGAGCTTGGGGAAGCACAGGCTGTCCCTCTGCACATCTTGTGCTTGTGAACAACAATTATCTACAATATTTATATAAGTTAAGAGCTATTCATACATATACTTAGTATTGCTGTCAGCCACATAATGCTAAAGCAAGTGGTGTTAGTGGTGATGCAGGCCACATGGTGAGAAAGGCTGGATGGCAGATATTTTTACGATCTATATTTTTTGATAAACCACCATTTTCTTCTTTATCATACTGAGTGAATTATAAATTGCAACTGCAAAGTATTTCCCAAAGGTGTAAAGTCTCAAAACAAGCAGTTCGATTTACCAACACTAACAAGTTGCAGGACGTTATGCCAAATCTGTGGGTTGCATTAAGGTTAGTGCTTACAATTCCAATAACTTTGGCCAGGGGTGGTGCAAGCTTTAGTAAGCTGAAACTAATAAAGACATACTAAATGTCTTTCATGACACAAGAACTAAATTCTCTAGCAATTTTATCAATGGAAAATGACCTTGTCAGAAATATAAATGTGGAAATTGCTATAAAAAAATTGGCAGATTTAAGTCGATGAAAAACAATAGTTAGGATAATGTAAGGATTTGCATGTCTGTTGTTGTATTTGATTTAGCTTTGGTGTTTCTTTTTCTTTCTCTTTTTTTAACTTATTTGTACAAGGTAATAGCTTAAATTTCTTTTTCCTTTCTTCTATTTTATTATTTTTAAAAAATTCTTAAAATTGTAAAGATTTTAAAGGGGAGAATTTGCCCCATGTCAGAGGGGTTGTGTGGGGGCGGGCAGTGTCAAGCGCAGACCCAATCGGTGCCCCCGATCGAGTTCGTGCTGCCATTTTATGTGAGCAGGCCGATTAAGGCCCGCCCAGTGTGATGTGCACCCAGAAGCTCTCAGCGCTCCCTGTGCGGGCGGCAGGGGATTCCCTGAGTCGGGACAAGCGCAGAAATCTCCCTGAGGCACCTTTTTCAGGGAGATTAGTTTAACTTTTAAAAACTTAACCAAAGAAAAGAAAAAAAATTAAGACATGTCCCCTCATGTGACAGTGTCACATGAGCTGGGTCATGTCAATGAATTTTTATAAAAATTTTATTCAATTTATAAACACTTCATGAATCCTCATCCCGCCCATGGATGAAGTTCCATGAAAAATGCAAAGGCTGCCTGGGCTTTTTGCCTGCCTACCAACATTAAGGTTGGATAGGCAACACAAGTTATTAAGTTAATTAGTTTTTAAAAGGCCTTAATAGGCCTTTGACAGCTCAGTGGGCATGCAGCTGAGTCGGCTTTGTGCCTGCCAAACTGAAAATCTAAATGATGCGCGGTGACGTCAGGACACACGCCCGACATCACCCCACATCATTTTATGCCTTGGCGAGCAGGCCCCGCCGTCGCTTGCCAAGCCTAAAGTTCTCCCCAAAGTTTCAGCTAGGACATATTTGAAATGTCTATTGTCTTCGGCTTTTCTCATTTATCAGTAATAAATTCTTTATTGCTTTATTTGTAGTTTTTTTTATCATAATTAAGTAATTATGAAAATGGCAAAAAGTCTTCAGGGCACTGAAATTCAATTTGCCCAGGGCACTAACAGACATACAATAAAGTCGTTCTGGAGCTGAAACAGGCTCATGGAATAAAATGAGTATCCAAATAGTCATTTGGTAGCACAGAACTTGAGTATTGCTGAAAAAATAGGCATGCTGTCAAAGTTTTTCATCTTGTACTCATCAGGACAGATTCTCAAGAATACCAAATGTAAAGGGAAAAACAATTTATACTGCATAAGAAGAGAGTGCTTGGCAATTAACTGTCCCTTGGTGCATTCTTCATGGCAATGGCTCTACCAATCAGAATCCACTTGCTAACCAATCAGCACTTTCTTCTCATGCAGTATAAATTGTCATTCCCTTTACAATTGGTATTCTTGTGAATCTGACATGATGAGTGCAAGGCAAAAAGCTTCGACAGCATATCTCTTTTTTCAGCAATGCTTAAGAATGAGTATCCTTACCATAACACCAATTTTGGAACAGGATCCCCTTATATACAGGTATTAAGTTTTATTCCATACCAGTGTCATAATGATCTGTCTACATTGATTGTTCATGTTGAATTCTGGCTTAGAAAGACCTTACAACATATCACATCATTCAGGAATTTCCCAAAGCCCCTCATGTTGAATTAATTACATTGTATAGTTACTGTTATTGTGTGGGAAATGTGACAATCATTTTGTATACAAGATCCCAAAAAAACCAATAAGATGAATGACATTTAATCTGACTTTTTGGTGTTGGTTGAGGAAATATTGTTCACATGGACTATTTCAGCCATTTTCAAATCTCAAATAATGTCTTGGAATCTTTAACAAATCCTTGAAAAGCAAGATGGACAACTCATCTGATGGACAGTATGTCTGACAATTCAGTAGTTCTAGGGTACTGAACCAGTGTCAGCCTAGGTTATGCCCTCAAGCCTTGGAATAAACACTTCAGATTATTATATGAATAATGTAAACTTCTTCAGATTCCCTTGCGGCTTCTTTCATTTCCACGGTGCTGAAAGAAAAATATTTTCTGAAATGAGTTGCAGGTAAGTATCCAGGTTTTCAGTAACCTTTCTGCAGGTATTTATGGAAGATGTAATGGTAAGGAAAGAACTCCTGTTTTTCAGCGGTACCAGGAAGGTTTCCAAGTGCCTGCAGTAAGGAAGGAGTCTGCCAGGCGGTGGAGAGAGATTTCAGAGGTTGTCAGCTCTCGGAGTGTCACCTCCCAGGCTTGAATACAGTGTAGTAAGTCCTTCAGTGACTGGACTAAAATACAGAAAGTGAGTATTGCTCTTCATTATCTCTCTCTCTCTCTACAATACATTGCAGCAAATCTTTATCCCTTCTCTAGTACTTTCAACAATTCATTTCTCTCTGTCATTTCTATCATCCTTCAACCTCTTTCATTCTCTTTACAAACAGACACTCACCTCTTACTTACTTTCTTCATACCAGCTGCTAGCACCATTTTTCTCTCACTTGGTTGTTTTTGCAAACCAACTTCCCTCAGGATTCCTTCTTAATTGCACACATCCAACTCCTCCTCATCTTGCTTGAATTTTGCTTACTCTCAGCACAATCAGCATAAGCCCCACATATCTGCACTTTTCTGATCAGTAACCTCTACTTTCCAACTATCTGCAATGCAACAGTTGAATCATGCAATTTTTGAGAATGCAATTTCTTCAGTAGGTGTTAATTTCAAAGAAGACAGGCATTCCTCTTTTGTACCTTGCCCCTGCAACTCTGGTTTATGAATAAAAACATCTATACAATATTAAAAAGCTTTCTTAAACAAGAATGATGCAATTATAAGTTGCCTTTCTAAGCTTGTCCTTTTGAAGCTGTAATTTATTAGTAGTACATCTCTGATTACTGTAGTCATATATGCTACTAATTTTCACAGTTAAGATTACAGCTCCCTCCAGTGAATCTGTGGAGTATTGAAAACAATTATCATTTGACTTCATTTTGTTCAGTACACAAGAATCAATCTTAAGGATGAAACAAACTATATAAATAAAGGAAAAATGCAAAACAAGATGAGATTATTTTCCATACTCATCAATTTGTTAATTGCTTACATTAATTTTATGTCATTTTGATGTAATATAATATGATATAATTGTAGAAAATTATGGGCAGAATTTTCTGTGCCAGCTGGCGTCGGGCATGCTCAACAGCCTGAGCAAACAATAGAGTGAGAAAGGCCGGAAATTGGTATCACAATGTTGTGAAACGAGTTTGCGATCGTCCACTCAGCCCATCAATGGTGGGCTGTGTTTCTCGCCATTGGAAATTGGGACCCTCATTGTAATATATCTGTATATCATTATAAGGCCAGCCCACTGGAATCATGCTGGATTGTCTCCCCATGTCGGCATGATTGCACGCCAGTGCAGAACACACCTTGACAAATGTGATGTGCAGAAGTCGAGACTTACCTCCAGGGCCTTGCTCACATCACGGACATCAGAGGAGCAGAAGATGCTGGAGACCAACAGCAACAACACAATGAAGGAATTGGGTGGATTCTCATGGACATGGCTCTGCTGCGAGGCAGCTCATGGAAGTTGGAAAGTCACGTTGAGGGTCTGCTCACAACAGATGATGGTTGAGGAGGTGGAGAGGAAGGTTGGGAGGAGGGGCGGAGTATGGGGAGGAGGGGGTAAGGGGGAGAAGATGGCAACTGGGGAGCTAGGTGTAAGGGGGGGGATAGAAGGTGTAATGGTTTTGGAGGACAGAAGGAGTGGGAGATGTACCGGGGGGGTGGGGGGAGGAATGTCCAGGATTTACTGGAAGGGTGAGGTTGTCGGGGTGGGGGGGTGGAATGAAGGTGTCAGGATGTGGTAAGATTGGAAGAGGGGGAATGAAGGTGTCGGGCGGAGGTTGGGAGGAAGGGCGGAGTATGGAGGAGGAGGGGGTAAGGGGGAGAAGATGGCAACTGGGGAGCTAGGTGTAAGGGGGAGGGATAGAAGGTGTAATGGTTTTGAAGGACAGAAGGAGTGCAGAGAGGGGAGGGAATCCCGGGGGGCGGGGTAGGAAGGAGCACAGAGAGGGCAGGGTTTAAGGCTGGAGGGAGAAGTAAAGGTGGAGGAAGGAGTCGGGAAGGGGAAAGGACTAAGGATGGAGGAAGAAGTAAGGCTGGAGGAAAGAGTCGAGGAGGGGGGGGGGGAAGGACTAAGAATGGCTGAAGAAGCAAGGGTGTTAGAAGGAGTCAGGAAGGGGGAAGGACAAAGCAGAGGTGGAGCCCGGGGTGGGGGAAGACCAAGGGAAGGGCGTTCCAGGTTGGGGTGCAGGTGGGAAGGGGTTCCAAGGTGGGGAGGGCTTCCAAAAGGGGGAAGGGGTCTGGAGGGGGGAAGGGGTACAGGGGGAAAGATGTCCAGGTGACTGTGCAAGAGAGGGCTCTGATGAGTCAATGACTGCTTCCTGGAGAGTGAACTGAGGATGGGTATGGAATAAGGGAATGGTGAGAATGACAAAGGGCAGAGTGAGGCGACAGGGTGGGAGGATGAAAGTTCAATGGTAACGCTAGAAGGGACGATGAGGGTGGGGACTCGAAAGCAGGCACAGTCCCTTGGGGTGGGAAGGAGGAGGTCGGGGAGGTGAATGTGGATGGGAGTGGGATTTTCGTGAAGGAAGGGGAACATGTACGTTCACCTGGATATCAGAAAGCAAAAGATCTACTACACATGCTGTAGTAGGTCAACAGCAGCAAGTTTGGAAGTATAGCTTAGCTTGGGAAGACAAGAGATCCTTTAACAAAAGCAAAACACTCCAGGTGTTGGAAATCTGAAATAAAAACAGAAAATACTCAAAACATGCAGCAGATCTGACGGCATCTGTGAGAGAGGAACAGAGTCAACATTTCAAGTTGACATCTTTTCATCAGAACTGGGGGCCAGATGTAAGGCCATTCACCTGAAGTGTTCAGCTAAATTTTGTCAAAACATGAGAAGTCCTGCTGCTGGAAGCTTCCCTGCCCTGTGATCCCTGACACATTGATGGTCAAGGGACATTGTAGTATAAGGGCCTGGCATATAAAAGGTTACCATGGCACTGCTCACACAGTGATGTAGGAGAACACATAACCTGCATCTAGGGTTCAGTGTAGTGTTCCACAGAGCCATGTGTAGAAGCAAGCATGGAGTCAGTTCCCAGCTTGAACCTCTACTGTGCCTACGTATATAGTTTCTAGTAGTTAATAAATACTCACTTTTGAATGACCTAAGACTACAAATACCTTAATAAAACCTACGGATCTGCACCCAACAGCTTACAACATGATGGCAGTGAATGGAAGAACTCAAAACCTCGCAGAGACTGCAGAAGAAAATTAAAATCCTGGAAAAATCAAAGAAGCATTCTGACCTGAAGGAAAACTCAAGAATTGAAGGAGCAGAAGGAAATCGTGAGAGAAAAATCTCCAAAGAAAGACTTGGAAGCTGAAAGCAGGAATTAAATTCCTCACTATAGCAGAAGACTCCAGTGAATCCCATGGAAGTCCAGCTTCAATACCCAGAATGTGCAGAATCAGCAGAGCTGTGAATCCTGTTGGAATCTTCTGTGTATTTTAATATTTTGGCTTTGCATGGCTTCCCAAAATGTCCTACTCAGTTACAGTGGAAGCATTAGGCTGAAATTGCCAGATATTGATCAATCCTGTGAGGGCGCTTTGCTCTACAGCACTAGCATGGTTGCTCCACTGGTTGGTTAGGGTATTGCTTCCACTGGCCTGGAGTGTCCCTGTTTCTGTGCTGTTTCACCAACTGGACAATGGGGTTTACTTTGTACCATGGTTTTCTTTCTCTCCTAAATATGGATCTGTACTGGATCAGCAGCAGTGAGCTAAAAATTTAAAACTCCTGGACAGCACAAGCCCTAAAAAACGTTAAACACTGCAGTGGTCAGAAATTACCATTTAAATTGTAATCCGAGAAAACCGATTCCCAAGTTGACACCTGGATAAGTGGCAGCCGAGCTAGCTCTGAACAAACAAAAAAAATTAAAAATTAATTGCTACTGAATAAGCAGCTTTAAAAACCCAGCAAAAGTTGGGATTTGATGCTTCCAAGATCCAAGAACATTATGCTAAAGCGGGGAAGACACTTACCAGTTGACCAAAGTAGCCATAGTTGAAAGAATTTAAATGCTGAGACTGTGAATGGCACCACTGTGGGAACTTGCCAAAACTGGCAAGTGTGTGAAAACCCTTTGTGAAGAAGCATACAGTGGCGCCATCTTGGGTTTTTGGAATCCCCTTAAAGCTGAACCTGCAATTTGAAAATTTAACCATGGATCAAAAATCCATTCTTCCGGATCAATTTGGACTTATCCAGGGCCCAGATCAATCACAAAATTGGGGACTTTGGAGAAAGAGATCCCTTAGATACATGATTGCTTCATGTCTGGATAAAAAGACAGAAGCTGAACAAGTTAACACAATACTTTATTCAGTAGGCCCAATAGGCAACAATATAATGTCTAGACAAGGAATCAAAGAATTATCTGCAAAATTTGATGAAGTTTTAAAATCATTCGATGTTTATTTTAACCTCAGAAGTAACAAAATCCTTGAAAAAGATAAATGTAATAAGCATGTACAGCAGTCCAAAGAAACTGTTGACTCCTTCATTAGTAACCTGTACAGAATGGCTAAAGGCTATGATTATGGTGACCTGAAATCTGAGATAATCTGGAATAGAATAGTTATAGGAGTGGTGGACGACACACTCTCAGACATGCTTCAAGTGAAGGAAGATCTAAGTTTTGAGAAAGACACCCAGATTGTCAGGCAACCTGAAATTCATTTCCAGCACAGATCCATATTAAGGAGAGAAAGTAAACCATGGTACAAAGTAAACCCCATTGTCCAGTTGGTGAAACAGCACAGAAACAGGGACACTCCAGGCCAATGGAAGCAATACCCTAACCGACCAGTGGAGCAACCATGCTAGTGCCATAGGGCAAAGCGCCCTCACAGGATTGATCAATGTCTGGCAATTTCAGCCTTATGCTTCCACTGTAACTGAGTAGGACATTTTGGGAAGCCATGCAAAGCCAAAACATTAAAATGCACAGAAGATTCCAACAAGATTCACAAGGTCAAGATAGCACACCAAGAGGACACAGAACCATGCTTCTTGGATGAGGTCAAAGATACTGGATTTTCGTGCTGGAATGCTGACATCTCGGTTAATGGCCATTTTACAAACTTTAAATTGGACACGGGAGCCAGTGTTACGGCCCTATCAGACAAAATACTGTAGCTGAGAGACCTCTGGCTATGAACAACAGACATGCCACTTTATGGGCCTGGAACAATGTGGCTCCTGGTCATCGCCATAATTCTGGAACCATTAAGGTATGGCAGCGAACAAATCGTTGAGCTGATGTGCATCATCCATAACCAGTCTTTTTCTCTCTTGAGCAGAGGTGTCTGTGTAGCCTTGAATCTCCTCAAAACAGCAGAAGATGTCAAGACAATCATTGTTGTAAATTATGCAGAACTGCAACTTTCTGAGACCTCCAACAGGAAAGATTCTCTCCACTGGGACTTCAGCTCTGAATTGCCTTCTTTCTTTGCAGGGTAGGTTTCTCCACTTTCGTTACAGGTGCCAAAGTCCCTGTAGAGGTTCCCCTTTTCCCTCAGAGACCCTCCCCATGCGCAAGTCCGTGATACCAGATTCACATGTGCAAGGCTTGAACAGAATGACCAGCAAGACAAGTTTCTTCAGATAATTCACAATTGCTTTATTGAATCACCCACAGTCCCACAGTGCAAAACCCCAAAATTTAAAACAACCCGTTCCGGTACCCGACACAAAGTCACCATGACTTGAGCTTAAACTTACAAAAATGCTAACTCTACATGAAGTCCCCACAACTCGGTTTAAACTTACAAAAATGACCACTGACCACTGCAGCATTTAACATTTTTTAGGGCTTGTGCTGTCCAGGAATTTAAAATTTTTAGCTCACTGCTGCTAGCTCTGCTGATTCTGCACACTCTGGGTATTGAAGCTGGACTTCCATGGGATTCACTGGAGCCTTCTGCTACAAAGCCTTGTCCTAAAACTTTAAGAAAAAAACCCTCAGACCAATATCACCAAAATATGGCTGAAACAAGTTACACATTACTGGCAAAAAACACCAAGTTTTCGCCCCAAATCTTCGCAAAACCCTCAGACCAATATCAATTTGTACTATGATCAATATCATAGTTGGTCTGTTCAGTGTTGACTGTGGGCCTGAGTCAAACTCGACCCTTCTTCCGACTGCAGCCCAAAACCTTAAAGCCAATATCACTATGATATGGCTGAAAACACTTATAATCCCAAACATGGCTTGTCTGTTTGGTGTTGAATGTAGGCCTGAGTCAAGGTAACCAGCCCTGCCCCTCCTTCTGACTGCAGCCCAAAACCTCAGAAGTGCCCTTCTTTTTTTAATAATTTAACTCAGACAAAACATATTTCCTGTTGTTCCAATGTCCATTTAGCTGATTCCACACAATGTCCAGACAAATGTCATCAGCTCCTGCTGGTTGAAGTAATATGGGGTTTTCCATTGACGATGTATCCAGATGAATATTATCATTTCTGACTGTATGAGCAATTCTCCTGCTGTTTGAAGTGGCACAGTAACAGCACAGTAATAGCACCTGGCTCCAAAGTTAAGGTCTGTGGTGTAGACCTTAGTTGCATAATTCCTTGAGTGTATTGTGTTGATAATATGTCCTTTGTGACATTGTATTGGGTAATCAGACTTCTTGATTGCATTAGTCAATGGCAAGTAATGGTATTTCCTTGGTACCATTGTTCCCTGATAGCAGTCAGTCAATGTCCAAATCCTTTTGATTAGTCACTGTTTGTTTACTAAATGTCCAAATTAACCCCTTGTTGCCCAGCCCTATACTGCTGACTGCAGCTTGGTTTTTCTAAGTTATAGTTCCAATCATGAGATCAAAACATGTCCGTGAGTTTGAAATTATATTCCATAAATTTCCCAGTTGGAGGGATTACAATCCTACACCTCTCATTGGTCAGACCAGCCAACCACTCAGGTGGTAACCACAACACCTCAAGTAGATGACAGCAAAGAGAGGAACCAACAATGAGAAGAGTCTCAACCTCCAGCTCCATGCTAGTTGAAGAGATAAACCCTGAAACCACAGAACAGACGTTGCAATCCCCAGCCAGCATGACAGTGCCATAGCCAGCATGACAGTGCCATAAACGACACTGGAACCGAATAGTAGCCTTCCATTGATGACAGCATTGACATAGCCAAATGCAAAGGTGAGTTTACTACCAAATGACACCTTCACAACAGGAAGAGCCATCTTCCATCCCAGCATGCACTACAATTGGGAAATCAACAAAGAGTGATTCAAAGAGAGCCAAAGAATGGAAAAAGAGGATGAAAAGACACCCAGATGCCTCAACAACCTCCAATTAATAAAGTTTACCTGCAGCGACAGAGCCTACCACTCCTCCAACAATAGTAAGAACAAGAAATGGAAGAGGTATAAGGCCCCCAGACCGCCTAAACCTATGAACTCAGAGGGCGGAATCATCCCAGATTTACACAAAGTGCGGTAGCGGGCAAGAAAAAGGATGTTTTACCCGTCTGCTGCAGTGATGGCTTTTAGCATCATATCACCCATTATGCATTCATGGGGAACATGCCGGATTCCTGGTGGGCAGGCTCGGATTTGCCCGCCCTACCATGACCTCAGTGTTTCCTTGTTCCAGGCACCATATTTAAAGCATGCCAGAGCGCATGCCTATTTCATTTCTTCAGACCAGGACTGCTCCAAGCAACAGATAGCCCCGAAAGCAAAGAAGGTGGCAGCCCCCAAACTTAGCAACCCTTCTCTGGGGTACCTGCTGGATGCAGTGGAAGGCTGCCGTGATGTCCTTTGCCCCCATTCTGGATGCAGGAGGTCCACCAAAGTCACCAATCTGGCCTGGGAGGCAGTGGCAGCGGTTGTCAGTGCCACCGAAGCACAGAGGAGGTCAGCCATCCAGTGCAGGGGCAGGATGAATGCTCTCATCCGTTCCACCAGCATAAGTTAACCACCTCATCACTCTCAACTCACACGTTCCCAAACCCATCACACATTCACAGGAATCTCACACCTCAAGGGACAACACCATTAACTCTCACACATGCCCTCACACCTCCATCAGGCTTATATCCTCCGGAGCTTGCATTCTCATCCCATCCATGGTGCTGCTCACCAGATAAACATTCCACACATCCTTATCATCTGCATGGCACACCTCCTGCTCACGCTCTCGCCATCTGTTTTCATTCAGGAAAATCTGGCTCACAACAGCAGGGAGAGGTCTCAGACCATAGGGATGGAATGGCCCACATTAGGCCTCTCACTCACTTTGAGGAGCAGCCATTGCGCTGACTGGTAAAGACATGGACCCCTGTGCCTGCAGCGATGGTGAGGTTGGCGGCGAACATCCACTTGAGGATCCTGCACCACATCATCCGTCTCTCAACGCAAATGTGAGTGCTCTCTCTCCTGCTTTTGACTCTGCTGCCATGCACTAATTATCTCTACTTTGGTTCACAGGGAGCTCTGCCAAGCAACCAACACCCTCGGCCAGCCTGTCCCTCAGCTCCATCCAGGTCCTCACCTCCAGAGCAGAGGATACCTCCTCCGTTGAAGAGCTAGAAATAAGCAGCCTGGGATACCTATCACAGCACTTACCCACACTATCCACCAATGCAGAGACACACATCTCAGTGGGTCCTAGATCAAGAGCAGGCTTAGGTTCACAATCTTGTGGTCTCCGCACAGATGCAAGTCCACAGCAGGAGAAGGCAGGTTCAGCAGAGCTCCCTGTCACTCGGAGAACTGCTGGGGAAGAGGCATCTGTGAGGTCTGAGTCGGATGATGGGCCTCTTAATTTGGCCTTCCAACTCAAGAGGAGAGTCAGCAGAAGGCGGGTGAACATCACGCAGAGCTGTTGGAAGCTCTCAACAGAGTGGCACGTAAGTTAGAGGAGTGTGTCTGCCTGTTCTCTGATGAAGTGGTGCCATATGTGTGCAAATGGAGATCTCCATGAGAAGAATGGTAGGTGCCAAGGAGTCCCTGGTCCAGCAAAACGCAGAGGTGCGCACAAATCTGTACTCCATCACGGTAGGCGTAGGTAAGTTCCTGCAGTGGCAACATGAGAGGGAAACAGGGCACCTCAACGTGCCTCCAGGCGCTCCTTCTTCTCAAAGAGTCATGCCGGGGCACCCAAAGGGTGGAGGAGCAGCAGCTGTACACCCCTTGGTCATCAACTCAGGAATCTCAGGGGCTGTCCTCTCCCTCTGTGTCCCCTTTGCTTGTGACCCCCTCAACCTCATCCTCTGTCACTGCAGAGGGAGCAGCTTGCCCACAGGAGGACAGCCAAAACAAGCCAGAGCCCTCAAGGCCTGGGGTCTCCAGAGGACACATGCCGAAGTTATCAGAGGCAACAGGGTCAACTATGGCACAGGCTGTCTCCACCCCTGCTGTGGATGTGAGGGCAGCCCCTAGAAGAAGTGGCAGGCCTAGTAAAGTTAAGAATTTCTGATCAAAAGTGGTTGCACGGGTGAACACATTTTGTCACTTTATAATCTGAAAATATATTCACTTTCATTGAATAATGTGTAATGTGGCTTTCAGCTTCATTTACAGGCTTTGGGAGGCTTCCCCCTGCATCCCCCCTCGCCACCCACTAGCAGTTCAGCTGCACGCAGCTGGATCACGAGTGATTCTGGAGGGAGAAATGTGTGTGTGGCAGGGCCTTACGGAGTCTCGTGTAAGCACTCTCCCATGCATGCGGAACCTTCCTCCATCTCACTGTCTTGAGCATTTTTAGTGTTGCCTGCTGGGGTTCTCTTTCAGTTGTCCATCTGAGCTGACCTGCATCTCTGCCCATCCACTGATCTCACTGCCATGCAGCACCTGTGCCCGTCCAACATAAGTCTCTGCTCTCTTTCGATTTGAAAAACATGGTCGTATTCAAATTTCTTGTAAGCTCCCCTGTCCTTTCCCCTCCCCCAGTCACCCATGTCCTTTCCCCCATCACTGTTCACCCCTGTGCATCACCTCCCCACCATCATCTACCAACCAGAACCCTTTTTTCCCCCCGCATGTCCAAGTGAACGTGTATGTGAACCTTCCTGAGAATCCCAATCCCTTCCACAGTGACTTCCCCTACCTCCTCCTTCCTACCCCCAGGCTCCGTGCCTGCCTCCGAATCCCCATCAACTACCCTTGCCATCCCTTCTATGGCTAGCATCTCGCCTTCTCCCTCCAACCCTTCTGGCTCACTCTGTCCCTCTCATATTCACCATTCCTTCCTACCATGCCCAACCTCAGTTCACTCTCCAGGCGGCAGTCATTGACTCCTCAGATCCTTCCCTTGCACATTCACCTAGTCATCCCCCCTTTACTCCGTCCTCCACTCTTCCCCCCTCCGAACTCCTTCCTCCCCCAGACTCCTTCCTTCCCCCGGACTTCTTCCTCCCTCAGAACTCTTTCCCCCCTCCAAACTCCTTCCCTTACACCTTCCCCCCCTTAAACCTACATCCCCACTTGCAGCATTTTCCCCCATTATACCCTCCTTCCCCGGTACTCCCTCCTCTCCCTCCCAACTTCACTCCACTCTGACGCCTTTGTCCCCCCCTTCCCACCTTCACCCCACCCGACACCTTCGGCGCCCCTAATCCCTCCACGCTTCCCCCCACCCCTCCTCAGTACACCTTCCTCTCCCAGACAAACCTGGATCTTCCTCTCACATCGCCCTCCTGTACACCTTCCTTTCCCACTCACAGCTGGACCTTCCCCTTCCCCCCTCGCCAATCATTTGTAGCAGTCCATGGCCAAGATTGTGATGTTCTGAAGCAGACCCCAGTCATCAAGAGAGACCTCCTGCCTTCCAAGAGCTGCTTTGCAGTGGAGCCATGTCCATGAGAATCCACCCAGCAGGTAATGCACGTGTTCCTCCAGGGTCCGGTAGCTGTAGGGCTCCAGCATCTTCTGCTTCTCGGATGTCCGCAACCTGAGCAAGGCCCTAATGGTAAGTCCCGATCTCTGCACATCACACTTGTCTAGATGAGCTTTGGGCCGGCATGTTTTCCTGCTGACAAAACGGTAAATCTGGTGTGGGGGAATGATTCTGATCAGGCCTTACTTTGCATCCCATTAGCAGGATGCAAAGTGGATTCAGGCCGGCCTCCAGTGGGATTGTTGTTCCACCATGGCGGACACCATCAGCTGGTCCTGTTGTTCTTTCACGCCAGCATGAAACTGATTCTTGGCCTTCTCACCATTTTGTTTCCCACCCGCCTGTCATGACACCCAATGCCAATGGGGTTGGAAAATTCCAGCCAGAGACTTGAAGGAGGTAGATAGGGCAGTAGTAATGATGTAATACAGGGGGTAAACAGGGATAACTTGTAAATATGTTGGATAAAGACGTGGGAGGAGGTGTAATATAAGGGTCTGACACATAAACAGTTAACATGGGACTGAGTACAGTAGATAGGTTCTGAGGACACATATGCTAATCCACTCATCTCTCTCTTTGATGCTTCAGGAAGAGAACATTAGGAGCATTGTGATTTAGTGGTATGCCTCATGGCTCACAGGGAGGAGAGAAGAAGAAGAGTGCAGTGGATGCACCTGGCTCAGCAAGGGGAGGATCACTGCCCTCAAGGTGAAGGGCCGGCAGGGACCGCTGTGCACGCAACTGAAGATCCACAGAAAGCCGTCACTCGTAGGCATCTTGTTAGACCCAGGGTCTATAAATGGCACCTGTCATTCCTGCAAATGACTAGAACCAGTGCCACCAAAGACTGCATATGTCTAGGGAACTGGTCAGTCACATATGCCACCTGCTGCAGGATTTGGCGCCATGGGGACATAGAGGGCATCCACTGTCAGTGGCCATGAAAGTGACATTGGCGCTCAATCTTTACCCCAGTGGCTCCTTCCAAGGCTCCACAGGTGACCTGTGCAGAATCTTGCAAGCCTCCACACACAAGTGTATCCAGGAGGTCTCAGACACCATCTTCACAAAGGCATAGAACTTTGTGCATTCTGCCTGAGACCAGGAAAGCCAAGAAGCAAGGGCACTGGGATTTGTGCAGATCTCTGGCTTTCCACAAGTGCAGGGTGTCATCGACTGCACTCAAGTGGTGCTTAGATCTCCATAGCAACAAGCAGTCAACTATGTCAACTGCAAGGGCTTCCACTCACTGAATATTCAGGCGGTCTGTGACCATCACAAACACATCCTACAGATCTGAGCACGATGCCCAGGGAGTGTTGATGACTCCTACATCCTTAGCAGTTCTCAGGTCCCCGACATCTTCTAGGGTCCACAGAGGACGCAGGATTGGTTCCTCGGGTACAAGGGCAACTCACAGAGGACGTGGCTGGTGATGCCCATACGGCTGTATCAGACAGCATCAGAGTGACAGTATAACGAAGCTAATGCCACGACCCGGGCTTTGGTGGAGCAAACGGTGGGCATCTTGAAAATGAGGTTCCAGCACCTCAACAGGTCCTGTAGAGCACTGCAATACAGTCCCCGAAGGGTGTCGTGCATCATCATCGCTTGCTGCACGCTCCACAACCTGGCACTGCAGATCCTAAGTCAAGTGGTGGAGTGCAGGCAGGCTGAAGAAGGCAGCAGCTAGATCCAGAAGCTGCAGCTGTTTCTATTACTTGAAGACAACATTGGCGGATCAATGTAATCTGGACCATTGTAAGCAGAGTTGAGGAGGTTTTGGTGAAGACCATGAACACGGAACTCTGGTTGGTTCTGTGCTTCTGTTGGCTAGGGATAGGGCTAAATCCTAGAAGAAGAGGGGCTGAAATTCTTTGGAAGGAAGATAGAATTTTTATGGACTTTGTGACTGAGATTGATGACAGCTAGACTAAGTGGACTGCCAAGCCAATTCATAAGATCTGTGTTAGTTGTATCTGCCATTTAATGTGTACTTTATAGTTTATGTTTGACTACAATTTGCCTGTTAATTCATCCTTAACTTATGTTGATTCTGGGTTTTGGAATATAGGTAGTTACCTAAAATAGTATTTGGTGTTTGCTCTGTCTGACATATGTATAGTGTCGAGAAAACAAGAAATTGTAATATTTTTCTTCTGATAATAAACCTGTCATATTTCTTATGTACTGGAAGACAGGCTGTTGGGGGTTTGTAAATATGGTAATTGGAGTAAGAGCCAGAGCAACTGCAAGAGTCTAAAGCCAACACTAAGAAGTGATTTTGATACATTAATGAACCAAGAGGATCTTCAACCAGAGGTTTACATAAAACAATAACCGAAGTCGTTTTGAATTAAGTTGCTTTAGTTCAAAGGGGATATATGCAGGTTGTAAAAAGGTGTAAGTAAATAAGATAAAGATAGGGTAAGATTTTTTCAAAAAAAACCAAGAGTCTAATCAAGTCTGGGAAGGAAGCATTTCTAAAGGGATTGGTTGAGACAATAGAGAGATCAAAGGGAAGGAACACATTTAAGGAAATACTGAAGCTTATGTGAGAGGGGGGGATCAACTGTTTAGATCTCCCAGAAGACAGCAGGATAGCTGGTCAGAACTCCCAGAACAGAGTGTGAACAATACCAGACCTGAAGACCCAGTTGCTGTCAGCCTCAGAAGACACCCCAAGGAAAAAAGGCACCGTGTAGTAAAAATTACTGGAATTCTATAGATTTTCAAAATCTATAAGGATAGTCGCTGAACAGATAAGGGGAAGGTTAGCTCTGAGGGTAGTTAAGTGAAAATCTTGCGGAATTGTTTTAAAGTATTGTTTAATGTGTGAAGCCATTTTTGCGTTTGTCATGAAGATATTAATGTATATAATGTTATTGGAAATTATTTTACATTGGACTTGTAGTAGGTTCTGTGTCTGTGGGTGTGAGTGTGTGTGTGTCTTAATTGGATTAAAGCCAGCTAGCCTGGGTGCTTTGATGTATACTGGTTTTGAGATGTTAAATAGCAGGGTAATTAGTACATTTGCATTTTGTTGAATAAACCATTCAAAGACTGGGGGTGAATTCTTGCATCTAGCTAGGAGACACCAAGGAATATGTTTATATTACTAATAAAATTGGTGCTATGAAAGGGGTTTTATTGTTAGAAGAGGTGGAGTTCAAAGGGCCTGGTGATACAATGAAAATTTGCATTCAAAGGGAAGGTTAGGCATATGCAGAAAAGAGTTTTGTGTGTGGGTCAGAGGCATGCCGTCTCTAAGCCTACAACTGTCTGCGAAGGAACCAAATTGAAACGAACCTCATTTTGAATTTGTAAGATAAAATGTGCTTTGCCTGGTGCCTAAGTTGATAAGTTATTGTTGTCCTGGGGAAGATTACCTGGGAGTGATTAATTTGGGGATTTGTTTAATAGTTATTATGGTAGTAATTTGTAAACATGTGTATGTGTTTAATGTTTAATACCTTGTTAAATTAACAAATGGTTAATTTAATTTATATAAAAACCTCTGGAAGCTTGGTGGTTTCACTTCTGAATTCAGAGCTGCATCTCAAACATACCAATTGAAAATATAGATTGACAGTTGTTTGAAGTTTCCCTCTGGGATTTTAAATAACAACTTTTACCAACTGCTGTGTCATAACATGTTTAAGCATAATTGTGCATTTTTTTTTGCTTTATTCTTTTAATAAATGTTTGCCCTACTATAAAATAAGTAGTCGGAGACATCATTTCCTGATTTCAGAACCTCCCCTCATACTATACAAATTGCAAAAAAACATTTTAGGCAGCTGTTTCAAATTTCCCTTTGTGATTTGGGCAGCTCAGCACTTACCACCAGCTGTGCCATAACAATAGTAAAAATTATTTTGGTTTAAAATTATTTTGGTTTGGAATCTTATAGCTTCATTCTTTCAACAAATGAACCGGGATTTCAGATTTCTTCCTCTTTTAAAAAGAAATACTGGTCTGAACCTAGACTATAACGCTGGCTGGTATTTTCCAGCCCTGGCACAGAGGGTCCCACTGCATCCATTCAAATGTCCATTCACTTCAGTGGGATCAGAAGATCCTGTTGGCGAGTAAGGGCTGGCCACTGTTCAGGCATTCAGAGATGAGGATTCATTAATTTACAATTTGACATTTGGAGGGTGAGCAACAACATTAGAAGAAATTTCTTTAAACAAAGGATCTTTGGAATAAAGTTAGTTTTTTTGGCTGACTGAGTGGGACAAGATAACAAGGATAGCAGGTAAACTTCTGATTTAGCAGGTAGCACACGGAAGATAGGTGTCACAGCATCAACACGGCTGATAGGCCTGGGCAATGGGACAAAAAATGAGCTTGGAGGAACACTAATGGCTATAAACACAATGTTCTAAATTTATGTATGCAAAACTCATTATAATTCTTGATAAATGTCCTATTTGGCAAGATAAGTTTGCAACATTAGAACAGTGAATTATAAATACTGTGCTAATCAATCTCAATTTTCTGGTGTGATGACTTGTGTACACACAAAAGAATGCATAAAACCTGGTGATGGTCTGGAAGTGCTGAGTGCCCTTCTTCACAAATTTAACCACTGTTTAGAAGTTTGAGGTAATGCATTTGGGGAAGGTTAACAAGGCAAGGGAAACAGAATAAATGGTAGGATACTGAGAAGTATGGAGGAACAGCAGAAGCTTGTTAGCACATCCCCAGACTCCTGAATGTGGCTGTTCAGGTAAATAAGGTGTTCAAGAAGGCACAGGGTATACTTGCCTTTATTAGCCGAGACATAGGAGAGAATTTAAAATATAAGAGCTGGGATGTTATGCTGGAACTGAATAAAACACTAGTTAGCTCACAGCTGGTGTACAGTACTGCATGCAGTTTTGGTCACCATACCATTGGAAAGATGTGATTGCACTAGAGAGGTTTACAGAGGCAATTTACAAGGATGATACCTGAACTGGAGAATTTTATTTCTATGGAAAGATTGGGTAGGCTTTGGTTGTTTACTTTGGAACAGAGGGGACTGAGGGAGATCTAATTGAAGTATATAAAATTATGAGAGGTCTAGAGAGAGTGGATAGTGTTATGATCCTTGGCCAGACCCCGGGAGGTGGGGGGAGATCCGGTTAGGGACCAATATTTTGTTCCATGTAGATAAAGTTTGAGATTCAAGATACTTACTAAGTGAATAAAGCCACAAGAGTCCACAGGTTTTGAACAAACAAAAATAAACTTTACTAAACAAGTTCAGAAATATAAAACAATTTACAATATTTATTTTATACACTTAACATTCAGGATAAGTATGAGGTACATGTGAATTAACAGGTGAACTGTGGTCAAACACACCACACTACACAGAAGATGACAGATGCAACCAAAACAGATTCCATGGATTTCTCAACAATCCACCCAGACGTGTATCACATTGTGAGTCAACCAACATCACTGAAACATCATCTTTCTCACGGGTTTCCAATCTCCACATCTGAAGATCTCATCTCGGAATTCTCTTCAAATGTCACTCCCACTCAAATGTTTTCAACAATGACCCACCTTCAGGGTTTCAGTCTTGCATTCCAAGATTCTTTTCCACTGGATCTCTGAGTGCGCTCAAGCCTCGCTTTCCATGCACAATCTGAGATGCACAATCTTAGGCTTCAGCTGTGCCAAGCAGAACATGCTGTTCCAAAAGGGCGACTGGAAGCTCGAGGTCACACTTGCATACTATAAGGTGTTCTTCATAGTGGTCACCCAATCCAGTTTGGTCTCCCCAGTGTAGAGACTGCATTCTGAGCTGTGACTACATTATACTCAATTAAAAGTACAAATTGCTGTTTCACCTGAAAGGATTGTTTGGGGTTTTGGGTGGTGGGAAGGGGGGAGATAAAATTGCATCTCCTGCACTTGCACAGAAAGGGTTTGTGGGAAAGGGGGTGGTGTTGGGATGATTGAGGAGTGGACAAGGGTGTTGTGGCGGGAACAGTCCCTTCAGAATGCTGAAAGGGGAAATGGTGGCATCAATCTAGAGGGGGCAGAAATGCAGAGGATAATTCATTTAATGTGGAGGCTGGTGAGGTGGAACATAAGGGCAAGGGGAACCCTAACATGATTCTGGGAGAGAGGGGAAGAGGTGACAGCAGAAGTACAGAAAATGGGTAGACAAGGTTGATGGCCTTGACGACCATGGTGGAGGAGTATCTTTGGTTAGGAAAAAGGAAGACTTGTCGGAAGCATTGGTATGGAAGGTGGCATTGTTAGAACAGATGCAATGGAGTTGGAGAAACTGAGAGAACAGAAAACGGCTGGAGTTGGATTTTAGAGATAACAGTCAAAAAAGCTGACTCAGAAGAGAAGATGCATTTTAGTGGAGCCATTTCTGACTTGCCACTTTTACCTGTTTGCATTTCTATCTGCATTGCTATACAGAGGTTCCACCTCCTCAGCTATACACACATTCTTTGTGTCTGGTGAGCATATTTAATTTGTCTCACCATGCCTCCCATTGTCTACTATTTCTTCTGTCATTTAATCATCTCTTTTTTCTTTATAAGCACTTTACCAACTCATTCTATTTGTTTATAAGTCTGTGTGTTTCCCTACTCTTTCTTTTGTTCTGTTCCTTTTTAAATGCTGTTCCTATGTAAAATCCTCCAGATATAATGAAGGCTCCACATCTAGGGTTATTCTGTTTGAATGTGTTCACATATTCATGGTAGTTCCATCACATGACCTCCTACCTTCAAATGCCCTGCCTCCACACTCCCATTAAGTTAGTTACGTGTTCAAAGAAAATGGAAGAATATCTCCCTTTTTAAAAGCACCTATGGATTTTCTCCCAGGTTGCAAACTGCAGGGTCCTGGAGATTAATCTTCAATCCCTGGACATTTTCTGGAGGGTAAGTAACTCTAAGCACCTGAAACATCAATCGATCTCTCTCCAGTTGACCAACGATGTTTCCTGAATTTTCTGCTTTTGAGATTTCCAGCATTTGCAGTTTTTTTTTCTCACTTTGTTTTGTAAAAATTCCCAATCTCTCTCAAATTTAATCATTACTCACGAACAAAAACAGTCATTTTAGCATTCTTGAATGTAATAAAATGCAAAGTCATATTTGCTAGTTGAATTTTTTGATTAATTAAGTTATATGATTCTACTTATTAATCTATTGTCTCATATAATAGTAAAGCAAAAAAAAATAGAGGGGGAGCTTCATCTGCAGGAATCAACAAGACTTGACTCGGAGACAAATTGGAACTTTGGTGGGAGCCAACATATATCAGGGTTGAACAAAGAATTGCCATCTTTCAGATGAGATGTTAAACCAAGGTCCCATCTGCCTGCCTAGGTGGATGTAAAATATCCCATACATCTATATAAGAAAAACAGGGGAGTTGTCTCTAGTGTCCTGGCCAATATTTATCTCGCAATCAAAATCACATAAACAGATTATATGGTCATTACCACATTGCTGTTTGTGGGAGTTTGTTGTGGATGTACTGGCTGCTGCATTTCCTACATTACAACAGTCGCTACACTTCAAAAGTAATTCATTGGCTGTAAAGTGCTTTGGACTGTCTGGTGGTCATGAAAATCACTATATAATTGCAAATCCTTATTTTCTTTTTTCAAGTCCACTTTAACCACCATCTTTTACTTCACAATGTGGCTGTTCAAATCCTTTCTTCCATTGAGCAGACGCATACATAGCTTCACTCTTACCCTATAGAACAATATAAGAGCAATTATCAACAAATAAACATCATTTTTAATTTTGTTTATGCTAATCATGCAAAGTAATATTAAAGGTTTGCAGGTGAGATGCAGCAGGAAATTTCACATCATATACTTATCAAATATTCCAGCTGTAATGTCATCACTTGTTTGTTTAAAATTCACTTTCAGGAAAGCTATAGTTTCATCTTTCCTTTGTTTACCAATGGTACTTGGCTGTACCTCCTCACATCATGCTTGATTTCATAACGGTTTCTTCACTGTCTAGTTCATCTGTTTGAAATCAAGTCATGAACAAGGATGAATTTCTTGCCAACTCATTCTACTAGCCCTCCAACAGAAATTTTGCAATTTACTGCTTGATTCCATCCCCTTTCTCAATCTCAACCCAATACTGCACCAAGCGAGCCTCTTGTTAGGTACTGAACTTTGCTTCAAATCTCACAGTGTCACTGAGATCACTTGCTACTACCTGATAATTATCCATTTTCTCTCTCCATTTCTGTCTCTCCATTTCATTCCCACTGACACTGAAACAATTATCTATGCATTTACCATATTCAGAATTGATTTTTTCTAAAGCTTTTCACGCCATTGCCCTGAACTCCATCCAACACAAACTCCAAATGATCCAGAACTCCATTGGCATTTGGTCCTCTACACTTCCACTCACTCATTGCCTCGTCCTCAACTGACTTCCATCTATCAAGGCTCGGTGCAAAATGTTCAAGTTTGTCTATAAATTCCTATTTGGTCTAATTTCTCCTTATTTCTGAAGTTTCCTTCAGTCATATATCTCCAGTCCCACTTTGCCTGATACTCCTCCCTGCACTCTACCATTATTAGCAGTATGGTAGCAACCCTCCAACCAGCAATGTTGCCGAGTATTTGTACACGTCTGGATGCATTCGAATAAAAAATCGAAGAAGCTGTTCTTTTGTTAGTGGCGTACTCACAAACTCCAATTTGAGGAATATTTTATGGGGGTGAAGATTTAGCAAAGTAGGGGAAAAGTAACGTGTAATCAAATTAGTTGGGATTCTACTCAAAGCTCTGGGTTAATCCGATGTAAAAAAAAATCAGTTTGGAGCAAAATACAGCTGGAGCCCAGCACAGGGCATTAAAAATTCGGTTAATTGTTCAGAAATTAGGCTGTCATTTGTCACCTTCAAGAAGCGGCGGGGTAGAAGGTCTCCCGTTGAGAGGTCCGTTATCATCTGTCCATGCCTCATAAAACATTAGAAAAACACGCACCTCCAGTCCTGAAATACAGGCTTTGCGGAAGAGGATGCTTCCAGGTCCCTCACCGTGTCCCAGGATGGTGACATTTGGTGCCCTGTCCAGCGGAGCGATGGTGCTGCAGACGCACAGGCAGGAATAGATGCTAGTGCGCGCGGAGCTCGGCTCCCTGGAGGGGAGCAGTGGAGACGGGTTACCATGGTTACCGCATTGACGGGCTGCACCAGTGGGGGTGGGTGGGGAGAGATGGTCATGTGCTGAGGCAAAATGGCGTCTTCGAAGATGCGGTGTGATGTAGAGCATTTGTAATTTTACAGTCTTCATTCCCTCTGGAGTTCATGGTACACAGTTTGCTTATAATATTTGCTTTTTGAAGCAATTTTTAAAAAATGGGTTTGGATAAAAGCACACAACTCTTCCCATTTTATTCACATGGGCTGGTCTTTATAATCAGAATAAAATGTCTTTTTTAGCTACGTAGCAAGTTAGGAGATGTCGTCTCAAAGATATAATTTTGTCTTATTTATTTTTTTCATGTGTATAGAGGAAGGATTGAAAGTGCCCTTGAAGCGTGTATGAGGCCGGTGACTGGCATTGGCGGGTGTGAATCAGAGTGGGCATTAAGCAGCCCCGAAAGGAAAGAATCGGATTTCCAGAAATAATGGCTCTAACTGTGTTTGGTAAGTTGCGCTGACAAACTTGAATACAAAGCTATCTGATATTTCTGTTTATTTTTCTAGAAGCGTATTCCGTTACAGTTGCACTGCGGAGTAATTGTTTTATTTTTAATATGATTAAATGGGAATTGCGGGAGCTGTATGTGGACTGGAGTCGGGTCATTGTGTTTATTGCTGCATGCAAATGCTTAATCCAAGGGCGTATGCTCGTAACATGGCATGTTAACACATTTTATTATGTAGAGCTAAGACACAAGTTTGTTTTGTGATGAAAATTTGTTTTATTTATAATACACTTATTGCATTCGGAAAACAGTTTTTTTTTACAATTTTTAGTAAACAATACTTGAATGGTTATGTACATTAATCCTGAACTGGATTAATTTGAGGCATTGAAATCGCCATCTATTTTTAATCTACACAAAAAGAGAGAACCTTAACTGTGCAAAGTATAAGGGTTTTATTGGTCATAATAAAACTGAAATTGTTTTATATTAATATTACTGATATAGATAAATGTCATTTAATTTTTAATACAAGTTAATTTGTTTCACATGGTCATCAGAGTACTTATTTATTACATGTAAAACAAAGTGGCAGATTTGATTGTAGAAGAGAGGAGAGGGATTATTTATGTCTGCTCAATGATAAAAGAAATTATAAAATTAAAATGATTAAGAATCCATCAACAGGTTGTTGAGTCATCCTGTGAACAATGTTGTTTCTGCTTGTAAGATTGGCATGATTGGCTGGTATAACTCTCTGTATGTGCAGATTGCTAGCTTTTACATTTAAGTATCAGTTCAGTGGTGAACTCTGAACTATTCCAACACAGACCAGGCAGCACACAACGGTATCAATTCAGAAGCAAAGCATGGCCGACGTTCTGTTTTTTAGAACATGAAATTATAAGAATGACAACAATAAAAGGAAACAATTTAGCCCAATTTACTTGCACCGATGATTGGTCTCCAGCTGGAGCTGTGCCCTTAGCTAAGCTGTTCCGGCACAGCTATGACACTGGCACCTACCTTGAAACAATTTAGCCCATTTTACCTGCACCGATGATTGGTCTTCAGCTGGAGGTGTGCCCTTAGCTAAGCTGTTCTGGCACAGCAACAATACAGGCATCTACCTGGCAATGTGGAAACTGCCCAGATGTGTCCTGTCTACAACAAGCAGGACAAATCCAACCTGACCAATCACTGCCCCATCAATCTACTCTTCATCATCAGCAAAGTGATAGAAAGTGTTGTTGACAGTGTTATCAAGTGGCACTTACTCAGCAATAACTTGCTCACCGATGTTCAGTTTGGGTTCTGCCAAGGCCACTCAGCTGCTGACCTCGTTACAGCATTGGTCCAAACATGGATGAAAGAGCTAGACTCCAGAGGTGAAGTGAGAGGTGCTGACATCGAGGCAGCATTTACCGAGTGTGGTGTCAAGGAGCACAAGTAAAACTGAAATCAATGGGAATCATGGGGAAAACTCTCCACTGGCCACAGTCATACTGAACACAAAGGAAGATGTTTGTGGTTGTTGGAGGTCAATCTTCTCAGACCTGGGACATTACTGCAGGAGTTCCTCAAAGTAATGTCCTAGGCCCAACCATCTTCAGCTGTTTCATCAATGACTTTCCTTCCAAAGGTCAGAAGCGAGGATGCTTGCAGATAATTGCACAATGTTCAGCACGATGTGCGACTCCTCGTATACTGAAGCAGTCTGTGTCCATATGCAGCAAGACCTGGACAATATTCAGCTTTGGGCTGATAAGTAGAGGTAACATTCATGCCACACAAGTGCTAGGCAATGACTATCTCCAACAAGAGAGAATCCAACCATCTCCCCTTGACATTCAATGGCAATACCATTGCTGAATTTCCCACTATGAACATCCTGAGGTTTACCATTGACCAGAAATTGAAGTGGTCCAGCCGTATAAATTGTGTGGCTGCAAGAGTAGGTCAGAGGCTGGGAATTCTGCAGTGAGTAGCTCTCCTCCTGGCTCCCCAAAGCCTGTCCGCCATTTACAAGGAACAGGTTACGAGTGTGATGAAATACTCACCTGGATAAGTATAGCTCCAACAACAATCAAGAAGCTTGACACCATCCAGGACAAAGCAGCCCACCTGATTGGCACCCCATCCTCCACTTCTAGCACCCATTCCCTCCACCATTGATGCACAGTGGCAGCATGCGTACCATCTACAAGATGCACTGCAGCAATTCACCTAAGCTCCTTCCACAGCACCTTCCAAATCTGGGACCTCTACCACTTAGAAAGACAAGGGCAGCAGGTACATGGGAACACCACCACCTACAAGTTCCCCTCTAGGCCACACATCATCCTGACTTGGAACAATATCGCCATTCTTTCACTGTCATTGGGTCAAAATCCTGGAACTCCATCCCTAACACCACATGGACTGCGGTGGTTCAAGAAGGCGATTCACCATCACCTTTTCGAAGGCAATTAAGAGGGGCAATAAAAATGCTGGCCTAACCAGCTTCTGTGAAAAGAGGGAAAAAAAATGCTTGCCCTTTTCCATGTACCTTTTTCATATTGTCAACTGTGACTTAGTTGGTAGCACTTCTACCTCTGAGCCAGAAGGACGTGGTTCAATTCTTACTACAGATACTTATAGAATCATAGAATGGTTCCAGCACAAAAAGAGGCCATTTGGCCTGTTGGGTCCTTGCTGGTTCTCACCCAGTCCCAGTCCCCCCATTCTTTTCCCCCTACCCATGCAATTTATTTCCCTTCAAATAATTATCAAATTCTCTTTTTGAATCTGCCCCATCACACTTCCAGGCAATCCATTCCAGACCCTAACCACTTACTGTGTGTAAGAAGAAAAAAAAATCCTCATGTCACCATTGCTTCTTTTACCTATCACCTTAAATTGGTGTTCTCTTTTTCTTGATCCTCTGCCAATGGAAACACCATCTCTCTATCTACTCTCCATGATTTTGAGCCTTCTGTCAAATCTCCTCAATCTTCTCTCCTCCAAGGAAAAGGGCCCCAGCTTCTCAACCTATCCATGTAACTGAAGTTCCTCATCCCTGGAAGCATTCTTATGAATCTTTTCTGCACCGTCTATAATGCCATCACATTCTTCCTAAAGTGTAGTGCCCAGAATGGACACAATGCTTCAGTTGAGGCCGAATCAGTGTTTTATACAGGTTTATCAGAACTTCCTTGCATTTGTACTCTATGCCTCTATTTATAAATCCCCTATGATTTATTAACGACTTTCTCTTGTCTGCCTCCTTCAATGATTTGTGCATATATACACCACTCAGGTTCGTCTGCTTCTGCACTCCCTTTAGAATTGCACCTTTAATTTAATATTGCCTGTCCTCGTTCTTCCTACCGAAATGAACCACTTTTTGTCTTAAATTTCATCTGTCACTTGTCTGCCCATTCCACTGGCCTGTCTGTGTCCTCCTGAAGTTTAACAGTATCCTCCTCACAGTTCACAATACTTCCAAGGTTTGTTTCATCTTCATATTGTGAAATAGTATACCAAAGTTTAGAACATTAATATATATCAAGGAAAGCAGAGGTCCTAACACTGACCTCGGGAAACCCCACTATATATATATATATATATATGCACCTTCAATCCACAAAACAACAGTTCACCACTACTCTCCGTTTCCTGTCAATCAGTCAATTTTGTATCCATCCTGCTACTGTCCCTTTTATTCTATGAGCTCTAACTTTGTTGAGCAGCCTGTTAGGGGGCACTTTATCAAATACTTTTTAGAAGTCCATGTACAACTTCATTAACCTCATAAGCTCTCTCTGTTACCTCATCAAAATCTCAAGCAAGCTAGTTAAAAGCGATTTTGTCCTTAACAAATCTATACTGGCTTTCCTTCATTAGAAACATTTGCCCAAATGACTGTCCATTTTGTCCTGGCTTATTATTTCTAAAAGCTTCCCTATCACTAAGATTAAACTAACTGGCTTGTTGTTGCTGGATTTGTCCTTGCACTTATTTCTTGAACAAGGCTATAATATTTGCAATCTTCCAGCCTTCTGACACCACCCTATAATCTAAGGAGGATTGAAAAATTATGGCAACATAAATATTTTGGCTGACACTACGGTGCAGTATTGAGAGAGTGCTTCGCTGTCAAAGGTGCAGTTTTTCAGATGAAAAGTTAAACCACAGCCTCATGATATCCACAACGCCCTGGCCAATATTTCACAATAAACATCACCAATATAAGGTAGATTATCTGGTCATGATAGCACTGCTATTTGTGGGATTTTGCTATGTGTAAATTGGCTGGTAGAGGTTGTGAAACAGTCTGCCTGAATGCATATCGTATTTTTCCCCCTTTTCAAATCTGGCTTAAATGATCTGGCTTCTGTTGGTATCCACTTGTGGTAAATATTTAAATAACTCGGGGAAGGAGGAATCATAACTTTTACATAGTTCCTTTAATGATAATGGTCACTTAACCTTAACCCTTGGCAACAAATTCACTACCGTAAGGAAACAACTTTTTTCTCATTTGCTCTTGGGGTGTGGCTATTGCTGACAAGGCCAACATTTATTGCCCATCCCTAATTGAAAAGTGGTGGTGAACTGCCTTCTTGAACTGCTGCAGTCCTTGTGGAGGACTGCCACATCAAATTGTGAATAATGGTGAACATCAAATGACTAACAGGAGGAAAATGCTCTATGAACATCCCCATTCTCAATGATGGGGCGATCCAGCACATTAGTGCAAAAGGCAGGTGGCAGTGTTCCCATGCCTTTGTTGCCCTTGTTCTTCTAGGTTTGAAAAGTGCTGTCGAAAGAGCCTTGGCAAGATGCTACTACAGTGCATTTTCAAGGTGCTACACACAGCAGCTACTGTGTACCAATGGTAGGATAAGTGAATTTTTAACCTGGTGGGTGGGGTGCCAATCAAGCAGGTTGCTTTAACTGGGATGGTGTCAACATTCTTGAGTGTTTTTGGAGCTGCACTCATTTGGACAAGTGATGAGTATTCCATCACCTTCCTGACTTGTGTCTTGTAAATGTGGAAAGACTTTTAGAAGTCAGAAGGTAAAGTTATTTGTCACAGAATGTCTACTCTCTGACCTGCTGTTGTTTTTTTTTATTATTCATTCACAGGATATGGGCGTGCTGGCTGGGCCAGCATTTATTGCCCATCTCCAGTTGCCCTTGAGAAGGTGGTGATGAACTGCCGCCTTGAACTGCTGCAGTCCATGTGGTGTAGGTACACCCACAGTGCTCTTACTAGCCATAGTATTTATGTGGCTTGTCCAGATAAGTTTGTGGTCAATGATGGTGGGGGATTCAGCGAATATAATGCTCTAGAATGGACTGCTTTATTTTCTGCTGAGTTGTGGATGGACCTGTGCAAATCATCAATGAGCATCACAGTACAGAGAGTTCACCAGCCACTAATCACTAAGCTGATTCCTGGGTTGAGCAATCTGTCTAATGAGAAAAGGTTGAGCAGGTTTGGCCTATATTCATTGGAGTTTAGAAGATTGAGAGGTGATCTTATTGAAACATATAAGATTCTGAGGGGCCTAGATAAGGTACATGCTGAGAGGACGTTTCCCCTTGTGGGAGAACCTAGAACTAGGGAACATAGTTTAAAATAAGGGGTCTCCCACTTAAGACAGTGGTGAGGAGGAATTTCTTCTCTGAGGTTCATTAGTGTCTGAAATTCTCTTCCACAGTGAGCAGTGGAGGCTGAGCCATTGAGTATATTCAAGGCTGAGTTAGACAGATTTTTGATCTACAAGGAAGTTGAGAGTTATGGAGGCAGGCAGGAAAGTGAAGTTAAGGCTACAATCAGATCAGCCATGATCTTATTGATGCTGGAGCAGACTTGTAGGACTGAATGGCCTACATCTGCCCTTATTTATTGTGATCTTATTCTTCCCACTCCTGGTCTTATGATGGAGAGATAGTTGTAGATGAAGCAGCTGAAAGTGTCTGGGGCTAGGACACTGTCCTGTGGAACTCCTCCAGCGATGCCTTGGGGCTGAAATGATTGGCCTCCAACAACGCAGCTATCTTCCTTTGTGCTAGCTATGAATTAAGCCACAGAATCATAGAATTGTTGCAGCACAGAAGGAGGTCATTTGGTCCATCTGGCTCTCGGAAGGAGCTATTCACCTAGTGCCACTCGGCCTTCTCCCCTGCACATTCATCCTTCCCAGATAATCCAATTTCTTCTTAAATGCCTTGATGGAACCTGCCTTCACCACGCCCTTAGGCAGCGCATTCCAGATCCTAACGACTTGCTGTGTGGAAAAAGTTTATTCTTATGTTTCCATTGCTCCTTTTGCCAATTACCTAAAATTTGTGCCCTCTTGTTCTCAATCCTTCCATCAATGGGAATATTTTTCTCTATCTACTCTGTCCAGATCTTTCATGAATTTGTATCGCTCTATCAGATCTCCTCTCAACTGCCTCCACTTCAAGGGAAACATCCCAACCTCCCCAATCTATCTAGATAACTGAAGTTCCTCGACCTTGGAACCTTTGCTGCACTCTCTCTAATGCCTTCACACCTTTCCTGAAGTTTGGTGCCCAGAAAAGGACACAATACTCCAGCTGAGACTGAACCAGCGTTATATACAAGTTTAGCATAACCCCCTTGCCAGTGGAGAGTTTTCCCCTGATTCCCGTTGACATCTATTTTGCTAGAGTTGCTTGATGCCACAGTTGGCCAAATGCTGCCTTGATGTCAAGGGCAGTCACAGAATTTATCTCTTCTGTCCATGTTGGGACCAACGCTGGACCAGAGTGCCCATGGCAAAACTAAAACTGAACATTGATGCACAGGTATGTTGAGTATGTACTGCTTAATAACATTGTTGCAAATTCTTCCCATTACTTTGCTAATGATTAGGAATTGGCTAATGGGAAGGTAATTTGCCAGTTTAGTTTTATCTTACTCTTTGTAGACAGGACATACCAAGCCAATTTCCAACTTTACTGTGAAGATGCTGGCAATATAGCTGTACTGGGACTTGACTAGTTCTGGGGAGGTTGGGATGTTTCCCTTGTCTTCAACAATACAAGTGGGATCTTGCCTGGACCCATAGCTTTTGCTCGTATCCAGTGTCCTCAGCTGTTTCTTGATTTCAGGTACAGTAAATGAAGATGGCTGAAGAAAAGGTTTTGTGATGCGGGGAGGGGGTTCCTCAAGAGGAAGCCAAAATAGAAAATTTGCTCAACACTTCTCACCAAAGATGATTGCAAGCACTTCAGCCTTTTCTTTTGAAGTTATGCTAGGCTCCCCCATCATTGAGAATGGGGATGTTCACTTTAGTCATTTCATATTCACTATTATTCGCAACAAATGTGACAGGACTGCAGAGCTTTGATCTAATCAGTTGGTATGGTATCAGTTGTTTCTGTCTTTAGCATGCTGCTTCTGATGTTTATCATGTAATCCTATGCTGTAGCTTCAGTAAATTGGCCATCTCATTTTTAATTACACCTAGCACTGCTCCTGGCATGCTGATCTTTAATCCTAATTGAACTCTGGTTAATCCTGTGTCTTGATGGCTAAAGCAGATTTAGGAATATGCTGGGTCATGAGATTGTGGTTGGATACAATTCTGCTGTTGTTAACAACATCTCATCATCGATGTCCAGTTTTGAGCTGTTAGTTCCATTCTTAATCTATCCCATTTAGTGTGGCTGTATTGTCACACAATTAAGCCCTCATTGTGAAGACAGCACTTTGTCTCCACAAGGACTAGATTAGTGGTATGAGGTTAAGTAGGTTTTTCTTGTGTGTGTTCTCTTATCACCTGCCACAGGTCCAATCTGTCAGCTATGAACTTTAGAACTTTGACAACTAGCTCATTGGTGGGGTTAGCAAGCCATTCTTTGTAACGGTCATTGAAGTTCCCGATTCAGGGTACATTCTGTGTCTTTGCTACGGTGCATCTTCTGAGTGGTGTTCAATATGGAGGACAGGAGGTGGTAGGTGATAATAAAAGGAAGTTTTCTTACCCATGTTTGATCTGATGCTGTGAGGCTTAATGGGATCCAGAGTCGGTGTTGAGGGGTCCCAGGATTACTACCTCCTGACTTCATATCATTGTGCTGTCACTCATGAGTTGTCTGTCCTACCTGTAGGATGTGAATCTCCCAGAGCTGGTGATGGAGGAATCTGGAACATTGGCTTTAAAGTATGATTTGGTGGGTATGACTGTCAACCTGTTGCTTGATCAGGTTGTGGACAGTTCTCACAATTTTGGCACAACTACCCTGGTAGTAAAGAGGGCTTTGCATGGCAGTCTGTGCCATTGTCATATCTGAATCCAGGTCAAGTGATCTAAGCGGTTTTATTCTTAATATGCTTTTTCATGCAATTGAGTGGCTTACTAGGCCATTTCAGTGGACAGTTTAGTGTCGACCACATTTCTGTCGGTCTAGAGTTGCATATAGGATGGCAGATCTCCTTCCTTAATGGATGTTATTGAACAGACAGGCTTTTGTGAAAATCCCCCCAGCTTCATGGTCATCATTACTGATATTAGCTTTTTATTCCAACTTTGTGTCTTAATTAACTGAATTTAAATTCCTCAGCTGTGTGGATCATGTTACTCGACCATTAGTTCAGCCCTCTGGATCACTAGTCCTATAACATGCTACTCTACACCCCAGAAATGCGAGCAACATTCCAACTACGGTGTGACAAATATCTTGTGCAAACTCATAGGTTCGTGAAAAAGTCGCGGGAAACTCACCCCTACTTCCAGTGGCTGACCTGTAGTCATTTAGCACTCCAAATATTACCTGGGCTGGAGATGGGTTTTCCACCCCCATTGGGGGAGCAAGGCCCGCCTCTGAGAGTTTATAGCCATCTGATTGGCTGGCAGCTGTCTGGTCCCAACAGCATCGTCAGAGTGATGGCTGCTGCTGAGATTACATCCAGTTCCAGTGAAGGAAGACCAGGAGCCAGGTGGAAGGTGAGTATTGGGGGTGTTTCAGCAGTGCCAGGGTGCAAAAAATCCTTTCCCGGCTGAGAATTGGTCACTTAAAGCCCTCAATTGGAACGAGGATGGTTTTTAGGCAGTTCACATCTGCCTGCAGAAGTCTGGTACAATCAGACCCATTGATCAATTGAAGCCCTCAAACATGATTTTAGATATGTGGACGTTTCTGGTTTCTTCCAGTAATATAGCCCAAAAAGAGTATCACATATGAATGATTTGCTGTATGTTGCATAGCTTTCATCTGCAATAAGAGCAACACCAATGGAGAAAGATGTTTAGTATAAAGAGCAATAGAGGGAAAGAACACTGATGTAGAGGATGGTTGGAATTTGGAAGTGAAGAAAAGTTTTCTGCAGCCAGAATTGTTTAGCAGCAGCTCATTGAAGAGAACCTCAGCTGAACGTGTACTTGCCTGCAGTTCAGTACCGTTTACGACTTCTCAGGTACTGAAGCAGTCCATGCGCACATGCAGCAAGACTTGGACAACATTCAGGCTTGGGCTGGTAAGTAGAAATGAACGTTTGCACTATACAAGAGCTAGGCAATGACTATGTCCAACAAGAGAGAATTTGGCCATCTTCCCTAGACAATGGCAATACCATCGCTGATTTCTGCACCATCAACATCCTGCAGGTTGCCATTGACCAAAAACTTAACTGGTCCAGCTATATAAACACTGACTACAAGAGCAGATCAGAAATTGGGCACTCTGTGGTGAATGACTCACCTGACTCCCACAAAGCTGGTAACCATCTACAAGGTGCAAGTCAGGTGTGTGATGGAATGCTGTTTACTTGAATGGATGAGTGTAGGCCCAACAACACTGCAGGAACTCAATGCCCTCTGAGACAAAGCAACCTACTTATTCAGCATCAATACCCCATCCACCACTTAAGCATTCACTCCCTCTACCACAGATGCACAGTGGCAGCAGAGAGTGTCATCCATAATATGCACTGCAACAAAGTGCCAAGCCTCCTTTGACGGCACTTTCCAAACCCATGATCATTTTATGCTAGACATGTGGACCAATTTAGCATGGTCCTCAAGAAAAAAAAATGAAAGACTATCTTTAATTTATATAGTGCCTTTTACCCTAGCAGGCTCTTCCAAAGTACTTCACAGCCAATTAAGTACTTTTTTTGTGGAGGCGTTATTGTAATGTAGGGAGAGTGGAAACCAATTTGTGCACAGCGAGGCTCCATGAACAGCAATGTGATAATAACCACACAACCCGTTTTAGTGATGTTGATTGAGGCATAACTATTAGCCTGGATATCAGGGAGAATGTCTCTACTCATCTTTGAAATAGTACAATAGGAGGTCTACCTCAAGGGAAGACAGGGCCTCAGCGTAACATCTCATCTGAAAGACAGTGCTGTGCAATTGATGCTTAGCCCCTGTTTTCCAAACTCAAATTTAGGCCCCACTCTGCAATGAGAAAGCTGATCATGTGCAGACAATTTTATTATTGCAATACTAATCCCATGCTAGGAAAACTGATTTTTAGAAGTATACAAATTTCAGATCTTGAATTCTCTTCATTCCCAAGTTTCACTTTGCTGTTCTGTGGATAATTTTTCTTTTAATTTTTTCCCTATCCTAACTTCTTAAAAAGTCCATCAAGCACTTAACTCTCAGAGATGCCTCAGTTCCACCATCTGCTTTGAAACTGGGATTAACAAAAATGGGAAAAACGAGTCTTTTGCTTTTCCATGTGTTAGGGGCTGATTACCTTAATTTTCTTGTTACTGATTTGTAATTTTTTGGAATCATTCTCAAATTCTGCTTTTCTCTACTTTTTTTTTAAAAGCTGTTCAAGTGATTAGTACATAATATTAAAGTCAAATCCTTATGCTTTAGAAGCCTAATTGAGAAATCAGTAAATTGAACTGTACAAAGTGAAAATACTGATCATGTATAGAAGAGTGATAACACACGAAGGAGAAAGGTCGGTTAATTTTCTGATTAGATCCTTCACCGCATTTAGAAAAGACAATCTTTCATTCTGTGTATTCCCAGCATTTTCTATTTTTATTCCCGATATCCAATATTTGTTCTGATTCTTGCCTCTGCTAATTCAACTATAAAATGTTACTGACTATTAAATTTTCTCTAAATTTATTACTTTTGCTTTTCTTCAGGGAAACTAATTGTAATAGATTGATTTTAAAACTGTAACGTTGTTGCTGTCCATATGAATAGGGTTTATTTCTATCCTTAATGTATTTATATTGCATATGATTAATAGTATGTATTTGTTGCTTGATCTGAAACTTTTAAAGAAGTGCAGAAGCAGAGGTTCTGATAGTTTTGAAGTTTTTCCATTGAGCTAATAAGTCACATAAATCTGCGAGTTGCCAGCCTCAATCTTAGTGTAAAATATGTTAGCCAATCTCTGTTGCATTTATTTTACATCTTGTGTTTCTTAAATGTCCCAAATGGATGAGGGGTTGCAGGAGTTCCATTTTAGGCCAGGAAAAAGATGAGGCTAAGAACCTTCATGAAAGGACGAAGGGTGAAGTTACTAAAGGCAAGAGTTGTTGCTAGACTTGTGAGAAACAAAGACCTATGAGTTTGAAGAATTAAATGAACAACTTTCATTGCAAAATGAAGACTACGTAGAAAATTCAATTCAATTTCACTCTACTTTCCGTATGGCAATTCATTTTGGGTACATTGCTTGTTTGTTAAAAATTTACAGAAATATTAACAATAAAAGAAAATAACCCTATCGCAGAGATCTAACTTTAATTAAAATATGTATTCAAAACTATCCAATGCTTTAAAATAATCATTGTGAGAACTGCCCTGAGTGCATTTCCTCGTCCATGCATCAAACTTCTGTTAAAAGTTTTTATAGAGAAGGGTACAAAATGAGTTCAGAAATTGATTTGTCCAGCCTCTGAGGGATTGTAACCTTTTTCCTGAATGCATCCAACAGTAATACAAAGTCAAAGGATGATTCTCATTGTTCACGCCACTCTAATTTAATCAAAATTCTTTGAGAGCAGATTTCGTTGAGAAAGGCATGGGTTCATCAAATAACCTTATTGCCCAGTAAAATAACCTCTGTACCCTTAAAGAGTCTGCTTTCCTAAGACAACAATACCAGGCGAGACATCAAAAAATGATAGCACACTCAACTACAGCATGTAGAAGCGTTTCAAGATTCTATGATCTACTCAAAAAGATTTTAATTTTCTTAGGTAGTATAACCTTGGCCACCGCATCTGTACATTTTTCCCTCCATTTCAGCTTAACTTCTACTTTGAGACCTAGATACTTGTAGTTAGTAACTGAGTCAATTTCCACGTCATGAATCTTCACAGGAACAATATCATTAACTGGCTTTTTCCTAAAGTCTATAATTAAGCTATAAGTGAAGCTGAATGTGTCCATATGCAGCAAGATCAGACAATATTCAGGCTTGGGCTGATAAGTGGCAAGTAACATTCACAATACACAAGTGCCAGGTAATGACCATTTCCACAAGCAAGAATCTAACCATCTCCCCTTGACATTCAGTGGCATTATCATTGCTGAATTCCCCCACTATCAACATCCTCGGTGTTACCATTGACCAGAAACTGAACTGGACCAGCCATAAAAACACTATGGGCAGGACACCCCCCCTCACCTGTCTGGGGGGGTTGGGGTTATGGTGCAAGCGGGGCTGATTCCCAATTGGCGCCCCTATCAGGGGCGCGCTGTCATTTTATGTGGGTGGGCCAATTAAGGCCCGCACAGCGTGACGTCCGCCAGGAAGCTCCTGGGCGTGGCAATTCCCTGAGCTGGGAGTGTGCTCTTTCGTGCGAAAAAATTTTACTGACATGTCCCCTCATGTGATGCTGTCACATTGGGACATGTCCATAACTTTTATTTTAAAATATTCCTGAAATTTTTAAATCTATCATGAAACCTTATCCTGCCTGTGGATAGGTTTCATGCTTTTTCAGAATCTCATCTGGGCTCCCGGCCTGCCTGCCAACCTTAAGTTTGGACGGGCAGGACCATTGATTAGTTCAATTACTGTATTAATGGCTTTAAGTGGCCATTGACAGGTTGGTGGGTGTGCAGCCGACCTGAAAATGTAAATGACGCGGGGTGACGCTGGGACGCCCGTGCAACGTCACCCCGCGTCATTTTACACGTTGATGAGTGGGCCCCGCCCCCTGCTCACTGACCAGAAGATGCAGCCCCATGTCTGCAAGAGCAGGTCAGAGGCTGGGAATTCTGCAGAGAGTAACTCACATCCTGATTTCCCAAAGTCTGTCCACCAGCTACAAGGCACAAGACAGGAGTGTGGGAATACTCCCCACTTGCTTGGATGAGTGCAGTTCCAACAACAATCGAGAAGCTTGATACCATCCAGGACAAAAGAGCCGCTTGATTGACACTCCATCTGCCCCCTTAAATATTCACTCCTTCCACCACCAATGCACAGTAGCAGCAGCATGTACCATCTACAGGATACACTGCAGCAACTCACCAAGGCTTCTTTGACAACAACTTCCAAACCTGCAATCTCTATCACTAGAAGGACAAGGCCAGCAGATGCATAGGAACAGCACCACCTGCAAGCTCCCCTCCAAACCACTCACCATCCTGACTTGGAACTATTTCACTGTTTCTTCCCTATTGCTGGGTTAAAATCCTGGAACTTCCTTCCTGACGGCATTGTGGTGCTCCTACAACACATGGACTGCAGCAGTTCAAAAAGGCAGCTCACCACTACCTTCTCAAAGGCAATTAGGGATGGGTGGTAAATGCTGGCCTAGCCAGCAGCGCTTACATTCCACAAACGAATAATTTAAAAAGAAAGTTCTTCTGTCTTGTTTTCATTCAGATGAAGAGAATTGTTATTGCACCATTTTATGAACCTCTCCAGCAGGATCCAATAATTACCTTTGTTATTTCTTATGGACCCACAAGTGCAAATTAAGATGATTCAGCCATGAAGCGTGAAAATGGAAGTTGTATGCTCTATTGGACTGTGACCTGTAAAGAGTTGAAGAAGTTTTAATTGGAGAACATGGTTACAATCATAGAAAAGTTACAGCACAGAAGGAGGCCATTTGACTCATCATGTCCACGTCGATTCTCTGCAAGTGCAATTCACCTAGTGCCACTCGCCTGTCTTTTCCCCATATCCCTGCAAAATTTTCCTTTTCCGATAATGATCCAATTCCCTTTTGAATGCCATGATTGAACCTGCTGCCACCACACTCAGACAGTGCATTCCAAATCCTAGGCACTTGCTGTGTAAGGAAAGTTTTCGTTGTGTTGCCATTGCTTTTGCCAATTATTTTAAATCTGTGCCCTCTGCTTCTCGATCCTTCCACCAATGGGGACAATTTCTCTTTAACTACTCTGTCCAGCCCCATCATTTTTTTTGATTACCTCTATCAAATCTCCTCTCAACCTCCTCTTCAGCAAGAACAGTCTCAGTTTTTCCAATCTATCTGAGTAACTGAAGTTTGGTGGCGCATGGAGGTAGTTATTAAATAAAGTGCAGAGGAAGCAAGCAAGCAGAGCTTTGATAAATACCTAAATTAATGGAAGGTCAGAAAAAGAACCATTAATCACAGCAGAGTGAAATTTAGAAGAAATGGATATTAATGAGCATAGTTTGGCTGGGAGGCCATATGATGATTACCTGCTTAGTATACTGTTTCAAATATGTATGCAGCCTAGTGGTGCCTAAGGAAATTGAAATAGGGTTACCTGCTACAATACCTCAGCTGATACGTACAACTCAGAATTATGTACTCAACGGTATGGGAGAAATTGAGAATGATTCAAATCTAGTCTAGAAGTGAAAGGACATTTTGCAAATCTGCTATATTGCCTGGTTCCCCATCTATAATTTATACCCCCTGGCTTCTTTGAAGAAATCATTTGCGTTTCTGTTTGCTTGATGGAAGATAAATATTTTCCTCTAAATTCATTAAAATATGTGTTATCAAGCTTATTCAATGTAGTTTTTAATCCATGTATTATTGTTAAATGGAAAATTTAGTTCAAAATTGCTTTCATTCTTCTTTAACATCCATAAAGCATAAGCTAGCTGTTAAAATGAGCAAGAAGCTACATAGAATGCCTAGTATACCTAAATACTTTTTGTTACAGGGATAATGTTTTTGCAATGGAACTGTGATCTTTTATTTACTTGCAGGAAAGATTTCTGTACCCAAGATAGTAAGGATAGCAAGTAACCCAAGTTGTCTAACATATTTTCTTAGGTGTTTTTGAAAAGCTTTCCTTCCTTACAGTTGAAAATTTGAACATTTATAAAAAGCTAAGTTGTCAATTCATAAAATCTTACATCAATGTAATGTTTTGTATAGGTTGAAAGTAAACTCGGAGATGAATTAGATGTTAAAATCTGCCATGTGAGTGATGACTTGGGAGGAAGGTTAGTATTGGTGATGATATTAAATCCAGACTTGTTCAGCCTTGTATATACTGCTCCCTTAATTAGAATTTTGTTTAAATATTTGCAGCTGGAAATGTATTTTGCAAAGGTTGGCTTCACTTTCAAAAGTAACTTGCTGGCTGAAATGCGCTTCAGTAGCCTGAGTTATTTTTTAGTAGGTGCATTTGTTATAAAACTGAAATATATGGTTTTAAGACGAGAATCAAATAAGTTTGCGGGAAATCTGTTCAAAAAATGAGGATATGCATAAAATGGTCTATTTTTATTTTTTTTTGTCTTTAAATTTTATTATTTTAATTGTTTTAATTCGAACTGTTGGATAATTCAGATTATCTTCCATCAAAATAAAACAAACAGAAGGTAGTGAATGTTGGAAAGACTGTTGCAATACTTCTAAACTGTTCAAAAATATTAGACTCCCCCACCTCACTTGAGCTGCTGGCAACTTTTTATGAGTAAAAGAGTACTCCAGGACATGCTGTGCTTTGTTGTTCCTCTTGTGCTTTCTGCCCATTTCCTAGTGCTTGGGCTCAGAGGTGAGGAATGAACTCCCCCACCTAGGGAAGGGATATAGGAGTGTACATTAGGCCCAGGCAACAGCATACAAAGGAGATGTAAGCAGGGCTTGGTGGGGGGCGCCTGGTGCTCTAAGTGTTTCCACTGCACAGCTTGTGCAGTCATTCTGCGCATTGCCTGCAGAGACTTCAATTGGAAACAATTAAATTACGAAAGAACTTAGACATTTTATTGGCAGTTTAGAGTCTGCCTATACCCTCAAAGCTGTAACAGGCTTCCAAACCCTACCGCATCAAAACTCCACCTCCACACTAACAAGATTTATTGACAGACACCAGGGAGTTGGCCTCCTATATAAAAACAAAAAAAACTGCGGATGCTGGAAATCCAAAACAAAAACAGAATTACCTGGAAAAACTCAGCAAGTCTGGCAGCATCGGCGGAGAAGAAAAGAGTTGATGTTTCGAGTCCTCATGACCCTTCGACAGAACTTGAGTTCGAGTCCAAGAAAGAGTTGAAATATAAGCTGGTTTAAGGTGTGTGTGGGGGGGGGGCAGAGAGAGAGAGAGAGAAGTGGAGGGGGGGTGTGGTTGTAGGGACAAACAAGCAGTGATAGAAACAGATCATCAAAAGATGTCAACAACAATGGAACAAAAGAACACAGGTGTTAAAGTTGGTGATATTATCTAAACGAATGTGCTAATTAAGAATGGATGGTAGGGCACTCAAGGTATAGCTCTAGTGGGGGTGGGGAGAGCATAAAAGATCTTAAGATATTTAAAAATAATGGAAATAGGTGGGAAAAGAAAAATCTATATAATTTATTGGAAAAAAAAGGAAGGGGGAAACAGAAAGGGGGTAGGGATGGGGGAGGGAGCTCACGACCTAAAGTTGAATTCAATATTCAGTCCGGAAGGCTGTAAAGTGCCTAGTCGGAAGATGAGGTGTTGTTCCTCCAGTTTGCTTTGGGCTTCACTGGAACAATGCAGCAAGCCAAGGACAGACATGTGGGCAAGAGAGCAGGGTGGAGTGTTAAAATGGCAAGCGACAGGGAGGTTTGGGTCATTCTTGCGGACAGACCGCAGGTGTTCTCCAAAGCGGTTGCCCAGTTTACGTTTGGTCTCTCCAATGTAGAGGAGACCACATTGGCAGCAACGAATGCAGTAGACTAAGTTGGGGGAAATGCAAGTGAAATGCTGCTTCACTTGAAAGGAGTGTTTGGGCCCTTGGACGGTGAGGAGAGAGGAAGTGAAGGGGCAGGTGTCGCATCTTTTGCGTGGGCATGGGGTGGTGCCATAGGATGGGGTTGAGGAGTAGGGGGTGATGGAGAGTGGACCAGGGTGACCCGGAGGGAGTGATCCCTACGGAATGCCGATGGGGGGGGTGAAGGGAAGATGTATTTGGTGGTGGCATCATGCTGGAGTTGGCGGAAATGGCGGAGGATGATCCTTTGAATGCGGAGGCTGGTGGGGTGATAAGTGAGGACAAGGGGGACCCTATCATGTTTCTGGGAGGGAGGAGAAGGCGTGAGGGTGGATGCGCGGGAGATGGGCCGGACACAGTTGAGGGCCCTGTCAACGACCGTGGGTGGAAAACCTCGGTTAAGGAAGAAGGAGGACTTGTCAGAGGAACTGTTTTTGAAGGTGGCATCATCGGAACAGATGCGACGGAGGCGAAGGAACTGAGAGAATGGGATGGAGTCCTTACAGGAAGCGGGGTGTGAGGAGCTGTAGTCGAGGTAGCTGTGGGAGTCGGTGGGTTTGTAATGGATATTGGTGGACAGTCTATCACCAGAGATTGAGACAGAGAGGTCAAGGAAGAGAAGGGAAGTGTCAGAGATGGACCACGTGAAAATGATGGAGGGGTGGAGATTGGAAGCAAAATTAATAAATTTTTCCAAGTCCTGACGAGAGCATGAAGCGGCACCGAAGTAATCATCGATGTACCGGAGAAAGAGTTGTGGAAGGGGGCCGGAGTAGGACTGGAACAAGGAATGTTCCACATACCCCATAAAGAGAAGGCATAGCTGGTACTTGGAGAAATCCAAGACTGGGAGGTTGTTCTGAATCATGGGCATATCTCTGTGGCAGGCGTAGGTGCCACTTCACCAGAGTTGCATCCCAGTGGAAACAAGTTGGAAAGTGGAGCCTGTGATCTTCACTAATTCTTATTTGACCATGACTATCATAAGTTTTATTGGTTTTCATTATTAGAGAAGCCTGTTTTTGTTTGACAGATACATAAATAGCATCAAAATAAATAATTGCATCACTTGCACAAAATGTGATTAAAATAATGTGCAATTGTTTTATCATCTGCCTCCCCAAAGTAAAGACTTTACCAAGTGCATTTCATTACATGTGCAGCTGTAATCCAAAATTGCTTTAGCCTGACCAATTACTAAACAATGTTAACAAGTCGTAATGAAGCAAACGCAATGATACATGATTTCCTGTGCTCTGAAGATGAAAATAATTTGTCATGACCAACAAAAATTTTATGAGCCCACTTTGGGAATTTCTAGTTGTTGTTTCATGTTGGCAGTTGCCACAGTGCTTTGTCCATTTATACAGTGAAGTGTGGTCATGTATCAAGCACAGTGAATTCCCACTGTTTGCAACTTCCTCGTTCGCATTTTCACCTACCTGTGCTTTGTACTTTGTACGCAACATCGCATGAGTAATGTTTGCTTATCCACGGCCTCTTCTCCCTTCCTCTCTCTTTCCCCGGGGAGACGGCAGCCATGACGGAGCAGAGACTGGAATGGTTTTAGCTGAAATGCAGCCCAAATGAAGGGATTAATCCGAAAATGTCTGAATTGCTGGCTCCAGAGCTGTAATAATGGCTCAATTCAATTTTAAACCTTCACCGATGTATTGCTCAGAGGCTTCCCTGTCTCTCCTATACAGGCACTGCACCACAATTTTGCTGCAGAGTAGCTGCCCAAACCAGTGCTGCCCTTGAAGGGCTGGAACCTACCTAATTGATTCGAAAGCATGTTCCCTGTTCCTGATTTTGCCATTTGTGAGATTTTGCGGGAACGTAACCCCACGAATGGCAGGACTTTGCTGTAATACAGTGCATAGTAAACTGCACCATGCACTTTGTTCCTGAGAAATATGATTTCTTTTTAAAAAGGAACTTCAACCTATCAGGCAGCTAAATCAACTTGTCACACTAATATATGGAAGATGGCCAAAGATAAAAAAACTGCAATAAGAAATAAAATAATTGCTTTTAATATCAAGTAGTCAGTGAGATTAGAAAAATGAAAATTTGCAAGAAAATATTGCAGATAAATTGGAAAGAACTCAAGGTGCAGGAAATTTCAAAGTTGAGTTCCTTTCAGAAACTGTATCATCTTGTCAAAACGAGAACAAAATTCATCCATTTCTAGTCAGCAGGTGGAATTTTGTAGCCCTGAACTGTACAGTGAGTAAAATCGTGAAATTATAATGTGTATTTAACTAAGGAAAATAATTATTGAACAACATATTATAGTGCATAGCAGGAGGCCATTTAGCCCATCATGTCTGTGCCAGCTCACGGAAAGAGCTGCTAGTCAGTCTCAATCCCTTGCTCTTTCCCCATAATCTTAAAGATTTTTTCCATTTTAAGTAGAGAGTCAATCCCCTTTTGAAAGTTACTATCATATCTACTTCCACCACCCTTTCAAGCAATGCTTGTGAGGCTTTGAGGAACATGATCAAAAATATAGTTGAAAAAAATGTTTAAACTCCATGTAAAGGGAAAGCATGTTGTTTAGAATTGGCCAATAATCCCTGACATCCTCAAATTTATAGTCACTAATTTTCATTATATAGCATGCTGATCATAGATCTAGAAGCACATTTTTTGTATAGAATCTGTGCCTACACCCGTCCCCAAACTTAGCACTATCTGGCGTTGCAAAACCTGTTTCTGATGATGAGTTTTCAGAACCACGGTCAATATTCGTGATGTAGTGGACTGCATTGATCCGATAGGATAGAAGGGTAGTGGGGGATATATCTCAAGCATAAACATAAGCAAGAGCAAAAGATGATGATTTTCAGTCCGGGTTTCAAAATAGTAAAAGCATCTCAAGTTCTAGGCGCTCTCTGTACAATTATACTTTCATTTTGGACAAGTAGGTGTGATGCCAGGTTCATAGGTGAAATCAGATATTTCCATAATATTCCACTAACTTCTGCTTGCCAGTTGCCTAAGGTTCACAGAAGAAAACTTGATATGAGGCCCAAAATCCACCCCATCTTTTTGATGTCAAAATGAGGGCAAAATGACATAACATAAAACATAGTTATAACGGTGCCAATCAAAGAGTGTTAAAGACATGATTTAATTCAATGCAGAACAGATTCTTGGGCTGAAAGGTGTACTTGACAGGTTTTTCTGATTTAGGCCCGGATTTTGAAATCAACTTGTGAGGCAGAGTTAAAAATGTGATTTTTTTTAATCGTTGTAGTGAAATTTGACATTCCACAAATTTAAAATTAGTTTTTCAGAACCAGTGAGGCTGTACACTAATTATGAACCATTAAAAATCCAGTTACACCTCATTCAGTAAGGAATAACTTTTTCAAGCATTTTTACAGTGAGACCAATAGCATACAAGGACAAGCTTTTGTTAGTTGTTTGTTCAGAGATTTTCACTTGATTGTAGTCTGTGGAAACTTCAACTGCTCATCCTGTGAGGAAGCATAGTATCACTGATAGCAATTTCTGGATTTCTGCTTTTAACTGTTCTTGTGTAAGCTCCAGAAGTTGCTGTCAGTTTCAGTGGAGCAATGATGGCAAATGCTGGCAGTCTTTCCATTATTACTACCCAAAATTGGGCCATTATGTTCTCATTTGTAAATCAAAGCAACTGTGCTACATAGCCTTCCACTTTGAGTTGACCAGCACTGATAATAACAGTTGTCTGTAATATTTCTTGAGCAATCCACTGAGCCAGTGTCAGACAACTCTCTTTGAAGTGATGACACACCAGTAAGTGAATTTCCCCCCTTTTAAATGAAAATGATATTTCCAGAAAGTGGAGGTGACTTTACATTTGTCAAATCGGTTTCCAGACTACGACATCCCATTAAAATAACTTAAAAGGTTAAGAGTTGGTAACCTACTGTTCTCCCTGTAGGTAATCAGTTGGGGGGGGTTTACATGTGTGGCACATCGGAAAGGATGCAGTTGCTCATATTTTTCCATTCCATGAATGTTTGCATGTCCTGACATTGGGTCATGCACTGAAAAACCTTGCGGCAGTACCACTACAGCTGCAGGCTTGGACAGCTGTGGCTGTGATCCTGACTGTTGAGATTTGAGCCTTGAGGTTGTCTAGGGTCAGATGTGTGAATAAAACATACTTACCTGCCTGTGGAACCTTCAGCTTGCCCCCAGGAATCACAGAATGGATCATCAAATCCTACAGACTCTGTGGTGATCCTGGAGCAGGCCATTGCACCAGTTTTTGCTTCCTGTCCCTCTTCCCCTCCACCACCAAGCCCCTCACCCCACCCTGATTCTTCTTTATTACAAACGCTACACTGGCCCTGCACCAACTACAGTCGTAGGTGCAGGCCCAGGCCTGTCTTGTGGGGAACCTTAGTTTTTTCAAGCAGTGTTGGAGGACGATATAAAGCCTTTTAAGTGAAAAATTGTAATGTAGCACAAAGTGCAGTCATCCTTGGGCCCCACCTCTCAAACCTGTCATATGGATTTTCCTTTTAATTCAAGAAAAGGAAAGTGTACTAAAGTATCTGAAGGCTCAAATTTTTATACTTACCTTTCTTGGGCAGGAAAGGATTTCTGATTTTTGTTTTTACATTTTAGTTAAATATTTTGCAGTATTTATGTGTTTGTAGCATTGCACCTACACAATAACAATTTGAATTTATGTAGCACCTATAACACAATAAAATGTCCCAAAGTTTTGTACTACAATCAGACAAGAATTGACACAGTCAAACAAAGAGGCATTAGAACATGTGATCAAATGTTTGGTCACAGAGAGGGGTTTTATGAAATGTGTTAAGAGGTGAGGTTTAAGCAGGCTACTCCCAAGCTTTGGGCCTTGAAGCTGAAAACATGACCATCATTGGCAGGGCAAAAAAATGTTGGGGATGCATAAGAGGTCAGAACTGCAAGGTTCTCGGAGAGTTATAAAGCTCCTTCTCTGGATTGCTTGCCAATTTCATTTAATTTTGAAAATGATTCCCTCATTTTAATAACCCTAGCATCCTCTGCCACCCACAATAAGCTATATATATAATGTTCTAAGGTGCTTCACAAAAGTGTTGTTGAAAAAAAAGGGCATCAACCAAAGAAGAATTAGGCCCACATGTTTGGTCAGAGTGGGATTTAAGGTGGTTATTTGGGGTGGAGAGACAGAGTGATTTAGACAGAGAATGCTAGAGTTTGGGGCTTAGGTGACTGAAGACACAGCTGTCAATGATAGGGAAAAAGAAGCAGAGTATACAAAAGAACAGTGTCAAAGGAATGGAGTGTTTCGGGGGAAGAGTTGTAAGGCTGGAAGTGAGATGAGGCCATAAAGGGATTTAAAAAGTGGATGAGAATTTTAAATTTGAGGCTTTGGGAGACTGGGAATCATTAAGACTTGAACTGTAGGCTCTTTGCTGTGTAGTATTCTGTGTCTATGCTATTCTTATAGGAGAGCATGATAGGAGCAACATACCTAAAAATGAGGTACCTACATGGTCAAGCTACAATACAAGACTACATGCATGCTAAGCAGTGTAAGCAGCATGCCCTGGACTGGGTTAAGAAATTGCACAACAAAAGATCAGATCTAAGCTCTGCAGTCCTGCCACACCCAGTTGTGAATTAGGGTGAACAATTAAACAACAACTGGAGGAGGAGTCTCCATAAACACCCTGTGCTGAATGATGGTGGAGTCCAACACAGCAGTGCAAAAGTCAAGGCTGAAGTGTTTGGAACCTTCTTCAGCCAGAAGTGGTGAGTGGATGATCTGTCTAGCTTTCTCCTCAGATCTCCACTATCATCACTGTCAAGAAGGCACTGATTACAACAAAGACTGTGAGCCCTGATAACATCCTGGCTGAATGCTGAGGACTAGTGCTCCAAATTGGGCCATGTCCTTAACTAAGGTATTCCAGTACAGTTACAACACTGGCATGTACCTGACAGTGTGGAAAATTGCCAAGGAATGTCCTGTTCACAAAAAGCAAGACAAATCCAATCAGGCCAATTATTACCCGACAGTCTATTCTCAATCATGAGCAAAGTGATGGAAGGTGCCATTGACCATGTTCTCAAGCAACACTTAGCAACAACCTGCTCGCTGATGCTAAGCTTGGGTTCTGCCAGGGCTACTTGGCTCCAGACCTCATTGCAGCCTTAGTCCAAACATGGACAAAAGAGCTGAATTCCACAGTTGAGGTGAGCGAGACTTCCCTTGAGGTAAAGGCAGTATTTTGTTGAATGTTATGTCAAGATGCTGTCACAAAATTGAAGTCAATGGCAATTGGGGGTAAAGCTCTCCATTGGTTGGAATTATACCTAGCTCAAAGGTGACTAGCCTCAGGACATTACTGCAGCGTTCCTCAGAGCAGTGTCCTAGACTCAACCATCTTCAGCTGCCTCACCAATGACCATCTGTTCAACACAAGGTCAGAAGTGAGTAGGTTCACTGATGATTGCGCAATGTTCAGTGCCATTTGCAACTCCTCAGATACTGGCAAAATCTGTGCTGCAAGCTGCAAGACCTGGACAACATTCAGGCTTGGTCTGATTAGTAACATTTGTGCCACAAAAGTGCCAGGCAATGACCAGCTCCCACAAAAGAGAATCTAATCACCTCCCCTTGACATTACCATCGCTGAATCCCCCAACATCAAGATCCCAGGGTTTCTATTAACTAGAAACTAAACTGAACCAGCCATTTTAATACTGTGACTACAAGGGCAGCTCAGAAACTGGGAATTCTGCAGCAAGTAACTCACCTCATGACTTCCTAAAGTCTGTCACCATCGACAAGGCATGAGTCAGGAGTGTGCTGGAATGCTGCTCATTTGCCTGGACGAGTGCAGCTCCAACAATACTCAAGCTCGATTCCATCCAGGACAAATCAGCACCCTGTCCACCACTGCAAACATTGACTCCCCACTGTTGGTGCACAGTGACAGCTGTGTGCATCATCTGCAAGATACACTGATGCAACTCGCAAAAGCTCCTTCAACAGCACCTTCCAAGCCTGTGACCTCCACCACCTCAAAGGACAAGTGCAGCTGACGCATGGGAACACCACCACCTGCAAGTCTCCGTCCAAGTCACACACCATCCTGACTTGGGAGCCTTGCAGGTGGTGGTGTTCCCATCACTGTTCCTGTTGGGTTAAAATGCTGGCACTCCTTCCCTCACTGCACTGTGGATCCAGCTATACCAAATGGACTGCAGCAGTTTAGAAAGTAGCTCACTGCCTTCTCGAGGGCAATTAGTGATGGGCAGTAAATGCTGGCTCACTTCACAATGAATTTTTACAAAAATGTACACTGAGTAAACCTTGTTCTACTTCATCATCACCTCTCTAGATCCCTCCACTGTCTCTAATTTGTCATGGACTCTTGGGCTTTACACTTTTTAGAAGGAGGTCTAAACTTACCAGAGTTCTTTGGAGATGCAGGGTACATTTTTGGTTAGCTCAGGTACCCTTTGGGGTAGCTTCAAAAATTTAAGTAAGTGCCACAGAACTTCTACCAATTAAATCACAGGTGTGTGGCTGACACCCAAGGGAATTGGAGGGTGGGCCTATGGCTTTGGCAGGGCAGATATTTTTTCCCCTCGTGCCTCGGGCACACAGGTGGCAGGTAGGACAGTGTGCGAGAGATTGGAGCAATGCACATTGTGGCAAAGGGGCTGCAAAATGGGAATGGCACTTCAAACATTTGTGTTGTAGAGGAATATGGGCATGACCAACCTGAGGCCAGAGGGAGGGAGCACACCAGCTGTTAGAGGCGGCACAGCACTCACAAGGGAGGAGGGTTAGGGTTAGGAGGAGGACAGCCAGGTTTTACCCTGAGGTAAGGGTCTACTAACTGCAGAGGTCATATCTCAATTTGACTAAATCAATGCAGAAGGCAACTCAAGTTAACCTGGGAATTTGTCACCTACATATGTACCAGCACAGCACTTACAAGGGAGGAAGGTTAGGGTTAGGAGGAGGACAGCCAGGTTTTACCCTGAGGTAAGGGTCTACTAACTACAGAGGTCATATCTCGATTTGACTAAATCAATGCAGAAGGCAACTCAAGTTAACCTGGGAATTTGTCACCTACATATGTACCACACTCCAGCAGCATCTCTAACCACATCAGTCAATCCTCATGCCCTGCCAGTGGCTCTCAAGGTTACTGTGGCTCTGAATTTTTATGCTCTTTCCAGGGCTCAGCAGAGATCTCTGTGGCAGATCAGTTGGCTGCACATAGCTGCATTAGGGCATTCTCAAAGTGCGCTTCCAGTGCTTTGACCACTCAGCACGAGCTCTACAGTATTCCCCTGCAAGGGTCTCCTGAATAGTAGTGGTGTGCTGCATGCTACATAAGTGGAATGGCCTACAAATAGAGGGGGCAGAAGCTGGGCCAACAGCTACATGATCTGAGAAGGAGGATGATGAAGGGTAGGAGGAGGCAACCCCTGTTCAGGGTCATGGATCTGACTCAGAAGAGGGCAGCAATGGCTGACCAGCTGATGGGGCAGGCCCATGTAGCCATGGCTGATTTTTTGCAGGAGAGAGCCATTGCCAGAAGCCTGTTAATCCAGAGTAGATTCACTTAGGCTTCTGAAAGCTCACAAATAACATTAGCTAGTCACTGGTGAGCAGCTTCCTCATAATGAACCTTTCACATGGAAGCCACACATCTTCAGGGAAATGCCCATCTCTGACAAGAGAGAAAATCAACAGCACATAGTAAAAGTCAATGCCATAAACATGGCTGAAACCATGACCATGATTACTCTTGGCCTCCTCGTAGTGCACAAACACAACTTGAGAAGCCCTTCACAACCTAGACTCTTCACATACTTATTAGTGGCTGCAAATGAGCCAGCAAAGGTCTACTCAAACCATGCTCACCATGCTGAGAGTGTCAGTGGGAAGCAGGACCTTACACCCAACATCTACAGCTATGATTGCATGTGTTAACAATGCTGCAGCTAATGCACATTGTTCAGGGTGAGGCCACAATAGTGTTAGAACAACTCCTCTAATAACCTTCCACATTATCCTTCCGCCACCAGCATCCAGTTTCAAGACTGTACGACATCTGCAACATGCACTGCTGCCAGAAACCTCTGCTCCCTTAGAAACCATAGCCTCTACCACATGGTAGAAGAAGGCTTCCAATGTTGTGGGGACACCACACAAATATGCTTCCCTGGAGCATACATGACATTTTGACATACAGAGCATCCACTTAGGTGACTGTGTAAAATTTGTGAGGATGACTGCTTTTGATATAGTACTCATGTTTGAAGAACACCTGGTAAACCCCATTGGAACATTAATCCTCCCTTAAAGTCAATCGTTGGACAATAAATGCTGCAAGGAACTTCTCAATCCGCAATCCTTGGTGCCCTTCTACTTTATCTGGATAAGGAAACAGCCTCCCACTGCCGTTCATGGTTGGTAACACCCTTGCTCTAATGTGACATGGATGTCATGCAGTCTTCAGTGCTACTGGTTGGGACCACCTTCATTCTGTTAATGTTCTCATTGAGGGTAGTGGTATGCACTTCTTAAAAAGTGCATAATTTTGATATGTGCAAAGTGATAGTGTCACCACGGTGAACCCATTAGTGATTGAGACAAGACGGAACCCTGCACTTGCGAACACTCTCATCAAGTAGCCCCATTCCCCTTCCCCAACTCTCTGTTGCCTTGGAGCAGGTTGCTCACCTCTTGTGCTACAAGGCGTTGAGCATGGTGGCTGGCTTTGTCATACAGGGACCCATTGAGGACCTACTTTAGACTGCGGCCTCTGCATTTCTGCAAGGGAAGCCATGGTCATTGGCACATGTGGAGCAGATGAGGGCTTGGTGGAGGGGCAGGGGAGTTGCAAGATAATGAGGTTGCTGAGATGCTTTCAGTACCTTCACCCTCTTCACTAACCTCCATAGCCATAGGCTGGCCTTCGGGTAGGTTTGGTGGGGCTGGCTACTGGTACGTAGCATTCGTCCATTCCAGCAACTGCTGTGCCACCAATGTGACTGTCCTGTTAAGGGAACACAGCACCTCATGCATTCCTTACTTAGTAGCCTGGAGCAGTAGACTGCTCCAGGCTACTAAGTAAGCTTTGCACCTATGCAGGGAGAGGTGGTGCTCTTGCATCCACGCCGAGTGACGATACGAGCATCCCTCCATGAGATTGGCCATTCTATCATGGTGGAACTCATGTGGTCAAGCCCTCAAGACAAGGTGGAGTTCATCACCGCCATAGACTCCCCCATCCGCCTGATGTCCACATACCTGCTCCTGATGCTCCAAATACTGTGCCACAAAAGGTGACTCCTGAGGCCCCATGTTCTTGCCAACTGGAGTATCATCATGACTTTCCTCCCTCTGAGGGGTACTGTGCACAGATGTTTTCCCTTCCTAGCAGCACTGTGGGTGTTCCTACAACACAAGTAGCGGTTCAAGAAGGCAGCATACCACCACTGTCTCAAGGGCAATTAGGGATTGCCAATACATGCTGGCCTAGCCAGCAACACCAACATCCCATGAATGAATAAAAAAAATGTCTCTGATACCTCCTGCTGTACTCTGGTGTGGTGCCCTTCATCACATATCACCAACTCTAGACATGCGCTACATCCCTCTGTGCTAGTATCAGTGTTAGCTGAATGTGGGCTAGTCAGACGTGATGCTGCCTCCTTGGACATCTCTTCCTCCTCCTGATGCCGGGAGAAGAGATGGCCCAGGCGTTGGGGAGTGTTTGGTGGGGCTGGTTATCGAGTGGCACTGGGATCTGTGTGTGAGACAAAAGGAGCTAATGAGATCAAGCTCTTTACATTGTGGTAGGACACTCTGAGGTGAGCTATTGCCTTTAACCATAATCGCGCTGCCCTTATCATGCAATCCCACCTTCACACGCTCTCTCATGCCAACAACCCCTTATGCTCAATGAACTGACAGCATCACCTCCACCATTATCACCATGTTAAAAAGCACCTCTGCAATCACCTTTACTCTTTGCTACAGATGATTCTCCATCCCTGACAACCAGCCAGACAGGCACCCTGGCTGCCACCATTGTTGTCTCCTCCACATTCCTATTTGGCTGTAGCCTTGTGGCCCACCCCCCAGTCTGGGCCATCTCCCTGGTATTATGGTTCATCTTGTTCTGCTGTGAGGGGACTAAGACTTCACCCTGTATATTTTTTTTTTATAAAACAGAAATAGATATCACTGGCCCTCTATCCAGCTCTACTTGTGCGCCGCCGCCGCCCCCCCCCCCCCCCCCCCCCCCCCCCCACCAAACCAGCTTATATTTCACCTCTCTTCTATTTTTATTAGTTCTGTTGAAGGGTCATTTGGACTCAAAACGTTCACACTGTTTCTCTCCGCAGATGCTGCCAGACCTGCTGAGTTTTTCCAGGTATTTTTGTTTTTGTTTTAGATATCCTCAGGGCTATTCCTAAAATTTTAAAAACTGGACAAAGATCTTTTAAAATGGCTGAATCTATGTCTGCCTGTGACTCCTGAACAAAAGGAACTATCTGGCAGTTTCGAAGAAACTTACACCTTGTTATTTCTGAAGAGACACTAGTAACACATTGTGGACTACACAGACCAAATTTGAAGAGAACTATAATAAGGCAGTCTACATTTCATAAGTCAGGCTGGCCAACCAGAGTCTATTTGCCTGCTAAGACAAAGGACCCCACAACCTTCCTTTCAATTCTTAACGGTTGAGACAGTTGACCATCTCGGAGACCCAGGCGGGGGATATGCATCCCTTGCCAAAGACAGTGTGGAGAGGTGGGAATCATGTGACATGGACAACTGGTGGAACCAATTATATTGCCTTGCTGTACTGCAAACTCAATCCGCTGCTTTGCCATCTAAAGAGCAGCAGCACAGAAAAGGGGCTCTGTCCATATTGAATACCTGGCCCCATCTACACTGTTTCTACTGGAACTTGAGTACCATCGCCTGCAAGACTGATTCATTTTTGTGTGCCCCTCTCATTGTGTGAAGTCAACTCTGCTGGAAAAGTGAATTACAGCCTGCCGACCTCCATGAAGGAATACCTCATTGGACTTTGAATCTGGAACCTGGATCATTTCCCTGTGGTCTCTGCACTGTTCATTCTTTTTTTCCCTATCCCTCTTTTACTGTATGAGTGCAAGAGAGGGCTACCTTGCCAGCCTCAACTCCTCCATGTTTTGAGTGTGTGCAAATAAACTAATCCTTTGAGTTAATCCTACTATAAGTTTGCTATGGAGTTATGAATAGAAATTGGATCACACCAAAGCTAAGGGGTTGGGAAATAGGCCACTGCTTATAAAGGGGGAAGCAAATTGAAATGCCTTTCTGTTTATGAACAGGAGTTGAGAGGAGAGATTATAGGTTTATATTAATTCCCCTCCTCTCTGTAACACCTGCAAACACAACATAAAGAATAATGTTAGCCTAGTATATGGTGCTGCCAGTGAGAAATCTCTTGCATGTGTCACGGTATCATAGTGGACATTCACATCTGTGTGCAACTACAGGAATGCTATAGGAGGACTATGCGCCAGGTCTCCCATCAGGTGCAGCATTCAGATGTGAACCATCATTTGGACCTTTGTGTGCTTGTGCCAAACAACTCACCTTGCTAGAGCGTAGCAGTTTATGGGACCTCTTCCTATATTTGATCCATCTTCTTTGATAGTCCCTGCCGTGCATACGGAAGCAGCGATCTCTTGTCATGCCCTCCTGGTTGCTGTGATTCAGTGAAGCCTCCCTGCAGATTTTGCTCCAGGCCATCCAAGAAAGGCGAGAGGTGCTGTTGCCCAGAGTTTGCAGCAGGAGGCCTTCCCGCCTGTTCCGGCAGCCACGTGTATGTAACATTGCGCGCCCGTGTCAGGACCAGCTCCTCCTCCAGGATCTGGATGTCCTGACTGTCGTGGCACGAAGCTGGCCCTCCCACTCTATTCGAGTGAGATATGCTGGCATTAGAAATAGAGAAAGAAAAGGCATGCAAGGCATCCAGCTTTGAAGTGCCTTGCACACATCTGTGTGCTCATGTTCATGAACCATGTTCTCTATCTCATCATTGACTAATATTGGGTGTGGGGAATGGTTCTGGATAAATGCAGTGTAGCCTTGTATTTGTTCCTGTGAGTCCCAGAAGCATTGCTATGCTGCCAACCACTAATTACCCTGCTGGCTTGCTCCCTGAGTCACCTTGTTCCACAAGATTGTGCATCTGCAAGGATTTTGGTCAAGGCTCAATTAAATGGACACACCCTGAGAGATGGGTGGAAAGATAGTGGGTGGAAAGATGATAGGTAGAAGGGCAAAGGATCGTGGCAAATGTGGTACGTATCAGTCATCCCCTGAGGCTTTATAGTAACTTGAGTCAGTACAGAATATTGTGAGCAGCTGATGGTGCCAAGGTGCTGCCATCTCCATGGCTGTGTCTTGTCATGCTTTTTCAGCCTTAAATTGGCTGAGTGACCGCTTTCATTATAATGTGAAGGGGTAGTAGCGATGATTATATTTTCCTATGGCAAGCCCATGATGAGCCATCTGTTCCACTGTTAATAACCAGTTGGACAACTATTACAGTTTGCATTCGCCTGATTGCTGAATGACATTTCCTCCAAGGGAAAACGGTCCTTCCATCGACTTCCTACCTCACAGCAGGACCTCTTTAGCAGCCGGCCTTTTAAACCTGACAAGGTTGCCCTACCGATGCTGGGCCAACCTTTGCCTCTGCACTGGCCCCGGTGTTAGTGGACCTGAGTCTCGCTAGCCCCTGCCATCCCCGAGTGGAAATAAGAATATTCGAGGCATTTTTTTCCCCCGAGTTGGGTTTGTGGAGTTGGGAATTCTGCGGTCCCAACTTGGAAACAAAAATTTGGTCCCCAGAATCAACATAAGTTAAATTAACATGCAAATTGTGGACAATTGTAAGCTATAAATTACACATTAAATAGGTACAACTAGGACAAATCTTACAAAGTCCACTCAGCATGTATGTCATCAATCTCAATCACAAAGTCCTTCAAAACCTTGTCTTCACAAGGAATTTCAGTTCCTTTTCCAGGATCCTCAGCATACAGCAGCGCACATCCAACCTGGTCTTCACCAAAAATGGCAAACGTCTGCAGCATTTTCTGAGCTGTGCTTATGACAGACTGGACGGTGTAGATCCATGAATGTTATCTTCAAGTATCAAAAAGCTGCAGCAGCTATATCTTTGCTTATTCTCTGCTTCTGGATCTAGACCCTGTCATCTTCAGCCTGCCTGTTGCACTGGAATCTTCAAACTTCGACTGAGTTTAGATTGACCTGTGTCCTTTTATATACCTTCAACCAGGTTCACACTCCCTAGAAGTTTTGTTTTACACTCGCAGGCCAGAATCGTCTGTTCTGGAGTCTAAGTTTAGTGGGTGGTGTGGAAGCGAGAGTGATTTCCACTGGGAGGGTTGGTGGAGGGCAGGATGGCTGACCATGTGTGATGTTGCTGTTCAGCTCATTACATATGCATCTGTGAGGAGCTCACCAATTCTCAAGGCAAGGGCAGGCAGGAAGTCGCCATCCCTGTCGTTACGTCATGGGATCAAAGGTCAGGATGCCATGTTTAAAGGGCACCCAGAAAGGCATTCACTCACTGCAGGCCAGGAGCATCAGTCTGGCTGTCATTCAAGATTCAACTGTGAGCAGAATGACAGAGAAGACAAGATGTGGCCCCATGGTTCATTGAAGCCTCCCTGAAGATTCTGCTCCAGGCCGTCCAGGAAAGGCGGGATGTGCTGTTGCTCAGAGTTGGCAGCAGGAAGCCTTCCTGTCTGATCATGGTGACCTGGACGGAGGTTGCAGCGGAGGTTAACACCCATGTTGCCCACAGGAGAACAGCAGTGCAGAAAAAGGATGAATGATCTGTGCTTCGCCAGGTTAAGTGGCACCATCTACTCACTGCAAAGTGACACTCGGAAGGGCATCTGAATGACCTACTCCTACTCCTATGTTCCTATCTTCCTATCAGGCAGTGTAAGTGTGTGAATGCACAAGGATGTCAGACAAGAGTTTGGGTTGCAGAACTCAGCAGCAGATGGGAAACGTGCACTGAATGTGTGCAAGCCACTTCATGCTCCCACTGTTCTATCAGTTACAGAACATCATGCTTGTTGATCACTTACTGGGGACGGCTCAGGAACTGGCATAGGCAGGCATGTTCCTAAACTGCTTATGCAACCATTGAGATGACACTTGATTCTTAATTCTTCATCAATGACAAGTGTTCATAGTTGGTGGAGGAAGCGACAGCTGAGGTCTCTGACACCCTGAGGACTGCTCAGCCCCAAGCAGATGACGGGTCTCTGGATTAGGCCATAAGAGACCTGATGGAGATGCAGGCAGGTAGTGGAACATCAGGCAGAGGTGCCAAAGGGCATGCACAGACTGGACAGAAAGCTGGAAGAATTGCGCACATTATGCATGTTGTCTTGGCTCCGGCATGCGAGCGCTTAGCTGAATCTGCGGAAAGGGTGACAGCCGTCTAGGAGACTCAGGTCCAGCAGAATGCACAGTAGCTGCCAGATATGTGTTCGGTTCTACACTCCATCGCCCTATCCATGAGTGCAGTGCAGCAATGGCTAGGCAAGAGGGGGACAGGCCATCTCACACTCATTCAAGGAGTCAGGGTGCCCCTTCTCAAGGAGTTGGAGGTGCCATCAGGTACACATAGGGAGAAGGAAATCCTTAGTAGGTCGGGACCCTCTAGCCTTGGACTACGAGAGGAAGCCCACCAAAGTTAGCAGAGCATAGCAATCAGCAGACTGCCTCCATCTCATCTGTGGTTGTTGGGCCTGCACCTAAATGTAGTAATAGAGAAAGAAAGATAAAGAAGTTGTGAAGGCACACAGGCGGCATGAGTGAACAACCATTGTATATACGTATGGCACTTGCTTGGAAGAGTCCTGGATTCCATTTTGCTGCCACTTTTCAGTGGTTGTGGGCATTTAATGGAGTTTGGGGCTCCATTAGAGGCCAATAATGAACTCCTATAGATTCAGTTATTTTACATTATCAACATAGTAATTACTCAATAATCCCACATGTGCAAGATTAAGCACTGGCCATCATTTCAGTGTGTGCGGCCTGGGCACGCATCATGCAAGCCGTTTCCTGCAGCTAACCATGTTCTGACCTCTGAAAATGATGTCTGCACAGAGCGTTCAATGAGGTCATTGCATCTCCTGCTGCTGTTGCCCTGACGTGAGATGTAAGGAGTACTCAAGGAATGTTAAACATGCTACGTGAGTGGCAAGGAACACTGTAGATGCAGTTCCAGGGTTGAAAGAGTGAATCTCCACACTCTCTTAACAATAGAAAACCAGAGGCTTCCTTACATGTTAGGCAAAGCTGTGGTGGGCACGTCCAATCATTACTGCCTGTCCTTGGTGATTTGTCGTTTTGGGCTAACATGCAGTTGAAGGCTGCAAGTTAGGAGGCAATGGGCAAGTTAGACTTGACTGCAAGATGATTGAGTGTAGGATGAAAGAGATCTGTGTGCAGTTGACTGAAGCCTTCGTGAGGCCTCCTCATCTCCTTATAAAGTGTAGCAGTAGACCTTGTACAAAGGGTTTGCAACCAACGTGCACCAGACTTCAATGAAGGATTGGGTTATTATTCCATGAGGTGTGAGAGGATAGAATGGCCCTTTGTACAGGAACGTGCTGAGCACCGAGAGGCTATCCATGTGAAGCAGCAGCAGCTTTAACAGGGCTCTGCAGGGTCCATGAAGGAAGGATGTTTACCTTGGCAGGGATGTCCAGAATGACGGATTGCACTAATACTAAGGCCGTCCAGGTTTGAGAATTGTAGGAGTCTCTGCCATTAGAGGGCCCAGAGTGATTGCTACTCAACAACCCATAGTGCAGGTGAGGCACTCTCAATGAGTGGACTCCAAATAACCTCAAAACTTTTTGGCTTGATAAAGATGTCAAGGGATATGGGGGCAGTCGGGGCAAGAATACGATTTCCTGATCAGTCTTCATACAGAAGCAATCTCAAGGGGCCAAATGGTCTTCTCATGCTGCTCTTGCCTGTGGATCCATTAGCTGGTTCTGCCTGAAAAAGCTCGCTGCTGGGAGCAGGTGTGAGGGTAACATTGTACATCCCTGCCGAGGTAAGATTGAAATTGCTTCCAAGTTGCCATGCATACGGACTTTGTGAGGGCGTGGGTAAAATCTCATTTCTACTTACATGTACCTGAAGTTACGGGAGAATGGATTGCTTTGAAGGTTCTACTGTGTGCATTTGGCACCAGGCCCCTCTGTATCAGCACAGTTTGGCAAAGGATCAAACTGCCAGCAGGGCAGATGTTGAGTCATGCAATTTAATTCAGCTATCATAAATCAAGATACATTAGAACAAGGTATAATATCTGTTACTAAAAAATAGCTGGGGCCTGCCAACCAGCAGAGGATAGAAAACCAAATAGTAAAGGAAATATCTTAGTGGTTTATTCTGCCTGGAATCTATGAGATTGTCATGGGCCTCTTGCACCCGTGGGATGGCCTCTGCATGTGCCTCAGTGACGTTCTCGCCCTCGTCATCACCACCTTCACCGTCATCATCGTTGGAGGAGACATCTTGATCCTTCATGTCCCCTTTAGCTAGGATGTCATCCTTTGTAGCGCGAGGTTGTGTAGGGTGCAGCAGACAACAATGATCCAGGACATACACTGTTGTGAGTTTTGGAAAGCCACGCCTGAACAGTCCAAACATCTGAACATCATCTTTAGGATGCTAAATCGTTGACCTGTGAAGGCATGTGCAGCATTGTACCCCTCATCAATGACAATTTGCGGACAGTGAAACAAGCATCATCAGCCAGGTTTCTGGGCATTATCCCTTGTTCCCAAGTAGCCAGCCCTGCAATTGCCGAGGTGCTTCACAAAGTTGTGGCACTTGAGAGTAGGTCAGAATTAAGGCATCTTGAGAGCTCGCCAGGAACAGAGCACAAAACATACAGCATTTGTCTCCTATCATGTTAAAACCCTAGCTGATGTTACTAATGGACAAGTCAGATCCCAGAGTAGAACCTGGCTTGATAGATCCTAACTTTTCTTTTGTTTAGAATGTGGAGGGCGATTACAGAACAGAGTCACAGGAGTTTATTGATGAACTTTTAACAAAAGAATAAAACTTTTATTAAATATGAAAGGATGAACTATATTACACCACTACTTTACCCCAACTAAAACTTTACAGATATACACAAATTCATAAAGATAATAAGATACAAAATCGATTTTTTAGTTTAATGTTCACTGTAAGTATACAGTCTATGTAAACTAATACATGGACTGTGCTTGGGCACACCATTCTCCAAAACCAAGTTTCTGTGGACTTCTCAACAATCTCCCCGCAGCCAGGTGCTTGTTACACCATGAGCTAACCGGTCGCACTGTAATTCTGTCTTTCTCACGAGAGTTTCCAATCTCCACGCTCAAAGAACTTGCCTTGGAATTCGCTCCCAAATGACGCATTCACTTGACGTCTCCAATAAGGATCCACCACCAGGATTTCAAGCTCTCCTTCTGATGTTCCTTCCCCTGGTCTCTTTGTGCATTGAAGCTTCACCTTCAACATGCACTCTCTGATATTCAGTCGTGCTTAGCAGAACACCACTGCTCCAAAAGCCTGAAGTTAGGAGTCACCAACCTTTAGCTCTCTCCTAAGACCTTCTGGCTATTCAAGCCCACTTTGCTTTAAGTCTTCTCCCTGCAACTCTGACTCTTTAATTTGGAGTCTTTTCCTCTGCCGCTTACTTTTAACTTCACCGGACAGGACCCGTTTCCGATTCCTGTCCTTGTTCCTTGATTTGGACCTCTTTCTGTCCTGCTCCTTGGTTTTGGGACCTTTTTTGTCCTTTGGGACCTGCTCCCTGCAATTCCCATCCTGCTTCTTCTGACACTTATTTCCGAATGGCATTCTCTTCTAAGACACCTCATCATAATTTTGTGCTGTTTCGCTTTCTTCCCTGTTTTCCCTTCTGTGGAGATATGCAGGTAGAGTTTCCAACTGAAGATATAAAAAAACAAACTATACATGCGCGCAGGGCTGTTTACCGGCCTGAAAACAAATATGCACGAACTGTGTATGTGTGGCCATTCCAGGGCCGACATACACACAGAGACTGCCTAGGCCCGTTGGGAATTGTAGCCCTCAAACTCCAAGACTGATCTCTGTTTTAAAAGGTTTTCTTCCTTTTTTTCTTTAGGGTTCGTAACACCATCCACTCAAAAGAAAGAAGGCTTTACGACAGTGAAGGTTTCTTTACAAGAACTTAAGCTATGTGTTGGAAGTTCACGATGTTATTACATTCTATGCAAATAAACTTATTGCCTCGATTCATAACTACATGGCATAATGCACAATTGCAAAGATTCAACCAAAACAAAAGCCAACATTTGTAACAAGTCAGACTAGCAGAATTTACACATCATAGCATTATCATAACTCAACCGTTGTGTTTCTTTCTTCTCTTTTTCCCAGTCTTTAACTCAACAAAGAATGTGCATTTAAGTCTGCAATCCAATTGTCCTTTTCCTTTGCTATAGGTGTAATTCTATCCTTGAGTTCATTTTCTGAACTTGTAGTAAATTCTCATTTCGAGATAATAGGGTCAGAATGGCATCTGGTCAAAATCTTTTTTAGCTGCCTCAAGGATGTTATTGAAATGATTTTTTATGTTCACACAAAAGGGTTTAATACTCCTGCTTGGTTTGATCTTTGAATATTTTACAGTTTTGTCATTTCTCCTAATCCTACTTCAAATTCTCTTTGAGCATTGTCAATCACTTCTTCCTTCTGGAGTTTTATTGTTTGTTCTAATACTTCAACTCTTTTACATAGTTGATGAACTATATAATTCCACTCCTCTGCAGGTTTCAAATGGTCTTTTGCAAACTGTTCACTTGCATGGATTCCAGCTGCTGCCTCTTGTGTGGTGTGTTAGCACTGGCAAGCACCTGTAAATCAATGTCTCCGGTCATTGACCCTTCCAGATCATTTTTGCAGTTTCAGTTCTTTTCATTGGTAATTATTACTTTCCAATTCTGCTGGCACTTCAGTTGCATCAGTAATGTTATTTGGATCAATTCTTTGCTCAACTGGGTCACAATTCAGCAAGGAGCTGTTACTCATAGGAACAACTTTGGAACTGTGACACTCCATACCACACTTCTCTTTTTCTCATTATTGTATCGAGATTCAAGAAACGCATTGTTCTTGTCATGACAAAATTCTAATGCTTCGCTAATTTTGGTTTTTAATTCTGCATTCAACCATCTGTCCTGATTCACCAGAAATTCCTTTTCCTATTTAAGGCATTTTCCGCGATACTTCATGGAGACTTCTGATGCTTGAGGTTCATCAAGTTTTATCTGAAGATCGACCATCATCAAATTTGCTTCTACAAGTTCATCACTTAGGCATTTCAAGTTCTCAGTCAAATGTTCTACTTTCTGTGACTGATGCTCAAATGTTTTCTCTAATTCTCGTTATTTTTCATTAGCAAACTCCTCTTTTGTGTGCGAAAGTTGGTTCTCACATTGATCATGTTTTCCTTCAATTGCTTGTTATCAGCAATAAGCACCTCATTTATTTGCTACAGTAGTTTTCATGTGTTGATTAAGATCAGCATGATCAAACGGTTGTTGCAATATAGTCATCACAACATTACTGTCTCCATTAGCCAAATCATTACCCAGAATTAAATCTATCCCTTCCATAGGTGGCTGAGGAATAATTCCTACTGTAACAATTCTGTTTACAAAAACTCTTTCTAAATTTACTTTACACAAAGAAACAGATTCATAAATTCCATTAATACCCCTTATTAATACTTTTACTTTCATACGACTTATGTTCCAGGTAGTTTTATCATTAGTCACCATCAAGGACTGATCTGTCCCAGTATCACTCAAAAATTTTAATATGTTTACTTATTTTGTTGGAGGAGTAAGGGAACACTTCTCTCTTTGAGACAAAATGTCCGGAACCTCCAGCTTTTTAGCAGTAATCAAAGAAGAGTTCTATGGACTATCCTGAGCCATATACCCCTTTCCAGTAGGTTCTGAGGGAACACATTTCATCCGTACCACTGCTACAGCTTTAGTAACTAATTCCTTTTCTGGGACAACCTTTCTTGAGGATTCCCCACCAGTGGTCTCCACCACTGCAATAGGTCTCCCATTTAATTTCCAGCAATTAACTTTAACATATCCAAGTTTATTACAATAGAAGCATACTATTTTCTTTACATCACTCTTAGGTTCTAGCCTATCTTCTCTATTATTTTGACATCCTTCTGTTTGCCCTCTAGAACTATTATCTTTCCCATCATCAGATTTTCTGTTCTTCCAATTTTCCTGTTGATTCTCAAATGATCTTGGTATCAGCCAAAACTGCCACTTCTCGTACCTTTGAGACTTGACCTTCATCTAAATAAGTTTTAATGGTTACTGGAATACTATTTTGGAATTCTTCCATAATCATGAACGCCCTCGTGTTCTCAAAAGTTTTCCCTAGCTTCAGTGATCAAACCAATGATCCCATAGCATTTCTTTTTCCCTTGCAAATTCTGCAAATGTCTGATAGGTTTCTTTCTTGTGGTCCTAAACTTTAATTGATGAGCTTCAGGGACAAGCTCATAAGCATTGGTTATTGCCCTTTTAACCACTTCATTGTCTGCAGATGGTTCCTCTGACAAACTAATGTACACATTGGTAGCTGTGACTGACAGGACATTAAAGCCCAAACCATCTTTTGGCCACTTCAGCTTCACGGCTATCTTTTCAAATAAGGTGAAATATCTTTCTATTCCATCCTCTGAATATTTAGGCAATAAGTGAAGAATTTTAGTTAAATCTATTTCCTCAGGGGAATCAGAATAATCCTGTGAATCACTGTCTCCTCTTTCTTTATTCCAAGCTTATCTCTAGCAAATGCATACTGTCTGAGCTCTTTCTCTGAAACTCAAGCTCAAGCTTTTGCATTTCCATTTCCATTTCTTGCAATCCTTCTTTTCCTTTTTCCCTTTCCAATTCGAGATTTTCATTTCCATTTCTTTTACCCTTTCTCCCCCTCACATCATCTCTAAACCTCCTGCCCCTTACCTTAAATCTATGCCCCCTGGTTATTGATGCCTCCACCAAGGGGAGAAGTTCCTTCCTATCTACCCTATCTATGCCCCTCATAATTTTATACACCTCAATTATGTTCCCCCTCAATCTCCCCTGCCCCAGAGAAAATAACCCCAGTCTATCCAATCTCTCCTCATAACTAAAACTCTCCAGCCCAGCCAACATCCTGGTAAATCTCCTCTGCACGCTCTCTAGTGCAATCACATCCTTGGACTCAGGAGTTTGCTGGCATCCAACTTGGAGGCATTCACCTCTTTCCCTGCCTCATCCCTCCCTTTGACAGCAGCAAATGGCAAATGACATAGAATGAATAGCAGCTCCAGACCTTGCTGGGATCTTGATGTTATGAGACCATGATTCAGAGAGCAAACCTGCTGCCATGTGGGCTTCACCATAGAGCAGAAAATGTAACTGAGCATGGTTCTCATGCAGTTGCCTCACGATCATTAGGGCGTCCCTTTATTCAGCCAGTTGTACTCACCTTGAACTCCACCCATCCGAAAAGACCCTCCTCCCATTTCGAGGATTCACAAGTATGGAGCAACTGTGTTGTGAGGAAGAGCCTTGAAAAAAATGGTGCATGTGACCTCCCAGACACGCTCCACCACCTTCAACCATCCCCCTATCACCCACCATCTTTCCCTCCCCATCACCCTTGACCTACACAATGTAACCATTCCTATCCCTTCTGTTACCCATGAACCTCCGCACCCACCTCCCGTTAGCCTTCCACCATAACTATCACCCTCCACATACCTTCTCTCCCACCTGAGCCTACAACTGCTAATGCCCCCATCCCCACCCTGACCCCTCCCATTATCGAGCCACCTGTTTTGTCTGTTTCAGTGACACTGCTCCATGAGACCTTCAGCTACCGACTAATACCCTGGTCATGCTACCCTACTGCATCTCACTCCCCCACTCACTGTGACTGTTCCTCTGCTGCCTAAAACCCTCAGTTCAACCCTAGGATCCTACCGTAGACCATCATCCCTGCCAAGAAACCCTGTCCCCCACCCAACCACAGGACCCCCAGACCCAACAAGCGAGGTCTTTCCCTCTATCCCATGTCCCTGCACCCTTGCATTTCCTCATTGTCTCCCTCCCTGGCCCAGACGGCCTGGCTTCCTCCTGCAAAGAGCCTGGCTTCTTTCCCCGGACACCCTCCCACCCCTGCCCCCCCTTAGCCTGTCTGTCATGCCCAGCCTCCATTCTGCCTTTCCACCCTTAGCCCACCACCTGTGTTGGCCTCCACTCCAACCTTCCCTTGCCTCTCATGTCCAGCTTCCGCTCACCCTTTCCCTGCCTCCCATTCCAACCTCTGCTCCATCCTTCCACCCTTAGCCTGCTTCCCATGTTTAACCTTCATGCAACTCGGCCTACCAGCACTCGATTTCAGTCAAGAGGCTGACATTTGTGAGTGGTTCCCAAGAAGGCCAAAGCAGCAATTACTCACTTCATAGTCATGGAAGAAGTCAACCACGCCAGCTACATGCTACTTATATGCTGTCATAAACGTGAACACTCTAGTTTCTAACTGGCAGAGAACTTAATTCTGGCGAGTTGGCCTTTTAATGAGTTTGCTAATACATGCAAAACGGCTTCCCGACATTGTTCGTCGGGAAGTTCGACCCACCTTTATAGTCCTTAGAACATAATTGCAAATGTTCATCTCACAGTCAGAAAACTGATTTTTGGACTCATTCGAGTTAAGTTCCCCTGCCTGCCAAGCTTCCCACTATTGGCAGGCTTGGAAGACTCCACCCGCGGTTTGCTTTTGTTTCCTAGAAACTGGGGGCGGAGGAAGGTGTCAGCTTACTTTCCTTTTTCAATTTGGGTTTGTCTCAAAAATACAAGGCTTGAAACCATGGATTTCTTCACAAACCATCTTTTCTTAGATGGGCATTCTTCAAGTGTCATAGGTTCCCCACCACCAGCCATCCCCTTGGATTCTGCTTGGTTTGGTTCAGAACTTTAGGGAAGTTTTGCTTGAGTTTAGCTTCAGATCAAATGTAAACTGGTGCTTTTGCATGTTATGGTGCTTTTACAGGAGATCTTGTCTCCGCGGGTAGCTACCCTGTCTCTGAATCAGAAGCTCTGGGTTCAGGACCCATTCCAGGACTTGTTGGCCACGGAAGGACTGTTCATGACATGGCCAGGCAGGTTGATAATCTGTTAATCCTTCCAACATGTCCATGGCAGGCAGTAAGAGTAGGAGAGATTCCTGGTCAGCCATTACTGACAATGTGCCTTGCCAGTGCATCAGTATACACAGGACTAGTTGTAAAAAGCGTGAGAAGGGCTACAGCCTATGCTGGATGAACACAGAAGAAGAAGAAGAAATGCTGTTACAAGATGGGTGTAGGAGGTTTGGAATGTTACAGCGAGGTGCCATCTCACATTTGCAAATTTCAGAGTGTTTGGTTTATGGCTTCCCTGAGTCAACCAAATGTGACCAAATTCCTACAGCTTCTGAAGGGTGCCTATAGGTCAAAAAATGAAGATGAACCACACAGAATCTGTCTTCTCCTTCATTAATTCAGCTTTTGTTTAAATTTAGGAATTGTCAACACCCCAAGGGGAAAATTGCCAATAATAAATACTGTTTGTTTAGGAAAATGTAGTTTCTTTATTGGTAATTTTTCTTCAACTTTTTTTGTACACAGAAAATGATGAATATAAGCCTCCAGTTTGGAAATCTTACCGTAAGTACCAGTTTATTTTAACTAAAATTCCAATTGGAAGATTTAATGTGGACATGCATTGTTTGCAAAAGCAAGTTTCCCTAAACAGTCTCTTCAGTATTCTGACATCCTTTCCCAATTCCTTAGAGTCAAATAGCTGAATTTTCAGGTTGTAAGGTAGCTCTTAAACCAGTTATGCTTTTGATATCTATGCAGCTATGTTTTAGGCAGAATATAGCTCTGGTTGCTGTCCTGTGCTTTTGTACTAAAGCAAAGAGAAATGTGATAAATTGAGGTTTCTTACTGAAGTACTGTATTATAGAAAATTCTATCAATTTCTTGGTGAATGAAGTGTCTTACAGTACTTTCAATAATTGTGTATAGATTATCTGAAGACTTCTGAAATCTTAAAGTCTTGGTAGCTCAATAGCTGTAGTGGTACAACACTCGACTTCCAACCAGAAGGTCACGAGTTCAAGTCACAGAGCTGCCTCTTACTGGAACTCACTTGCCTCAGTTGGGTGAGTTCTATGATTTATCAGCTGGGTCTTAAGTGAAGTGCCACAAATGAACAAAGTGTACAAATATTTGGAGGAAGAGTGTAACAATGTTACTACCCCAGCTTGAATCATACCCTTTTCATACTTTCCTGATCATGGAAGAACATCAACTATTGAGCCAGTCTAAGCCCACTTTCATATTTGCTTAAAGAGGGGTGCATGATAATAAACTGAGTTCATGTGCTGGATAAAGTCTATGTGTTGAGGGAGAAGAATTAAATGTTCCACATAGTTAAGTACTAATTCCAAGGTAGAGGACTGACACAGTGCAATGCAGGTTTGATCTGATCTGTACCTTGAGGTGAATTGAAGTAAAGAATCACAGAATTGTTACAGCACAGAAGGAGGCCATTCTGCCCATCTTGCTTTTCGAATGAGCAATTCACACAGTTCCATGCCCCCACCTTTTCCCCGTAGCCATGCACATTCTACCTTTTTCAGATAATAATCCAATTCCCTCAAGTGCCTCGATTGAACCTACCTACATCACTCACTCAGGCTGTGCATTCCAGATCTTAACCACTTGTAAAAAAACGTTTTTCCTCATGTAGCTATTGCTTCTTTTGCCGGTTACCTTAAATCTGTACCCCCTTGTAAATTTGTGCCCTCTTGACCTCAATCCTTCCACCAATGGGAACAGTTTTTCCCGATCTGCTCTGTTCAGACTGCTCATGATTTTGAATACCTCTATCAAATCTCCTCAACCTTAATACAAAGTAAAATACTATGGATGCTGATCTGCTGCTGTGGGGGGAAGCCAAGATATTTGATGATATTAGAGAGAACCAATGAGAAAGGGAGATGCAATTGAAAGAGGAGCTATTCCTACAATAACTCCAAAAAAAACTGAAATGTAAGCAATCCTCTCCTTTGCATATCTTCAGAACAGAAAATTTGTTCAAAGGGAAAAAAACCTACTAAATGTATTAATAAGATGAGAATTCAGATTTGAAGACTTTCTGAATCACAAAGCTCAGTCAATTCCTTTTGAGCATTCCAAATCATTTTTGCACCTAACTTATTGACTTGGGGTTAAAATTGGAGTGTATCTACTAATTCTAGCAGTGTGTCCACATGATTTCTTATTAATGTAATAAAAAGGTATTTTCATTATTGTCTAAAAGTATTGGTTTTAAGTTTCTTTTATTATTGTTATTCCTTTTGTAGAAACTGTGTAATGCTAACAAGACTCTGGCCTTGAAACCCCACTTACTATCCCTAAATGTGGTTCTAGGAAATGCACTGTACTGGCCATGGTGCCTCTTTAATGTCATAGCTTCCTTCTCTAAAGGTAATAGCTGTTGTTACATAGATAGTTCTAAAGTGAAGAACAGAATGTTTTTTTCCCAGGGATGCAAGTTTGAGTGTGGTCTACAATTGGCTGATTCATGAGCTAACAAAATATTACAAGTTGAGAAGATACTAAGAACAGAGAAGTGTCCTCTTAGCTATTTTGAAAGTATTGGTGTGAAATGTTTGAAGGCTGTGAAGCATAATTGTTGTTCAATGGGTGGAATTGTTTTGTAAACAATTTTAAATCTAAATAGATAGTGTAAATCTTTATCATCTCAGCTATGTCAGTCAGTGGAACTCCCTATAACAGTATTCTTGTTTTCCACTTCACACTACCTTTTGGATGCCAGTGGAGATCTGGTGTGCACTAGATTCTGAATTTTCCATTTGGTTGAAACTGGCTCAATTAGCAGTTGAAATGGGTTCAATTAGCATTTTAAATGAACTAAAGCAAGAACAATAACATAAAAGCAAAAAACTGCGGATGCTGGAAATCCAGAGCAAAAACAAAAATACCTGGAAAAACTCAGCAGGTCTGGCAGCATCTGTGGAGAGGAGCATTGTTAACGTTTCGAGTCCGAATGACCCTTCAACAGAACTAAGTAAAAATAGGTGAAATATAAGTTGGTTGGGGGTGGGAGGGGGGGCTGGATAGAGGGCCAGTGATAGGTGGAGCTAACCAAAAGATGTCACAGACAAAAGGACAAAGAGGTGTTGAAGGTGGTGATATTATCTAAAGGAATGTGCTAATTAAGGGTAGAAAGCAGGATGAGCTATTTGGGCTATCTGTACCTTGCTCGTCCTGCTTTCTATCCTTAATTAGCACATTCCTTTAGATAATATCACCACCTTCAACACCTCTTTTTGTCCTTTAGTCTGTGACATCTTTTGGTTATCTCCACCTATCACTGGCCCTCTATCGAGCTCTTCTTGTCCCACCCCGCCCGCCCGTGCCGTGCCCCCCCCCCCACTTAAACCAACTTATATTTTACCTGTTTTCTATTTTTATTTATTTCTGTTGAAGGGTCATTCGGACTCAAAACATTAACTGCGCTCCTCTCCACAGATGCTGCCAGACCTGCTGAGTTTTTCCAAGAACAATAACATCCTGTTGAGAAAGCTGAGATTGTGAGCATGTGTGAGATTGTTAGCACAATGCCTAAAAAATGACCAGAACAAATCCACTTCCTAACCACTTCAAAGGACTATAGGCTGGGGCTTAAGTGCACTTCACCTTGTGGAGCAATCTTAAAATACAAATATCACTGCTGTAAGAGGAGTTAGATTTTTACAAGTATAAGCCAGGTAAATGAGAACTGTTGACTTCCGCTGCAATCTATTTAAACATTATTTTGCTTTTTGAAATTTGTCAATCTATAAGGTTTTCTTGTTTAGTTTAATATTTTATTTTATCCTTCTTTTCTAAAGAACTATTAACCATTATTAATTCTGTACATCAGTTGTGTTGTTAATTATAATTGAACTTTGGTTCTTCACTTCCCAGTGTATCAGTTACAGCAGGAAGCTCCTAATCCAAGGAGGATTACGTGCACATGTGAGGTTGGTTTCATATTGACCCTGTATCTTTGTAAATTTTTGATGGATTTACAGTCGGGTAGTTACTATCTTGTTCATTTGTTCAAAATTACTTCAAACTATTCTTCAAGTACTTCAAAGACGACAATCTTAATACACAATCGGATCGTTTTTCAGGTTTGAATTGAATTCTGATTGGATGAAGTACTCCTACATTAAATACATTTGGCCCAGCTCTCAAACCAGACCCTTGTGATTGCAGGTCCATAGATCAAATAAGCACAGAGTTCAACAAAAGTTATTAAGGTGGTAATCTCAGAGGGGCTACATGGGTAATAGGGTAGGAAAATTGACAGCAGATACTGTTCTATACAGAGAAACGTGAAGTAGGTAGTATATTTTATGAGAATATACTTTGTTTTACAATTCAATGTTAATGGTAGTATGCTCAGCAGTGAACAAACAGATGTCTAGGAGTTCGGACACATCAGTCTTTAATGGTGACCTTGCGGGTAGTAAAGGGCATTAAGAGCAAATTGAGTTCTGGGTTTTATATGTGAGAGCATTGAACATAAAACAAAAAGTAATGTTTAACTTGTACAATATATTGGTTAGGCCACCGTTGAAGTATTGTTTATAGTTCTAGATACTCCCTTTTAGGAAGATATCAGAGCTGTTAAAAGCTCTGCTCCAGGTATTTACTCAACTTGTGCATCACAGATCCTGTGTCACTTATGATCAGGAGTTTACCTTCCACTGTCTCATGTCTAGTAAAATGACAGTGGGACTGAGGAGTTACAACAGTGAAACATTTTGTTAAATGAACTAGACACTGAATTTTACCCAAGCCTCCCTTTTTGTTACTCCAATTGTCTGAAAGAGGGACTAATAAAACCAATGAGAAAAATGTGGGATCAATTGATTTGTTTGACAGACCATCAAGTGAACAGAGTGACATTTAGAGTTAATATTACTGCAATTTAGCTTAATTTAGTATTACCTCTTGGGACAAGGGAAATAATAAATATGCCCCACAGTCCCTGTTAGCACGCTAAGTATAATTTTTCTGATCAGGATTTCTTGTACTCCTAACTGACAAATCTCAATGAAGACTTTACTGGCTTTGTGTCTCCCTGAGCAGATCTATGTGAACTGTCTGTAGATTATGTGTTTCTGTCATTTTTTCTTCCTTAACTGTATATAAAGCCAGTGTATGTGCATTTTAGAGCTGCAAGTTAAATCAACTACTCTCTCTTTCTCCACTTTCCCCCTCCTCCCCAGTAGGAGCTTTTTGTAATATTTGCTTTCCAGATGTGGGTAGTAATGATAAAGTGATGTTTTTATTCACCATCTCTTGTTGCCCTGAGAAAGTGGTGCTAAATCTTTTCCTTAATCCATTTCTCTTCTGTTAATACTGCACCCAAAAAGGTGTTGGATTTTTGTCCCAGCAGCAATGAACACTGTATGCCTAAGTCAGGATGGTAAAAGGGGGAATGGTAGTGTTTGAATATGAGAGGGGACCTTGGAGGTGATCCCATGATCTTGTTGCTTTCACCCTTCTTGGCAGTAGAGATTGTAGGGCTGGGAGGTGTTGTTGACATAAGCCTGATGAGCTATTGCAGTGAAGTCTTGAGATGGTACCTTTTGCAACTACAGAGTACTATTAATGGAGGGGTGGGTATTATGACCAGTGGCAGGGACACTGATCAAGCGGATCTTCTGTCCTGAATGGTGTTGAGCATCTGGAGTGCTGTAGGTGCACCTAACCAGGACAGTGGTAAGTATTCCATCCCACTCCTGAATTGAGTGTTGTTGATTGTAGGGAGTCTTGTGAGGGACCAAGAGTTGAGTTATTTATTGCAGAAGAGCACATGAAGTTTTTGTTATAGTTCCAGTGCTCTGAAGAACATTAAAACTAATATAAGTTGTATATTTTATTAGTCACGAGGATTTATTTAAAACCCATTATGTTGCGAACATTAATTTTTGGCTTTGAGTAAGGAGTATCTTACAAAATAAATGCAATTTCTTCTGTATAGCATCCCTTTGGTTACATTATAAGCTTATAAGCATTAGAAGCTTGGTTACGTTACAAGCTTCACTTGAACCGTGCTGGAACTAGTGTCCTGGTGAACCGAATAACTAGGGCTGTAGAGAGGGCTTTAAACTAAATAGTGGGGGAGAGGGTTCTGGAGAGGGGATATGTAGGCTTACGAAGCAAAAGGACATGGCAGCCTTACAGGAAAGCTATTTAGATAATGATACCCAGAGTGTGACAGGAAGGGACAGAGTGTACAAACACAAAAAAAAGCAGTAAATAGGGTCAAAGGGGGAAAAATGGTAAAAGGGCAAAATTAATGGCACAAAATACATGAATTAATGGCACAAATAGAGGTTAATGGGTATGATCTTATAGCCATTGTGGAGACGAGGTTACAAGAAGATCAAAGCTGGGGACTAAATGTTCAAGGGTATGTGACTTTTCAAAAGGACAGGCAGGAAGGAAAGGGTGGTGGGATAGCTTTGTTAGTACGAGATGGAATAAGTGCAATAACAAGAAAGGATCTTGGATTGGAAGATGTCAAATCCATTTGGGTGGAGGTAAGAAATAACAAGCAGAAGAAGATACTGATGGGAGTAGTCGAAAGACCCCCTGACAGTAGCTATACTGTAGGACAGAGATAAAATCAGGATATAATGAGGGCATGTGAAAAAGGCAGTACATTAATCATGGGTGACTTTAATCTTCTTGTAGATTGAGAAAATCAAATTGGCAGAGATAGACATGAGCAAGAATTCATAAGAGAGTATTCAGTGCAGTTTCTTAGAACAACGTGTTGTGAATCCAACTAGGGATCAGGCTATTTTGGATCAGGTAATGTGTAATGAGGCAGGTTTAATAAATAATCTCAGAGTAAAGGATCCCCTAGGAAACAAAATATGGTAGAATTTAGTATTCAGTTTGAGAGTGAGAAACTTGGGTTGGAAGCAACATCAAGGGTGATTACAATAGAATGAGGGCAGAACTGGCTGGAGTGGACTGGGAAAGCAGTTTAGCAGAAAAGACAGTTGATGAACGATGGCAGATGTTTAAGAAAATAGTTCATGACTGTCAACAAAGATATAAGCCAGTGAGGAAGAAGGATTCAAGGAAGGGGATTAACCAAGGAAGTTAAGGGCAGTATCAAATTGAAAGAAAAAACATACAATGTGGCAAAGATTAGTGGTAAGCCAGAGGATTGGGAAAGTTTTAAAAACCAACAAAAGATGACCAAAAAAAAATATGGAAGAGGGAGGAAATAAACTTTGAGGGTAAACTAGCAAGTAATATACAAACAGACAGTAAGAGCTTCTTTAAATGTATAAAAAGGAAGAGAGAGGCCAGTGAACATAGGTCCCTTAGAGAATGAGGCTGGGGAAATAATTATGGGGAACCAGGAAATGGTAGAGGAGTTGAGTAAGTACTTTGCTTCAGTCTTCACGGTAGAAGAGACTAATATCAATCCAAAAATACTAAATAATCAAGGGGAAAATGGGGGGAAGGAAATAAATACAATAACTATCACTAGGGAAAAAGTACTAGGGAAACTAATGGGGCTAAAGGCTGATAAGTCCCCTGGAACTGATGGGCTTTTTTTATTCATTCAGGAGATGTGAGCCTCGCTGGCTGGGCCAGCATTTATTGCCCGTCCCTAGTTACCCTTGAGAGGTACTAGCTGCCTTCTTGAACCACTGCAGTCCATGTGGCGTAAGTGCATCCACAGTGCTGTTAGGAAGGGATTTTGACCGAGCGATAGTGAAGGAGCGGCAGTATATTTCCAGGTCAGGATGATGAGTGATTTGGAGGGGAACTTCCAGGTGGTGGTGTTCCCATCTATCTGCTGCCCTAGTCCTTCTGGGTGTTAATGGTTGTGGGTTTGAAAGGTGCTATCTAAGGAGCTTTGGTGAATTTCTGCAGTGTATCTTGTAGATGGTACACACTGCTGCTACTGTGTGTCAGTGGTGGAGGGAGTGAATGTTTGTGGATGTGGTACCAATCATGCTTTGTCCTAGACGGTGTCCAGCTTCTTCAGTGTTGTAGGAGCCGCACCCATCCAGGCAAGTGGGGAGTATTCCATCACACTCCTTGACTTGGGCCTTGTACATGGTGGACAGGCTTCGGGGAGTCAGAAGGCGAGTTACTCGTTGCATGATTCATAGCCTCTGATCTGCTCTTGTAGCCACAGTATTTATATGGCTGGTCCAGTTCAGTTTCCGGTCAATGGTAACCCCCCAGGATGTTGATAGTGAGGGATTCAGTAATGGTAATGCTATTGAACATCAAGGGGCGATGGGTGGATTCTCTCTTGCTGGAGATGGTCATTGCCTGACACTTGTGTGGCACGAATGTTACTTGCCACTTATCAGCCCAAGCCTGGTTATTGCTCAGGTCTTGCTGCATTTGGACATGGACTGCTTCAGTAATTGAGGATTCGCGAATGGTGCTGAAAATTGTGCTATCATCAGCGAGCATCCCCACTTCCGACTTTATGATGGAAGGAAGGTCTTTGATAAAGCAGCTGAAGATGGTTGGGCCTAGGACACTACCTTGAAGAACTCCTGCAGTGATGTCCTGGAGCTGAGGTGACTGACCTCCAACATCCACAACCATCTTCCGTTGTGCTAGGTATGACTCCAACCAGTGGAGAGTTTCCCCCTGTAGCGTAGAATATTAAGGGAAGTTGCTACAGAGATAGTGAATGTACTGGTTGTAATCTTTCAAGAATCCTTGGAATCTGGAAAAGTCCCAGAGGATTGGAGAATGGCCAATGTAACACCCTTATTCGAAAAGGGAGGGAGACAAAAACAGGTAACTATAGGCCAGTTAGCTTAACATCTGTCATTGGGAAAATGTTGGAGTCTATTTGAAGGATGTAATAGCAGAGCATTTAGAAATACATAGTCTAATCAAGCAGAGTCAGCATGGCTTCCTGAAGAGGAAATCATGCCTAACAAATTTACTAGAATTCTTTGAGGAGGTAACAAGCAGGATAGATAAAGGGGAGCTAGTAGATGTAATATATTTGGATTTCCAAAAGGCATTCAATAAGGTACCACATATAAGGCTACTTAATAAGAGAAGAGCCCATGGTATTGGGGGTAGTATATTAGCTTGGATAGAGGATTGGCTAACTACTAGGAAGACAGAGAGTTGGGATAAGGGGGGCATTTTCAGGATGGCAACCTGTAACTAGTGGAGTTCCACAGGGATCAGTGCTGGGGCCTCAATTATTTACAATATATATTAATGACTTAGTAGAGGGAAGTGGATGTACTATTGCCAAGTTTGCAGCTGTCACAAAAATAGGTGGGAAGGCAAGTGGTGAGGGTGATTCAAGGAGCCAACAGAGGTATGGAGACAGGTTAAGTGAGTGGGCAGAAACTTGGCAGATGGAATATAATGTGGAAAAATGTGTGGTTATGCACTTTGGCAGGAAGAATAGAGGAGCTGAATATTACTTAACTGGAGAAAGACTGCAGAAGGCTGCAGCACAGAGGGATTTGGGAGTCCTTGTGCTGAATCCTAAAAAGCTAACATACAAGTTCAGCAGGTAATAGGGAAAACAATTGGAATGTTCACCTTTATTTCAAAGGGAATGAAGTATAAAAATAGGGAAGTGTTGCTAAAACTATACAAGGCACTAGTTAGACCACACCTAGAATACTGTGAACAGTTTTGGTCCCCTTATCTAAGGAATGATATATTGGCATTGGAGGCAGTCCAGAGAAGGTTACAAGGTTGATCCTGGTTATGGAGGGTTTTTCTTATGAGGAGAGGTTGAGTAGGTTGAGCCTGTACTTATTGGAATTTAGAAGAATGAGAGGTGACCTCATTGAAACATATAAGATTCTTAGGGGGCTTGACAGGGTAGATGCTGAGAGCTTGTTTCCCCCTGCGGGAGAGTCTAGGACCAAAGGACATAATCTCAGAGTAAGGGGGCGCCCATTTAAAATAGAGATGAGGAGGAATTTTTCTGAGGGTAGTCAATCTGTGGAATTCTTTCCCACAGAGGGCTGTAGAGATTAGGTCGTTAAGTAAACAAATATTTAATCAGTAAGTGAATAAAGGCTTATAGGGAAAAGGCAGGAAAGTGGAGTTGAGGATTATCAGATCAGCCATGATCTCATTGAATGGTGGAGCAGACTTGATGGGCCGAATGGCCGCCTTCTGCTCCTACGTCTTATGGTCTTATAAAAATAAGATAAATATTTCTTACGGAGAGCATCATTTAAGCACCAAAATTTAAATTTTAACTGGCTTTAAATTATTCTTTTATGAAGCCTTATGATTCCACTATGCAATAATTAACTATGCAGTTAACAACATTTTTGAAGATGCAACAGAGAACAAGGTCTTTCTTTGTTATGAGGATTAAGCTGAAACTCCCATAGTTATTTAATGTTTGTACTGTACAGAACCCTATAAATTTAAGTTTTTAAATTTTCTCATTGAGCAGCACAGGACTTAATGATCCTGTCAAAGATGGAAGTTTTGTTTCAGTGCCATTTTGTAAAAGAGAAAAATTAGCCAGACTTTCTGCTCCTGATGAATATTTAGTGACCCCTTACTACAAAGCATGGACATTGGGTGAGAAGAGGATTGGATTTGACTCTGAGGCACATAGGAATTGAAATGTCTTGCTATCTTGTCTAATACATGAAGAATGGCCTGCTAGTGAGTGGAATGTTGCTGGCACCATGCCTCTCTGCAATTAGGGCAATCACAGTCCTTATGGAGGATAAAGGGTTAAGGGAAGTCATTCAATAGAAAGTAAGTAATTTTAAGATGATCAGAAATGTGTTGCAGTTGTATAATCTGTTTGCAGAGTGCACATATCTAAACTTAAAAAAAACATTAAAATGGAGCAAAGTTAACGGGTAAATAATGTAACTCCCTAAGTGTTACATAGTTAGTACTGAGATATATTGTAGCAGTCATATAATACACCTCAAAAACTTTTCTACATAATAGTTATGTCTTGATGTTACCACAAGTTTGAGATAATCAGCCTTTTAAACTCGAATGCTGGAGTTTCATCACATGTATTTCCCATATCACACCTTTTGCACAGATTGTTGCTTAGTACCCTGACTGTAGTGACACTAGAGAATGATGCAATCTGGATATATTTATACATATGCATGAACATTTGGTTCCTAAATCATATTGGAGTAATATAACAACATAACATCCCTCTTTCTTTAAAAAAAATGCCTCGAAATATCAATTCTAATCATTGACTATTTTTGCCTTGGTCTGGATCTTCTGAGCGGCGGTATTGATAAGCAGATGCTGCTGATTCCCCCAGCTCGACGCTTGTGCAAATTTCTTCTGGGATCTTCCTATCCCAGCTTTCACATAAATATGCAGCACCCCTCAGGGAACTCCATCGGAGTGGAGTAGAGTTGCAAGAAGACAGGATTCATCCTCTTTTTACGGCACTAGCTGCTGTATGGTAAACTTAAAGGTCCACTCTTTGAATGTTAGTGACCTTTTTTTCGGCCATAGAATGTGGGCGTCACTGGCTAGGCCAGCATTTATTACCCAACCCTAATTGCCCTTGTTCAGAGGGCATTTAAGAGTCAACCACATTGCTGTGCGTCTGGAGTCACATGTAGGCCAGACTAGGTAAGGACAGCAGATTTCCTTCTGTAAAAGACATTACTGAACCAGATGGGTTTTTAATTGGTTAGAATTTTAATTCCAGATTTTTACTGAATTCAAATTCTACCATTTGCAATGGTGGGATTTGAACCCAGGTCTCCAGAATATTACCCTGAGTCTCTGGGTTACCAGTCTAGTGACAATACCACTACGCCTCCCCCTGAGTGGATGAATGAATGTGTAAATGGGTATGTTAATAGGGTGGCTGAATGGTTAGGAGCTGGCACCAATTTTGCTTGTGAGTTCAAATCACTTCAGAGACTTGAGTACAGAAATCTAGGTGGACACTTCAGTGCAGTACTGAGGGAAATGTTATTCTAATGGGGGTGTTTTCTGGGAAGGATCTACTTGCTGTAGAGGAAGCGCAATGAAGGTTCACCAGCCCGATTTCTGGGATGTCCAATGAGGAGAGATTGAGGAGATTGGGCCTGTATTCTTTAGAGTTTAGAAGAATGAGAGGTGATCTCATTGAAGCATACAAAATTCTTACAAGACTCAACAGGGTAGATGCAGGAAGGATGTTTCTCGTGGTGGGGTGGTCTAGAACCGGGAGATAGAGTCTCAGAGTCAGATGTAGGCTGTTTAGGACTGAGATGGGAATTTCTTCACTCAGAGAGTGGTGAGTCAATGGAATTCTCTTTTCCAGAGAGCTGTGGAAGCTCAGTCATTGAGTATGTTCAAGACAGATTGATAGATTTCTAAATACTATAAGAAATGAAGACTATTCTTAATATTTTGGGGGAATATTGTGTTATTCTGTGGTGTGTGTGTGTATACACATGTGTTATGATTTGATTAAGCTGGGGAAAGGTTATTAGAAGACATTCTCTGGGGGATTTAAAACATGAAAGGATAGAGATATTAGGCTTGAGGTACAAGTGAATAGGTTGGATCTAATATTCGCATTTTTAGATAAGTTGAGAGTTTATTTCAATATCAAAGAGAAGTCAGAGATGACAAGAAAACTGTTTGCATTTTGCAGGAGTTCCATAGGTAAACAGAAGAGGGTATATTATATTTTATTGACTTGAAAGCAGAGACAAAATATAAAACATGAAATATTTTAATTTTAGAAGGATTTGAGTTCAAAGAGGTGTGAGGACAATGGAACATGAGATGAAAGGGGGAAAAAAGATATATCAGAGTTACTATGGAAAGCTGAGAGATGCTGTTGAGCTGTTAGCTGTAGCTCTAGACTGGGAGAAGATGCAATTTGAATAAGTTATCCAGTCAAGCCAGAAAAGTCTTGGGCTGCAACAAGTCATCTTGTTCTAAAGTCTTGGATTTCTACAGCAGAGTGGAAGCAAGTTAGGGGTCAAGTGGCATGCCTTTATTAAAGCTACAGCAGTTTGCCCAAGTCATATTTCTGGATTTTTTAATAGTTAAACATCTATAAGGGAGTGTTACCTAGAAGGTGCTTACTTGTGGGTCTGACCAAGTAGAGTGTCTTGTTGGGGGGAATGATTTGTAAGACTAATTTTAATTGTGCAAGTATGATCTTGTGTGCTTAAGTTTTCTTTCATTCTTGTTAATAAAACTTTTACTTCTAAATGTTTAATTTTTCTAATTTTTAAAATCCATAAGTGTTACTGGACTTCTTGCTGCTGAGGTAAGTACATCACCTTCCTTGTAATCGGGTTCCTGACCAACTTTTTAAGTCAGGGGTGGAGCAGGGAACAGCGCCCTGTAAAATCCAGCCCACAGATAGATTGGAAGGGAAACGTAAGCTGCAGTATCATAAAGCAGAACTTGAGGAGAAGTACTGCCAGAGCAAAGACCAACTCCAGAATGCTACTTTAGCTCAGAAGATGATGCACAACATTCTACCAATTCAGCAATACCATGAATAATACTTTTGAGAAAAGAAAACAAGCTATAAAAGGCTATTATGGTGCTCAATTTAATTATAAAAGCCAATTGTTAATTTTCTTCAGTTTAGACATAATGGGCGAAATCTTACGAATTCCGGATTATTAGAGAACGATGTACGACAAGATGCTTGTCGGGACCCTGTGGAAGTCCTGACACACAGATTTATATGGGAATTACCTGGGAAGTTTAAACTTCCAATGGCAATTTCCCTGCTCCCCACGATCCTCTGTAAATATCTCTCACTCTGAGTTAGAGCTGGAGACTTCAGACAGTTCTGGTGTACTTACCTGAACTGTCATCTAGGAAATGTTAGACAAATTAAAACCTAGTCCAACTCCTGGGTAACTCCACAACTGACTGCACAATCACCTCCCTGGGACCACTCGATTACACCCCCCGACCTGACCAACTCTGACCGAACCCAACTACCCCCACTACTCCCTGTACCACCTCATCACCTACCCACTCAACCACATAGGATCATAGGAAATAGGAGTAGGAATTGGCCATTCGGCCCCTGCAGCCATTTTACACTTGGTGGGGTGTTAACTGGCTCAGGGCGAGATTTCTGCTCCCATCTGGGGTGGAAGTCCACCTTAGCTGCTGGCAGTCCAATTGGTAGCAGTGCTGTAGTCCCAGCTGCCAGGTTCGAGCACTGGCCACTGCTGAGTCTACAGATAGTCCCCAAAGAAGAGGTTATGGAAGCCAGACTGAAGTTAAGTCCGGTGCATTAGTGGACCCTGTCTGGCAGGCCTCATTGATGGAGTTGGGGGGCTGAGTTTGAGAGGTGAGGGGGGAATTGTAGATAGGGTTAAAGAGGGGCATATGATCTTGGGGTGGTGCCTCTGATGGGCACAAGACACTCCCAAAGTAGGGTTTTCACCACCCTCCCACCCCACACCTAACACCTTGGCGTAAGCCCCTCTGCTATAGGTAAAATACGGTGGGGATGGAATGAAGACTTCAGTTGGCCTCTTTAGCGCCTCAATTGGACCAAGGGCCTGTGGCCCAATGGGAAGGCTGCAGAAGGCTACACTCTTGCCTTCAAACACGCTGATGGGGGAATGTAAAATCTAGCCCTCTGTCTTTTGCCAGCTTTTCTGCTTGCTGCTGTGCTCGCTCTTTTTCTATTTCATATTTCTTCTTTTAAATTCTCCAGCATTTCTCGCAGATCGTTACTCATCTCCAGTAAATTATTCTCCGATTGTGATATAGTGTTAAGCTGCATTTACAGATCATTAATTTGATGCCTGAATTCAGTGCTGTCATTCTTTTCTTATTCAAATTCTTCTATTTGAAGCACGTGCTGTTGAAGTTTTGACCTGAGGTTCAGAATCTTCCTCTTGGGTACCTCTTCTGCTAACTGTACAGCCTGCAATTTCTCTTCCTTATGCTCTTTTACAGCATGCCACATTATGTCCTGCTCAATCTTCAGTCTTTCCACACCAATGACTTTATTTTGTTGTTCTAATTTTTCATTTTGGAGTGCTGAGAGTTTCTGAAAATCATCTTTGGCTGCCCGAACTTTCTGAATTAGCTCTCTTTTTCTGTCAAGAGCTCTTTAATATTGGCTTTGAGAATTTCAATACCTGACTTCAACCCATTCATTTGCGATGGCAAGTTATCTCGCATAACAATGGAATTTACGCCGTTTGTAGGCTCTGTGACTTTGGCAATCGTTTTTCTCTCTGCTATAATAAAAGCAAAAAACTGCAGATGCTGGAAATTCGAAACAAAAACAAAAATACCTGGAAAAACTCAGCAGGTCTGACAGCATCTGCAAAGAGGAATACAATTAATGTTTCGAGTCCGTATGATTGGTGAAGAGTCATTCGGACTTGAAACGTTAACTGTATTCCGCAATGCAGATGCTGTCAGACATGCTGAGTTTTTCCAGGTATTTTTGTTTCTGATTTTTTTCTCTGCCATCTCTTGCAGCTCTTTTTCAAGCTTTCCTTTCAGTTCTTTTGGTACTTTACATGGGGAATGAATCACTGGTTTCTTCACTGGACCAACCATGATGTGATACTGAAAAACTTCAAATCATCCAACTGGGAACCCATTTTCATTCAAATTTTCAGAAAGATTTTCTGGTATAGTCTGAGTGGGATGATTTTACTCTGTGCTCTACTATCAAGCTTCAACCTGTTAAGGCTTACTTCTCACATTCTTCCTGATCTGAATGGTTGTGTCAATTTATTTTCTCTGCGAATTGTCAAATCCAGATGTTACATGCAGTTTTATGGTTCCTATGTTTATTGTATCCTCAAACTCATTGTCATCTTCCACATATGGATGTTTTGGTTTCTTTTCCTTCTCATTTGTCTTGTTGCTCTGTCTCTGGTAACTCCTTTACCATCTTTTTTCTTTGTATTGCACATTTTTTGAGTGATTGGACTTTCCACAAGCTCTGAAGTTTGATCTGCATGCAGGGCATTTCCTCCTCTCTGAACTCATGGCCATCCACAGCTCTTGCGTATCTTTCTCTATCTCTAATGTGCATTTTTTTTGTGCTGTCTCACTGCATCAACCCTGCTGCCTTTCTTTTCATTTAAATGAAGGCTAGCAGTTTGCTTGGCCAGCATCTTTATCTGTCTACTTGTAGCTTCATGTGCTCTGGCAGTATTCAACAGCCTGCGATATCTTGTCCTGTACAATCAGACCTTTTTGTACATCAGGGTGTGCAAAGACGTATTTAAGTTGATCTACCAGCCTTTCATCTGTTACTTTGCAATTACATTTGCTGGCTTTGTTTTTTAAAAATTGATGCATGGAATGTGGGCTTTGTTGGCTGGGCCAGCATTTATTGCCCGTCCCTAGTTGCTCTTGAGAAGGTGGTGGTGAGCTGTCTTCTTGAACTGCTGCAGTCCATGTTGTGCAGGTACACCCATAGTGCTATTAGAGAGGGAGTTCCAGGATTTTGACCCAGCGACAGTGAAGGAACGGCAATATATTTCCAAGTCAGGATGGTGCATGACTTGGAGGGGAACTTCCAGGTGGTAGTGTTCCCATGTAACTACTGCCCTTGGCCTTCTAGATGATAGTGGTCGTGGGTTTGGAAGGTGCTGTCTAAGGAGCCTTGGTGAATTCCTGCAGTGCGTTTTGTAGATGGTACACACTGCTGCTTCTGTGTTTTGGTGGTGGAGGGAGTGAATGTTTGTGAAAGGTCATTGATGAAGCAATTGAAGATGGTTGGGCCGAGGACACTACTCTGAGGAGCTCCTGGGGTGATGTCCTGGAGCTGACATAACTGACCTCCAACAACCACAATCATCTTCCTTTGTGCTAAGTATGACTCCAACCAGTGGAGAGTTTTCCCCCTGATTGCCGTTGACTCCAGTTTTGCTAGGGCTCCTTGATGTCACATTCGGTCAAATGCGGCCTCGATGTCAAGGGCAGTCGCTTTCAACTCATCTTGGGAGTTCAGCTGTTTTGTCCATGTCTGAACCAAGGTCAGGAGCTGAGTGGCACTGGAGGAACCCAAACTGGGCGTCAGTGAGCAGGAGCTGTCGCCAGGAGCTCCTCAGGGTAGTGTCCTCGGCCCAACCATCTTCAGCTGCTTCATCAATGACCTTCCACAAACATTTTATACCCTCCACCACCAATGCATAGTAGCAGCAATGTGTACCATCTACAAGATGCACTGCAGGAATTCACCAAGGCTCCTTAGACAGCACCTTATTGCAAAGCAAGTGCCACTTGATAGCACTGTTGATGATCCCTTCCATTACTTATGATGGAGAGCAGACTGATGGGGCAGTAATTGGCCAGTTTGGATTTGTCCTGCTTTTTGCCTACAGGACACACTTGGGCAATTTTCCACATAGCCGGTTAAATGCCAATGTTGTAGCTGTACTGAAACTTGCTTGGCTAAGGGCGTGGCAAGTTCTGGAGCACAAGTCTCCAGTACTATTGCCAGAATATTGTCAGGGCCCATAGCCTTTGCACTATCCAATGCCTTCAGCTGTTTCTTGATATCACGTGGACTGAATCAAATTGGCTGAACACTGGCATCTATAATGCTGGGGACCTCTGGAGGAAACGAGATGGATCATCCACTCGGCACTTCTGGCTGAAGATTGTAGCAATTGCTTCAGCCTTGTCTTTTGTGCTGAAATTCTGGACTCCCCCATCATTGAGGATGGGGTATTTGTGGTGCCTCCCCCTCCAGTGAGTTGTTTAATTGTCCACCATTCACGATTGAATGTGGCAGGACTTGCAGAGCTTAGTTCTGATCCGTTGGTTCTGGGATTGCTTAGCCCTGTTGATCACTTGCTGCTTATGCTGTTTGGCACATACCTATGTTGGTGCGGCATGAGGCTTCACCAGGTTGGCACCTCATTTTTAGGCATTTCTGGTGCTGCTCCTGGCGTGCCCTCCTGCACTTTTCATTGAACCAGGGTTCATCCCCTGGCTTGATAGTAATGGTAGAGTGGGGATATGCCGGGCCATGAGGTTACAGATTCTGTTCGAGTACAATGCTGCTGCTGATGCCCACAGTGCCTCATGGATACCCAGTCTTGAGTTGCTAGATCTGTTCAAAACCTATCCCATTTAGCATGGTGGTAGTGCCGCACAACACGATGGAGGATATCCTCAATGTGAAGGTGGAACTTTGTCTCCACAATGACTGTGTGCAGTGGTCACTCTGCCAATACTGTCATGGACAGATGCATCTGTGGCAGGCAGGTTGGTGAGGATGAGGTCAAATATGTTTTTCCCTCTTGTTGGATCCCTCACCACCTGCCGCAAACCCAGTCTAGCAGCTTTGTCATTTAGGACTCTGTCAGCTTGATCAGTAGTGGTGCTACCGAGGTGATGGACATTGAAGTCCCCCACTTGGAGTACTTTCTGTGCCCTTGCCATACCTCTGTGCTTCCTCCAAGTGGTGTTCAATGTGGAGGAGCACTGACTCATCAGCTGAGGGAAGGCGGTACATGGTAATCAGCAGGAGGGTTCCTTGCCCATGTTTGACCTGATACCACGAGACTTCATGAGGTGCGGAGTCAATGTTTAGGACTTCCAGGGCAACCCTCTCCTGACTGTATACCGCTGTGCCATCCCTTCTGTGGATCTGTCCTGCCGATGGGACAGGACATACTCAGGGATGAGAAACTGAGAATTGAGAAATTGTCAACAGGCTCACCTGGTTCCTGCCTCAAGCTTTGAAATTCATATTGGTGGATCCAATGGTTTGACTTTGGCTGGAGGTGCATGCTGAATTTCTCAAAAATTTTGTCAGTTTTTACTGTCATCCTCAGTTGTCTCCCAGCTATTAAATACATCTAAACATTTTTCTCCTGCCCACAATTTAGATGCAGTTGACCCTTTCCTCTTTGCTAGTGCCTTTTGGAAAGCTACTAAATGTCAGTCTCCAGTTTTGTTTATTCTTCTCAAATACCTCTACAACAACATCATCCCCCTAATTCATCCTGAGCTGGAGTTGTGTGTTTATTGCTGCAGCAGCAGCCATTTTGATGTACACAATTCACTCAGTTTTTTTCTCTCTCTGACACTAATTCGGTTAATTTTTATCAATCTAATTAATTTATTTTGTTTATAATGCCTGGGTTTTGCACAGACACCTGCTGCCACCATGTTATATCTTGTGGTTCCTCGAAGTTTGAAATAATCACCTTTTTAAACTCAAAGTCTGGAACTTGATCAAATGTAATTCTCAGATCATACCATGTGCTGCAAACTGGTAAGTTGTTGCTCAGTACCCTGACTGTAGTGCAGGAGTGAGTGATGTGCCTGTGTAGATACTTGTGTATGCGTATGCATGAACATATAGTCTCTATAACATATTGGAATGATATAACAATAGTAATGTAAAAATGCCAACATTTAGATCATAACCAATTGCTTAATTGTGATCTCAAGTCTTGTTTGTATAACTAGATACAGAAATATAAATCTGTTTAATCCATTTCAAATATAGCTACAGACAAAAAATAGGCTCAACTGTTATAAGCTTTAATGGCTAACTCGCTGAAGCTTTGAAAGGATTAGTAAAATCAATGTGGTTTTAACTATGTTACTTTTCCTCAAACTCTCAGTTACAGTTCTTCTGAATGTTCCATCTTGTGGGGTGAAAACTGGAGACTTAATAGCCACTGGGGCTCTTATTTTAATAGAGTTACTGAAATGTCAATCCTTTATTAAATTGACAAGTGTATACTTATTGGTACAGTCAGTTCCTGCTGTTTGCTTTCACGTTTAATTAAACTAGGATTAAGCATTATGATTGTTTTTAAGTGTATTTCCTTTTAATCAGGGTAACATATTCTGTTCATGCAGTGACTAAAATCTTGCAATGAATGCCTTATCTTTTAAGTATTCATAACAACTGGTTTTGAGGAGAGTAGAAAGTGCTCCCTTAGCATCAATTCACAAACCATGTATCAGACCTTTTTAGCCTAGGATAATGCTATGCAATATTTTTAAATGTATTTTTTTTGCACACCTTAATCCATCTGACAGAAACAAGTATTTTCTATTTGCTCTGTTGTTTAAATGTATCTCATTTTTGCTTTTATGAAATCTGCAAAAATAATATCTGCAAAAAGGTGTTTCTCTCATACTATAAACATTTTATAGCAGAAAAGGAGGCATAGAACAGATGCCCAAATGTTCAAAATGATGGCCAGGTTGCATCCACACATTCCAGGTTGGATATGGTTTAGATATAGGCATCCAGGGCACGCATGTGGAATAGGTACTGTGTCCTTCACACATGGAAATATGGGGCCTAATGCCTGTTTGAAGCCCACTTTGCAAAGTTGAATTGTTTGAGTGCCCATGCCCTAATTACAGTTAGTATCACCTTTGATTAAGTTTTACAGTGCATGATAAATATAGTACGTATTGTGTATTATGTATTGCAGTACGAAAGATTGTTTTTAAACAAGTAGACTTCTTTTTACTTGCAGGTGGAGAGCAGACCCAAGTACTATGGAAGAGAGTGAGTGCAGGTTTAGTTTTTAATTTTGCATTTTCTGAAGCTGCTTGTTTAATTATGTTTTAGATGGAGTAGTGAAAAAAGCACTTCAATAAAAAAAATTGAATTTTATGAAACTTTTATTCTGTATATTTCTGCTATGGTTGCAGGTTTTTGAGCATTATAAGAGTTACTTGCCTTACTGGTCTTGCCATTCTATGCCTCTAATAATAGAAGAACAAAGAAAAGTACAGCACAGGAACAGGCCCTTCAGCCCTCCAAGCCTGTGCTAATCATATTGCCTGTCAAACTAAAACATTTTGCACTTCTGGGGTCCGTATCCCCCTCTTCCCATCCTATTCATGTATTTGTCAAGCTGCCTCTTAAACACCACTATCGTACCTGCTTCCACCACCTCCTCTGGCAGCGAATTCCAGACGCTCTCTACCCTCTGTGTAAAAAAAACTTGCCCTGCACATCTCCTCTAAAGTTTTCTCCTCTCACCTTAAATCTATGTCCCCTAGTAATTGACTCTTCCACCCTGGGAAAAAGCTTCTGATTTTCTAGTGTCAAATAAATTGCTATTAAGGAAGTAAATTGCGATGTAAGAAGAGGGAAAAGCTTTACATGGAATTACATAGGATATACAGCACAGGAAAAGGCTGTTTGGTCCAACCTATCCATGCCAATGTTTATGCTCCAGTCGCACCTCCTCCCATCCTTCCTCACCCAATTCTATCAGCATAACCCTCCATTTCCTTCATCCACTATTATTGTTGTTTCGTATTTCTCCCTGAAATATTCTGAAGAGCCTGATGTACAAATAAATACTTTGAAGTGCAGGCTCAGTTATTTGGCATGACCTATATAGTGAGCAATGCATATCTTTTTGAAGAGGTGTAAGCTACAGATGGTAGCTCCAAGAATTACTCCCCTCTCTTATAGGCAAGATGCCTAATGACCAACACAATTCATGCTGACAGTTTACCCATCAAATTTGAATGAGAGACAAAGCTGAAAAGAGTGCATGCCTGATTTGCTATTATTGGGTGAGCCACTCATTTGAGGCACTGTACTAGACTAGGAATTTAATCTTTAATGCTTACCATAACCCAAACATGTGCCACTTTTTGAGTTTAAGACATTTTGCAACACCAAATACAATACTTGAAAATACATTCACATTTCTATCTTTGCATTCTGTGTGCAGTGTGTGTTGGTTTAAGGTACACCTATCATAGCGATTAGAGCCAGTCACTCCTCTACCCCGTGGGCAAAAGGTCAAATTACTGGTACAATTCATGTGCTGGACCTAATAAGCTTTGTGCAGAAAATGGCCTTAAATTTTAATTTATCCAGAGTTTATGGTGCTGGTATTTTACCCACCCACTCATCTCTGTACAGAAATACACATTTCTCTGCACCTCTGTTTTCAGAACTGTTCAGCAGGAAGACTAAAGATCAATGCCATTCTGGACATTTGTTTCATGTGCAAATAAAACATTAAATATTCTCACATTGAAACTATGCATTGCTAGATAGGTAGTAGAATATATTTTCTCGTGTTGCCACATAGTAAAGTCATGCTTTGGGAGGAGCCAAACATAGCAAGGATTACTATTACCAGGGGCTGCAGAAAAATCAGGACTGGGAATTAAACATTGCAGGCCATAACAGATTTAGAAAAGATAGTGAGGGAAAAAGGGGACATGGAATAGCTGCACTTATCAGGAATAACTTATGGGCAGTAGGAAAAAAGTGACACAGCTAACAGCAAGACAAAATAAATAGGGATAATAAAAAAGGATCCATCACACTAATTGGCGTAGTCCAAAGACCGCCTAATCGTGGAATGGAGGTGGAGGAAAAGACATGCAGACAAATTAGGGAATTGAGAAATAAACATAAAATAATAATCATGGGGGACTTCAACTATCCTGATATTAATTGGACAGCAGAGGTAGGTAAAGGGGAAAGGAAATTGAGTTTCTACAATTTCTACAGGACTCCTTTCTAACCCAATATGTAAAGAAAAACTCAACAAGGGAAGATTTGCTATTGTATCTGGCAATGGGAGTGAACCAGAGCAGATAAGATAAATGAAAGTAGAGGAACATCTAGGCAATAGTGACCATAATATAATATGCTTTAAGATGATGTGGAGGACATATGTATGACAAAAATTAGATTGGAGAAAAGCTAATTTTGAGCGACTGAAAATAGAACTTGGGAAAATAAAATGGCCAACAATATTGACAAACAACGATATAGAACAACAATGGGAACTCTGTTCAACAGAGTACAGGAAAACTTATTCCACAGAAAGGAAAGACCAAACTAAACATCAGTGAGACTCCATGGATGAACAAAGACATAAGGTAACAATTGAGGATTAGGAAAGAGGCATACATCAGGAACATAGAGAACAGAGGAGTACATGATAAGAGAAAGTATGAAGAAATTAGCAGAAAAATATAAAAAAACAATTAGGATGACAAAGGTGAATTATGAAGTTAAATAATCAAGGAACGTGAAACAAACTAATAAAATATTTTACAGGCACATCAATAAAAAAGAGAGGCTATGATGGGAATAGGGCCATTAAGGATAGACAGGATAATACCACAGGTAACGGGAGAAAGATGGGAGAAATATTAAATAATTATTTCACTTCAGTATTTACCAGTGGGATAGAACAGGTAGATATGACATGAATGATGAGACGAACAAGATAAGTGCATTTAAAATGAAAAAAAGGAATGTACTGAGTAAACTAACCAAATTCAATGAGGATAAAGACGCTCAGATGGATTGCATCCGCACATTTAAAATAATCTAGGCAGCAGATAGCAAAGGCATTTCTGCACTTTATTAAATAATTCTTGAGAAAAAGGTGCTGTGCCAGAAGGCTTGTGGATAACTAATGTAACTCCTATATTTAAAAAGGAGGATAAAACATGTCCAGGGAAATATAGCTTAGCATCGGTAGTAGGAAAAATAAAGGAATCCCCACTAAAGTGTAGAATAGAAGAACATCTAGAAATGAAAAATATAATAATGTATAGCCATCATAGATTTCAAAAGGGAAAATTTTGCTTGGTCAACCTTTTTTGTGTAGGTAACAGCGAGAGAGTAGATAATGGTAATGGAATGGATGTAATTTATCTGCATTTTCAAAAGGCCTTTGATAAGGCACCCCGTAATAGACTAATGGATAATGTCAGAGAATGCAGAGTCAGGAGACAAGTGGCAGAATGGATTTCCAGCCGACTTCAAACCAGAAAGCAGAGAGTGGGGGTAAAGACTAGTTATTCAGAGTGACAGAAGTTTGGAAGTGGTGTTCCACAAGGATCAGAACTGGATCCACTGCCGTTCGTAATTTACATTAACAATTTGAACTTTGTAATCAAAAACATACTTTCTAGATATAGGTGACACCAAATTTTGGAACGGTGGGGGGCGGGGTTGGTGTTGTGGGGGCTGGAGGGATAGTCAATACTGAGGACGCCTGCAATAAGTTACAGGAGGACATTAATAAACTTAGTGGGCAGCATTGGCAAATGAATTTCAACATAGATAAATGTGAGGTACGACATTTTGACAGGAAGAATAGGGAAGTCGTTTATTACTTGGAAGGTGCAAGGTGAATTGGGGTAAAGGAACAAAAGGATCTTGGAGTACAAATGCACCAATCACTAAAAGTTGCACCACAGGTTAGCAAGGCCATTTAAAAAAACCAACAAACCTAGGATGAGGCTTCATTTCCAGACGGATAGAATTTGAAAAAAGAGGAACTTATGGGGAACCTGTATTGAACCTTGGTTATACCACAATTAGAGTACTGCCTGCAATTCTGGTTACAATATTATAAAAAGAATATAGACGCACTGGAGAGGACATAGAGAAGGTTCACAAGGGTGCAATACCAGAAATATGTGGGCATACATCACGAAAGACTTTTCTCTTTACTCTTAGAAAAAGAAGGCTGAAGGGTGACTTAATTGAGGTTTTTAAAACTATAAAACATTTTGAAAGAGGGGATACAAAGAAAATTTTTCTGCTTGTGGAGAAGAGCATAACCAGACGCCATCAATATAAGATAGTCACCAAGAAATCCAAAAGGGAATTCAGAAGAAATTGACTCAGAGTGGTGAGAATGTGGAATTTGCTCTCACAAGGAGTGGTTGAAATGAATAATATAGATGCATTTAATGGGAAGCTATTCAAGTATTTGAGGGAGAAGGGAATATAGAATTATGATGATGGATTTAGATAAGGGAAGATGAGAGGAGGCTCGAGTAGATCATGAACACTGGCATGGGACTGGTTGGGCTAAATGGCATGTTTCTGTGTTGTATATCCTATATAATCTTACGTAGTGATTCTGTTTAACTGGGACTCCACTCCTGGACCAGTATCAGGTTACCTTAGATTCCCAGCTGTGAGCCCCTCCTGTGCCAATCATAAGATGCCATAGATTGTCAACTCTGACCCCTCCTGGGACAGGATCAAGTTATGTTGGATTGCCAGCTGTAAGGCAGCAGTAATATGCAGTTGGCTTATTATCAATAATCATTAGAGTCTAAAAGTCTCATGGCATTGGAACAAGTTTTAAAAAAAAATTTGCTCCTGGGCTGTGGGCATCGCTGGCAAAGTCAGCATTTGTTGCCATCCCAACTTACTCTGAGAAGCTCATGGTGAGCTGCCATCTTGAACCATTGCAATCTGTGTGGTGTAGTTACATTCTCAGGAGGGGAGTTCCAGGTTTTTGATTCATCAACACTGAAGGAACGGTGATTATAGTTCCAAGTCAGGATGGTGTGTGTCTTGGAGGGGAACTTGCAAGGGGCATTGTTCCTGTGCATCTGCTGCCGTTGTCCTTCGAGGTCGTAAAAGTTGTGGGTTTGGAAGGTGCTATCAAACGAGGCTTGGCGAGTTTCAGCAGTGTATCTTGTAGATGGTGCACACTGCTGCCACTGGGTGGAATCTCGTGGACGCAACAAGCACCCCTGTGCTACTTGCCTCCCATGACAGACATACTAGGCAGCCCCTCTCCCAAATGCCCATTCCCCACAGCTCACTCAGAAGTCCCTGTTCCCAAATCCCTTTCCATCATTCAAACTGCAAACCCACTTCCTGGGGCTGTCAGGCCTCCCCCGCCCACCACGGCACCCCGACCCGACTTGGGCCTGAGTTCCTGACGTTGCCTGAGTACTCCTGTCACTCCTAACCAGCTGCAGAACAATTTTGGAACAGAGTGCTGTGCTGGATCAGTATTCCAAGGTCCTTCGTTCCTCCTGTCCTTGTAGCTGAGATGGTGTGGGCTTTGGCTGTGCATACACAAACGCATAATGTGCACATGCAGACAGGGAAGATATTCAGGCTGCAGCAAGAGGAGACTCAGCGATCTTCTCAGTCGCTGCCCGGCATAATCCGGGACAAATGGCATCCCAGGAGGTCCATGGGACATGAAGACAAATTCCAGGACAACCTCATAAAATCCAGGACAGTTGGTCACCCTGCTTGTGCCACTCAGGCACCTGAAAGGCCAGCAGTGGACGTTCCCTGGGATCAAGGGTCCAGGGTTGGAAGTCCCACCTGCTGAGAGCTACTGGCCAATCCGAAGCCAGTAACTCGATTAAAAGGCAGCATCACCAAGGAGGCTGTTGTTGCAGCTGGTACAACATTCACCTGGAACCTAGGATCATTGCTGGATCCCAGGCCAGAGGTGAATGATAGCAGGAGGGGTTCACAGGGTAGGGGTCACGGGGGAGTGAGATGAAGTGGGTCAGTCAGCTCTTATGGTTTTATGAAAGGGAAATTGTATTTGCCAAATTTATAAGAGTTTTTTGAGGATGTAACTAGTAGGGAGACAAATGGGAGCCAGTAGATGTAGTATACTTAGATTTCCAAAATGCATTCAATAAGGTGCCACGCAAAAGGTTAACACACAAGATAAGGGCTCATGGAGTTGGAGTAATATATTAGCATGGATTGAGCATTAGTGTTGTTGAATCAAAAACCTGGAACTCCCCTCCTGAGAATGTAACTATACCACACAGACTGCAATGGTTCAAGATGGCAGCTCACCATGAGCTTCTCAGAGTAAGTTGGGATGGCAACAAATGCTGACCTTGCCAGCGATGCCCACAGCCCAGGAGCAATTTTTTTATTAAAACTTGTTCCAATGCCATGAGACTTTTAGACTCTAATGCTTATTGATAATAAGCCAACTGCACATTACTGCTGCCTTACAGCTGGCAATTAATTAACAGACAGGAAGCAAAGAATTGTGACAAGTTGGTAGGTTGTAGCTGGTGGAGTGTTGCAAGGATCAGCGCTTGGGCTTCAGCTATTTACAATCTATATTAATGATTTAGACGAAGAAACTGACAGTAACGTATCACAGTTTGCTGATGATACAGAGCTGGTAAGAATGTGAGCTGTGAATAGGAAGCTAAGAGGCTGCAAAGAGATATAGACAGGTTAAGTGAGTGGGCAACAAGGTGGGAGATGGGGTATAATGTGGGGGAGTGCGCAGTTATTCACACGGAATAATTTTTAAAAGGTGTGAAATTCTAAATGTTAAGTTTCAAACGGACTTGGCTGTACCCACAAAAGGAACATAGAGTTAGCATGCTGGTACAGAAAGGAATTAGGAAACCAAATAGCATTTTCACCTTTATTGCAGGGGGAATTGGAGTACAAAAATAAGGAAGTCTTGTTATAATCATAAAGAGCTTTGGTGAGACCACAGCTGGAGTACTTTGTGCAGTTTTGATCTCCATTTTTAAGGAAGTATATACTTGTCGTGGAGGCTGTACAGCGAAGCTTCACTAGATTGGTTTCTGCGTTGAGAGGGTTGTCCTATAAGAGGCTGAGTGGATTAGGCCTATACTTTCTGGAGTTTAAAAGAATGAAATTTGATCTAATTGAATCATGTAAGATTCTGAAGGGGTTTGACAGGGTGGACATTGAGAGGTTGTTTCCTCGGTTTGGGGAATCTAGAACTCGGGGGCACGGTCTCAGGATAAGGGATTGATCATTTATGACTGAGATGAGGAGAGATTTCTTCACTCAAAAGGGTTGTCAATCTTTGGAATTCTCTGAGCCAGAGAGTTGTGGATGCTTAATTGTTGACTGCATTTAAGGCTGAGATAGTCAAGTATTTGGTTGCGGGGAAATCAAGGGATATGGGAAGTGGACAGGAAGGTGGAGTTTAGGCAGAAGATCAGGTATGATCATATTGAATGGCAGAGCTGGCTCGAGGGGCAGTTCATGCTCCTTTTCCTTATGTTCCTATGACTGCTTAGTGCTGGATGGTGTTGAGCTTCTGGCATCTGGCAAATGGAGACGATTGTGCTTGTAGATGGTTGACAGGATTTGGGAAGTCAGAGGTAAGTTACTTACTGCAGAACTGCCAGCTTCTGACCTGGTCTTGTAGCCACAGTAATTATATGGCTTGTCTAGCAGTTATCTTTCTTGTCAATGGTAACCCCCAGGATTTTGATGGGGGAGATTCAGTGACGGTATGTCTTATGACGGAAGGAAGGCCACTGATGAAGCAGTTGAAGGTGATTGGGCCTAAGACCCTGTAGCAGTGTCCTGGGGTTTAACTGATTTGCCTCCAAGAACCACAACTACCTTCCTTTGTGCTCGGTGTGACTCCAATCAGTGGAATACTTCCTCCCTGATTCCCATTGACTTCAGTTTTGCTAGTGCTCTTCGACGTCACACTCAGTCAAAGGCTGCCTTGATGTCAAGGGCAGTCCCTCTCATTTTACCTCTTGAATTCAACTCTTTTGTCCATGTTTGGACCAAGATTGTAATGATGCCTGAAGCCTTGATGGTATGATCCCAGTAGGGAACGTTAACGTTTAAAGAGAAATTCGAACACCTAGTGATCAACTGAAACTACACCACAAAATTTGACTTCAACCAGTGCTATCCATGGGTAGATGCATTTATGACAGCTAGATTGGTGAGGGTGAGGGTCAACTAGTCTTTCCTTCATGATGGTTCTCTCACCACCTGAAGCAGGCTCAGTCTGGCAAATATGACAGTCAGGACTCTGCTACGTCAACCTGTCATTATGCAACTGAGCCACTTTGATATTGCACTTTGAAATCCCCCACCCAGAGTACATTCTGTGCCCTTGCTGCTCTCAGTGCTCCTTCTAACTGGTGATCAGCAAGGAGTAGCACTGATTCATCAGCTGAGAAAGGTGGTAGGTGGTAATCAGCAGGAGGGTTGCTTGCTTATATTTCACCTGATGCCATGAGACTTCATGGGCTCCAGAGTCAATCTTGAGGACTCCCAGGGCAACTCCCTCCCCATCGTATACCACTATGTTACCATCCCTGATGGGTCCTTCCTATTGGTGGGGCAAGACATATTGAGGGATGGTGATTGAGGAGACTGGAACTTTGGCTGCAAAGTATGATTTGGTGAGTATGACAATGTCAGACTTTTGCTTGACTAGTCTGTGGGACAACTCTCCCAATTTTGGCAGAAGGCCCCAAATGTTATTGAGGACTTTGCTAGGTCAACAGGGCAATGTGTGCCTTTCTTCATTTTCCGTGCCTAGGATGATGTTGGGTGGAGTGTCAAATTCTATTCTTGTTTGAGCTTACTGTTGCTGTTAGTTACAACTGAGTCGCTTGCTGGGACATTTCAGAGGACAGTTTAGAGTCAACCTCCATGGTCTGGCATCACATGTAGGTCAGGCCAGGTAAGGATAGCAGATTCCAATCCCTAAAGGAAACTAATGAATCAGATAGATTTTTACGACAATCCAGTAGGCTCATGGTCACCATTACTGAGTCTGTATTTATTAATTAATTGAATTTAAACTCCCACAGATGTCGTGGTTAGGATTTGAACTCTGCTGTCCCAAGCATTAGTCCTGGCTTTTAGTTCAGTACATTACCCATTACCATTATGCTGCTGTTCCATTGAAAATGCATGGAATAGCTCTAAAATTCCACTGGGCATTTGCTCTGTCAGTGGCATAGATGCCCACCCCTAATATTCCGCTGACCCTGTCCCTGGGATTTGGGACATAGTCAAGATAAGGGCAAATAGGCCAACCTAAGTCCTAACTTGTCACCTGTTCACCTGGACAGCACTGGAGAACAGTTTCCATGATTATGTTTACATCTGTTACTTTTATAATTTTAGCCTTTAGTTAGATTACTGAGATTTTATTCTGCTATTTCTTTGAAAACTGTTCCTTTATTTGCATTATTTTTTCTGCAGGTACTTGGCTGAAGAGACCTAAGATTGTATTTAATTATCAATCCTGATTTGTATGGTGGATAAATTTCCTATAAGACAGCTACATGAATTGCAGGTAAACTTTGGCTTTAACATTTTATGACAGAAATTCATTATTTTCTGTAAACAGGTTTCATGGAATGATTTCACGAGAAGCAGCAGATCAACTGCTAAATGTAGCAGAAGGCAGTTATATTATTCGGGAAAGTCAACGCCAGTCTGGTACCTACACCCTGGCACTGCGGTTAGTGGTGATTTTAATTATTAAATGCAGGGTGAAATCTTAATGCATGAGCTATCAGTTAGATGACTATTATTCTGTACTATCAGTAGGATTTTTTTTTATTACTGTTTTCATTCTGACCAGATCACACCACCTGTATTTTATAAGATAACCAGTAAACTGGCTGCATGTTCAGTATTTTTTGCCACTTGATGTTTTACATTCACATTACATCTACCTGTTTCTTGACCATTGTAATACATTTTCAGTGTGTGAACTTGAATTATTATTTTTTAACAGAATTGAGTCATTTTGACGATGTATTATTGAACCTTTTAGGTGTTTGTTACGTCTTGATTTTGAAACCAGTGTTAAATATTGGAAGAATTTTCTGGAATGGTTAAAACAGGTAACTGCTATTCCAGTTGAATTAAGTTTCAAGGAACTTCTAAACTGACATTGAAAATCTCATCTTGAATTGTGAATATAATCCAGAATGCCTAATTCTTGATTAGGAAAGTGCATAGACAAATACCAACAAAATAAGGGAGTACGTAGGAGACAATGGCTGGGATTTTCCATGCCCGTCGGCGTCACGTGTGTTCGGTGGCATGATCGGATAATATGGCGAGAAGGCCAAAAATCGGTTTCACGATGTTGTGAAACCAGTTTGCAATATCGGGCCGCATTCCCTGCCATTGAACATCAGGAACCTTATTGTGATACATCAACATATTATAAGGCCAGCCCGCCAGACTCCTCTCCCCCTGTTGGATCGTACGCCCGCGCTGGCGGGAAAACACACTGACATGTTTTACAACAGCATTTTTAAGGCATGCACTTGGCGGGTTCCACTTCACTCGGGACTTCAAGGTTTGTTTGCCTATCTTGCTTCGGTCAGCACTCGCAGTCATCAGTGCCAGGCTTCACAGACAGCAGCACGTCACTTTTAGGGGGGTTTACGATTAGGTCTCTACCTACCAGATCAGCCATATGTGGATGACTTTTCAACAGCTGCAGGGCAAGATCTTGCTTGGGGAAGGGAGAGAATTGGCCTCAGGAAAGGGAAAAGGCTGCAGAATGAGAGCTGTACTGGGGAAGGAGGGTATCCCAGGGTGTCTGTAGGGACACATGTTGATCTGTGCAAGTGGCCTCAAGATGGTGAGGGCTGAGGAGGCAGTCTCCAGAGGAGATGAGGCCAGATGGACATGCGAGGGTATGTGTGTGAGAATGGGTGGTGATGTCTCTTGAGCTGGCAGTGAGTGAGATGCAAGTGAATGCATAATGGGCTTGAGTGTTGTTTAGAGTGATGAGATGGTTGCCATACTCTGACTGCATGGATGAGATCATTTATCCTCTATCTGCATTGGATGGCCAACCTCTTCTTTGCAATGTTGGCACTGATCACCACTGCCATCATCTGCAAAGCTGGATTGATAATGTAGCTACCCCTTCTGTGGCCAGAGAAGGGGTAGAGGGCATCACAGTGGGCCTCCATGGAGTCCAGAATGAGCTTGAGGGCTGCAACCTTCTTGCCTTTTGGGGCCCTGTCATCTTTGCTGCAGTCCTGGGCTGGAAGCATTGAGAGCAGCTGTACTTCCAATGTGGTGCCTGGTGCTATGAAGTGGCGAGGTGACGGAGTGGCAGGTGTGGCAGCCCGCCCACCATCGAAATGGTGTGTATCCCGGGAATGCATAATTAATGCGGCAATACCGTGTGAAAAGCCGCCATTGCAGCCGGTGGAGAAACCATCGTTTTACCTGCCCACTACCGCATTTAGTGCAAATCTGGGACTATTCCACCCAATAGTCTCTGTTCTTCCAGTTTCTTGTGGGCAGCAATTCTTCACTATTTTCAGAGGATCAGGAAGTTGAAGCATTGGAATTGCTTTTTTTTTTTATTCATTCACGGGTTGTGGGCTTTGCTGGCTGGCCCAGCACTTATTGCCCATCCATAATTGCCCTTGAGAAGGTGGTGGTGAGCTTCTGCCTTGAACCGCTGCAGTCCATGTGGTAGGTACACCCATAGTGCTGTTAGGGATGGAGTTCCAGGATTTTGACTCAGCAGCAGTGAAGGAATGTCAAAAAATTTCCAAGTCAGGATGGTGAGCAACTTGGAGTGGAACATCCAGGTGTTGGTGTTTCCATCAATCTGCTGCCCTTGTCCTCCTAGATGGTAATGGTCGTGGGTTTGGAAGGTGCTGCCTAAGGAGCCTTGGTGAATTCCTGCAGTGCATCTTTTAGATGGTACACACTGTGCCTGTATGTCGGTGGTGGAAGGAGTGAATGTTTGTGGATGTGGCGCCATTGGGCAGACTGGTTTGTCCTGGATGATGTCAAACTTCTTGAGTGTTGTAGGAGCTAGACGCATCCAAGCAATTGAGGAGTATTCCATCACACTCCTGACTTCTGCCTTATAGCTGGTGGACAGGTTTTGTAGAGTCAGAGTTACTCATCGCAGGATCCCTAGCCTCTGACCTGCTTTTGTAGCCACAGTATTTACATGGCTAGTCCAGTTCAGTTTCTGGTCAATGGTAACCCCCAGGTTGTAGATAGTGGGCGATTCAGTGATGGTAATGCCATTGAACGTCAAGGGGCGATGGTTAGATTCTCTTGTGTCGGAGATGGTCATTGCCTGGCACTTGTGTGACGTAAATGTTACTTACTACTTGTCAGCCCAGCTTGGATATTGTCCAGGTCTTGCTGCATTTGGACATGGACTGCTTCAGTATCTGAAGAGTTGTGAATGGTGCTGAACATCTCCACTTCTGACTTTATGATGGAAGGAAGATCATTGATGAAGCAGCTGAAGATCGTTGGTCCGAGGGCAGTACCCTGAGGAACTCCTGCAGTGATGTCCTGGAGCTGAGATGACTGACCTCCAACAACCACAACCATCTTCCTTTGTGCTAGGCATGACTCCAACTGGTGGGCGTCAGTGAGCAGGTTATTGCTAAGCAAGTGCCATTTGATAGCGCTCTTTACTAAAGATCGAGAATGGACTGATGGGGTAGTAATTGGCTGGGTTGGATTTGCCCTGCTTTTTAGTGTACAGGACATACCTGGGCAACTTTCCACATAGCTGGATAGATGCCAGTGTTGTAGCTGTACTGGAACAGCTTGGCTGGTGCGTGAAAAGTTCTGGAGCACAAGTCTTCCGTACTATTGCCAAAATATTGTCAGGGTCCATAGCCTTTGCACTATCCAGTCCCTTTAGCCATTTCTTGCTATCACGTGGAGTGAATCGAATTGGCTGAAGACTGGCATCTGTAACGCTGGGGACCTCTGGAGGAGGCCGGGATAGATCATCCACTTGGCACATCTGGCTGAAGATTGTAGCAAATGCTTCAGCCTTGTCTTTTGTGCTGATATGCTGGACTCCCCCATCATTGAGGATGGGAATATTTGTGACGCCTCCTCCTCCGGTGAGTTGTTTAATTGTCCACCACCGGTCACGACTGGATGTGGCGGGACTGCAGAGCTTAGATCTGATCCATTGGTTCTGGGATTGCTTAGCCCTGTTGATCACTTGCTGCTTATGCTGTTTGGCATGCAAGTAGCCCTGTGTTATAGCTTCACCAGGTTGACACTTCACCTTATTTTTAGGTATGCTTGGTGCTGTTCCTGGCATACCTGTCTGCATTCTTCATTGTCTTCCAGATTCATACTGTATTCTTCAGAGGTTACCACTTCTGGACACTCTTGAGCTGATGAGGAGAGTTGCCCACGGACTCACTGGGCACTCATTTGGGGGAAGTCTTGTTCGCTGAAGACAAATCTGGTACCACCTTCTGTACCATTACTGAAGACATTGATTATTAAGTAGCATTACTAAATCATATCCAGTGCATTTGGTAGTGGCGAAGCATATGGTTCACTCTGATGCTCTCAAATGGAGGTATCAACCAACTGACCTCCTTTTCATGCTGCTGAATTGCTTCGTTTTTCAGTTAAACACACTGTTCCATGTAGAATAATTATAAGTGAATATTGCCTGAAGTCATCAAATTTTGTAAGGGATTACAAGTTTAAGATGTCTGAAAAATAAATTTTGTCAAATTACTTTTTATATTTTACTGATAAGCCTATTCAGAAGCTCCTAGAAGTGAGAGAGTAAATTAACCATCTTCAGGGAATGAAATTAATTTGGAGCAAGACAGAATTATCCGGCTTAAATTCTCCAAGTATATATTTTTTTGTTCAGCAGCTTTTAGTTCCAATTGCCTGCTGGGTTCCTGGATTGGATAATAATATCATCTGATGGAAAGAAAAGGATGTCAATTGCTTACTCAGTGGTTGTTTTGGAGGAAAGTGGTGATCGGTATGGTGAATGATGATATAAGTCTGTTGATATATACTTTGATTTCCAAAAAGCATTTGTTAGTGTCCCATATTAGGCTATTGATAAGATGCGTAATATGGGAGCATTGGGCAGATGGATTATGCTGGTTAGGTAAATGGTTGAAATCTAGTAACCAGAGGGTTGCCATTATTGGGAATGGCTCTGAATGGGGCATGATCCTGAGTGGATTTCCACAGGACTCCATGTTGGGACTGTTGCTGTTCATCATTTTCCTTGATAATTTCGATGAGAGCATTACTGAAACTTGAGAATGACGTGAAAATACATGAGTGCGTAAATGAAAATAAGTAGGCTGCAGGCTAATTTAGCCAAATAAGATCAATAGACCAGTGTATGGCAGCTGTCCTTCAATGCGGACACATGCAGTCTCATGTTTTGGTGTTAAGAAACTCTAGGCATGCTTGTGCTATGTAGGATACCTGTTAAATGTAACAGCTTGTTGAAAAGACCTAGGGTATTGGTTCATCACAAAATAAAGATGCTCACACGGTATAATGTGACTGTAAGGAAAACAAGTAGGGTTTTAGGTTAGATTGTTAGAAACATGAAGTTTACTGTATATAGTGCTTTGATACGTCCACAAATGGGGTATTTTGTCCAAGTTTGGTTCTCGTACATGGTAAAGCATATTGCGGCTTGGGAAAGTACAGATGGCAGCAAATAGCCAAAGCTGATATTTTTAGCAGAATTGTTGCTTCCTGAAATGCTCTAGCCGCACTTGCTGGAGGCCTTGATTACACAGTTCCTTAAAGGGGAACTTGACAAAAATCTAGCTAAAGAGGATGCTTCCAGTTATAAAGGGGTAATTTCCAATTAGCTGTGACTATGAAGAGTCATGAGCTACTGCAGTTTCCTAGATGTTTGCTTGATTGCATTAGAGACTTAGAGGATTTTTCCCAGTTTATGAATTGGCTACAGGGTTTATTCTCTCTCTGTTTGGCTCTTCCAGGAGATTATGCCATTAAGAGATGAGCCAGTGTTGAATATGGTTACACCTTGTCCGGGTGGAGTAGGCCTGATGATGTTTCTCTGCCCTTTTCTCATGTTGATAATACTGATGCTTTATTTAAGTAAGTGTCTACTTTCAAAAAGCATGTTCCCACTCAAAAGGAAGGCACAATTATGTAAACTGTAACTAGTATTTTTTTCATATCACAGTTGTAAAATTGGAATTGACAACTTGCATCTAAATGGTACATTGTTGTAAAGAATGTCCCCAAATGAAGGGTTTAAGGAAAAAAAGACACAGGAATGTAGAGGCTAGGAGATGGGGGTCAAAGGGACGGGTTTTGAAATAGTGTTTGAAGGAGGAGAGGGAGGCAGAGAGTCCGAGGGAGGGAATTCTAAAGTTTAGGACCCAGTTAAGTGAAGGCTCTGCTGTATGTGGTAGGACAAAGAGGAGATGGCTGCTTGCACAAAAGATCAGTCAGAAGAACAATGTGTTTAGGGTGAGGAGTCAGGTACAAATACAAGGCTGGCACAAATTGCATAAGTAAGGCATGACTATGGAGAAGTTTAAAGGTAAAAATGAGGATTTTAGATATAATGTGTTGAAAGACAGGGAACCAATATGGGTCATTCAGGATGAGGAGTGAGCATTGGTGCAGGACATGATAAGTGTAGTAGAGTTTTACAAATTTGTATTTATAGAAAGTTGAACATGGAGAGCGTGGGAATAGCTGAGTATCAGTTGCAAAGCAGCAGAGATTTGGAAACCTGTGGAAGTGACGTAAGCTGTTTTTATCATAAAGGTGTTTTGAGGTCTAAAACTAAGCTTCAGGTTGAACAGGACATGAAGGTTGTGAATGGCTTAGGTTAGCCTGAAACTGTCCGAACAGAAGGATGGAATCGGTATCGAGTGATGGGTACTTATAGCAGGGGCCAAAAACAAAAATCAGGTAATCTTGTGTTAAGGTTTTCATATGCTCCCAAAGGTCATGTTTTGTAGATGTAGTGAGAAAGAGAAAGCGGGGGGGAGGATGGATGCATATGAGAGCGAGGGAGAAATGGTATGTGTATGGGGGATTGATCGGTGTGTGCAGATAAGAGGTTGGGAAGAAAGATAGAGAGGAGATGATGTGGCAAGGAGAAGAAGGGTGTTTATGAAGGATTGAGGAGAGTTATATAAAGAAGGTAGAGAGTATGAGGTAGAAAGTAAGTTGTGTAAGGGAGGATCTGTTTCGGTGGGGGGAAAGTATGATTAACTCGGAAGAGAAGGAAGGTAACTTCATAAGGGGCTAGAGTAGGAATATGGCTCCATGTGGGGAAAGAGAAGGAGGGTGCTGCATGTGGGATAGAGCAGGATAATTGAGCGTGAGAGAGGGCACTTGTATATCCATCGGAGGGGAAAGAGAGAGAGTTTGGGAGATAGGTATATGTAAGGAATAGAAAGTGCATTTATGTCTGAGGGAGGGGGGATGAGATAAACACAGTGAAAATAGAGGTACAATGTTAGATGTAAAGAATGAATGAAAGAGAAACAAAGACTAATATATATTGAAAGAGCAAGAGAGTAGTTGTGTAAGATGTAAGAATGCAGGGACTGGAAAAGTCAATTTGGCCAGATCTACCGTCCAGAAAACATCATTTTTCTTGTATCATTTTTCAGCAGCTCTTCTCCAATGTTCTTGAATAATACAATCATTCCCTACTGCTTCCTTTGACAGTTCATTCTATATGTTTCCTGTATTCTGCATAATTGAATCTAAACTGCTATTCATTCTCCCTCCTCAGTTTGAATTACTTCCCACTTGTTTAAGTATCTTCACTGTTAAGTGTTTGTTCAAATACCCTATAGTATCATAAATGTTTTAATATGATCACTCCTGAGCCTTTCCGTCAATGTAAACATTCCAAACTTTTGCAGTCTCTTCCAGTTTTATACTTAATTGCTCTTGCTGCATTTTATTCAATCCCTGGGTTAATTTTCCATAGTATAGTGACCAGAATTGTGTACAGTAGGTGGCGCCAGACCAGTGCTCTGTACAAGTTCAGAATCATTTCCTGACATTTGTGCTGTATTCCTCTGCCCATCCAGCCTGAGATCTTTGCTGTCTTTGCTGCTTCTAGACAAAGTGCTGGTGGCTTCAGGGATCTCCATCCATATGCCCAAATCCCTTTCTGGTGTTGTGCCCTGTAAAGTTTAGCTTGCATTACAATTGTTATCTGTCCTAACCTCTTGTATTTTACATATGAAATAACATTTTCAACTATTTGGCCCAGCTCCCCAGCCTGTCTATTTTTTTTCTATTTGATCTGGGTATTCCTGGTGGTTTGGAGTCCTTGACAGTTTGGTATTATCTGCAAAGAAGAGGAGTTTGTATCTCCAAGATACTATATGCAAGGGAGGAGACAGAACCTAGAAAAGACTTGAGAGGTGAAAAAAAGTTTTGTATGCAGCATGTTTTAAATTTCTCATATTTTCAGTCAATCTTCAATTGTTGCTAAGTCCTAACATTTTGTTTGAGAGAGAGCCTATCAGCCAGATTTTGTTGTTTATATACTCTATTCCCTTTGTATTACAATTGGGAAGCATGAGCTAAATTAAGTATTTTCATGTTTAAAAAAAAAGTTGATCACATAAACCATGAAAGTTACGACCTTTATCTTGGGTACAGGATGTGGAAGTTCTTTGAATCTTTATGATCGACAACAAGACTGACAATTGAGAAAATTTCACAAGTTGATATTTGAAAATTGCATTTTGTTCATCCCTGCAAATTTGAAATTGTTGACAGATCAAATACAGGCGCCATCTTTGATTTCAAAGTGAAAATATGTTTAAACATTTATAGAAACATGGATATGATTAAAACATTTAGTTTTGAACACTATATAGTTAATTTTTGTCTCCCCACTTCATGGTTAAACAGAAAAGCCAGAAAATGTGCTGGATAACTAATTTATTTAGATTAAAAAAAATTGAGAACAATATAACCTTAATTTTGGGACTTTTATCTTGCAAATGACCTCTTCAGAAGTAAAGTTTTTAAAAATCTATCTGACTGACAGCAAAATTGGACTTGCATGTTTATAAGCCCTACTTCCTAGCCACTTTCCAGGCGACTCTAAAATTGCTGACAAAACTAAGCACTTGAAAATTGGAAGCAGCACAAAGCATGAATGTTTGAAATCTAAGATCATTAGAACAATGTATACAGTAGAACTTTTCTTATTTATTTATGAAAGCACCCATTTACATTTACCATGGTAGAGACAGAAGGCTGGATTTTCTCTAGAGGTGGGTAACTCTAGTTGAGAAATTTCCCAACTTGGGAAATCTAGGTATAAAGTGCCTCTTTACGCACTATTTTTGCTCTGGAGAGTTAGGGGCAGGATAAAGTCAGGGCGTGGTGGCCACAGGAGCAGCCTAGTGCTGAGGCTAAAATTTCTACCCTAGTTCTCTGGGACTTCAGTTGTTTAGTTACATTTTAGATCATTGAGCCCTCACCCCTTACATCCCATCACCCTTTCAGCTACTCCCCATGCCACTTTTATGCCAACTCATGTCCCCCACCCAGGCTCTAATAAAAGCATTATGTTAGTGAGTTTGTTTACACAACTGCAAAGTAGTGTTGACTTTGTTTGATTGACAGCTCTATGGGGTTATAATTTATTTTTCTATGATCAGTTTTCTCAATGAGCAGAATTTTACATTCTCCTGCCTGTGGGTTTGCAGCCGGGAAGTGGGCTATAAAGCTGCTCAGATGGTCCTCTCACCAGGCTTCCACCTGCCCTGACCTCTCCGCAATTTTACAGTGGACAGCTGAGGCCTTGGCCAACCCTCCTGCCTTTTCCCCAATTAAGGCCCTTAAGTGGCCAATTAATGACCACTTAAGAGCCTTTTCCCACCCTTCCCCAATTTCTAGGCTGGTGGGAGGAGTTCAGAGGCAGGGGGAAAGCCTGAAAGTAACACTGCTCAAGCCTTGTGCAGGTGGGCGGGGGTGGGGCAACTCCATAAACAGCCTCCTTTCACCATTGGGGGCTCCTCCCACAAGGTGTGCACCCCTGCCGATGCATCCTCCCCTTGGCCTCTTCACCAATATCCCCATGCCCTCTTGGACCACCACCTGGGCTTCACCTCCCATCCCAACCCTGCAACCCTCACACTTGCTTGGTCTTGGAATTTGGGACTTAGTCTCTGAGGACTGCTTGTAGTCCCAGTCTTGGTCACTGCTGCTAGAAGCGCTGCTGGGACTGTAGAGTTCCTGGCCAATCAGATTGGCAGGGCTCCCTCCCGAGTCATTGGTGAAATTCCCATCTTCAGCCAGCTAACACTCCTTGGAGCATTAAATGGCTGCAGGACAGCCAGTATTGGCAGCGATGCATTCTTTACTGACTCATTGGGTGGCGGGGAAGGAAACCCTGCCATCTTAAAAATCCCAGCCCATTTTTATTTGCACAAGGTTAAGAGGTACCAAGTGCTTAAAGCTTCTGTTATTGATATGTTTGATTGATTGATAGGGTCGTAGGAACACCAGTTTTTTCCCCAAGAATTATGAATGAGTACTTTTTTTCTAAGCTGTATGACACATGCCATTGTTGCTGCAGGGCTCATTGGTTCTGTACGTAGGGTATATTGGGTGAATGACATGGAAGTGCATGAGACTGCATGGAAGGATATAACAAGCCATTGGGGGTGGGTGGTGAGCATGAGTTGGCATGGGTAGACATTTTGAAATTAACTTTCAAAAGTTCCCTGAATCCAGACTATAGATCACAACTCCTCTGAAATTTGTGAACCACAAATCATGGAGAAACTGGCACAATTCCATGAAAATTGCATGGGCTCGGAGATGCCAACCTCTGCAATGGGGCCAGTCAGTTCATGAGTGCACCCTTAGGGCTCCGGAGTCCTTCCAACTGCATGAAAATCTGGGTCAGAGTGTCAATTTTCAATTGCTGCCCACCAGTCTTTTATTATAATATTGAGTGGCTAGCAGTTGAAAATTTGCAAGGCACTTTGACAGCCCCATTGACACCTGATGCAAATTTTCAGATGAGCCTGTAAATGGACGAACAGCCTGTTTCAACTGCTTATATATGCAAATCGGGGCCCTGCGGTAGTTATCAGATAAGAATTGGATTTCATGAACACAAATGAATAGAATGTACACTGCTCAACTGTGCTAGATGTTGAGAAATCTAACTAAAGTTCCTTAAAGACACTGTTGGAAGCTGTTTAAAAAACGACTATGGAGATTTTTATTTTATATTTTCCTGCAGTCAGGAGGAGCAGGAACTCAGGCCTCTTGCTAGTCCTTACAAGATAATGTAAGTAGGTTACTCAGGTTACAAACGTGATTCAACCTAGGATGGTCACAGAGGAATGGGATGTAATAAGTGCAAAGGCATAGTTTCTGGCCAGTGGCTGAGATGATGACTTTGATCTTCTCTATCTAACCCGAAGAAATTGTGACTGATTTAAACCTGGATGTGGGGCAAGCAGCCTGACAATGTAAAGGCAATGGAGTGATTGTGATACCATGGGCTGAATTAATGGGGGCGGGCACGAAGGCAAGCGGGTGCTGAATTTTGCATCACCAGCCGGCCTGTCAGATACTGAAGGGGTAGGGGGTCCTGAAGCACATGGGATAAATCCTGCCCCATGTCTTTGGCTTATGTCACCAAGGACCAGCAAGGAAGGAAGCAGAGGGGCCAAGGATTGGCCCTTGGGGGACTCCAAAGGTAACTGTGCAGCAGTGAGAAGGGATGCTGTGGTTGGAGATGATCTGAATACTATTGAATAGTTGAGAGTGGAACCAAGTGAAGGCAGTTCCACTGATTAGGACAATAAAGGAGAGGCATTGAAGGAGGATGGTGTGATTGACTGAGTTAAAGGCTGCAGAAAGGCTACATAAGAACAAAAAAAATGGGAGTACACCATTTAGCTCTTTACCACTACTCCTCCATTTTTTCTTATGTAAGTGAATGGTTTTTGAAAGTTAAAATCAAGGCCTTCCTTGGCTAAAACGGGAAAAATTCCATTCTCCAGTGCTAATGACCTTCACCTTAGTGAGCATAACATTTCTTTATAAATAATGATCATAAATTCAAAATAATTTATTAAACAGCATAATCTAACAAAACATTTTAACCAATGACTGCAGTAAACATTTGCGTACAAATTCCACCAAAACATTCTTCTGTTTTGCTGAACATCTACAGAGATTTATCTGCTGAATTGATATCTCTTGAATCATGATGGTTTCTACCTATTTCCTTCAGTGTGCAAGTGGTTAAGGGTTCAATTTTCAATCATTTAATTTGATCAGATAGCATTGTTCCTCAAATTAACAGTTAGAAAAAGTCATTCTTAATTTTTTGAACATGCAAATTGTTTACCAGGAATAAAGGCGTCTTTAGTCAGCAGCATATACAGTATTGTGTAACCATCCCTGTCTATAAAGCCAGAATTTCTATAATTTATTTAAGCTGCAATTAAAGTGACAGTTGTTTTTGTTTCTAAAAATGGATATGTGGAGGTGGATGCCTGTTCACCCGTACAAATTTGTCAAACCTTAATGTCACGCACCTTTATTTAAAAAAAAAACCTGCAGTACAGCATGACTGCTTACTTTTGAAGCATTGTGAAGATAAAACTACTTTTGGGTGGATAACTTCTTTTTTGGCATTGGATGACTAAAGTCTTTAACATTTTCATTGTCTGTAGCTCTTTGTATTGATTTTCTGTTCCTACCATTCCCCACTGCTCCCATGCCCCCAGTATTTCATTGCTTAAGTATTTTAATAGAATTTTTGAGTCAGAATTTTGGCTCCCAAGGCAGGTAGCAAGAGGTAGGAATTTTCTCTGCTTGCCACACCCAGCTCGGGAGAAATGGTAGTGTCTTTGTTCTAGAGGGCCAGGTGTGGGATGGATTTGAGCCTGCGCACCACACACACCACCCCCCGCCCCCATCCCGGCCACTCGGATTCAGATCAGAGGGCTGCCAAGTGCCAAAGTGGGCTTTTTATAAGGCCCGCCTTGGTTCTCCTGGCGTCCATCCCAGTTGTTTGCTCATACTTTAGGCCCTCTAGCCTCATTCCTCACATCCACCACCCATACCCCATAACCCATCCATTCCGAACCATGTCCTGCCCTCCCCCCAGTGGCCCCTCATATCCACCATGCCAACCCATGGCCTCAATTAGTCTCTAGTGCCAACTCATACTACACACTCACCACCCTTTGCCCTTGCACCCTTCATGCCAACTCACCCAGTAACCACCATGAGCACTCCCATTCATGAAAGCCCATTCAAAACTTTTAAATCCACCCAAGGACTTAATCTCTTATAAAAAAAACAAATAGGCTTGTACTTGTGACCTCACTTATAACTCCACATCATAGGCAGGTAATCCCTTAGCAACCTATTTGAGCTGTCAATCAAACTGTGAATGTAGGACCACGTGCTGGGATAATTTATAGGTTGTAGAAAGCAGCCCAAGCATTAATAATTACATAATGATAGTCTTTAGGGTAATGTCAACAAATGGCTATTGTAACTGCTAGACCATATTTTTCAAACCTCTGGTACAGGCAGGCTGTTGTTTTTAATTTTTAAAGGGCTGGGGATTTAAATAACTTCACAGCTTGACAGTTCCACAGACCTCCTCCATCCTTCAGTAGCATTTATATCTACTCTAAAAATTTATAACTCCCACACTGAGTTATGGTCCTTGTTACAGCGAAAATGGAGTCTGTTTGAACTTAGCACTGAGGGGGTGGCGTTTCCACATCCAGGTACCATCAGCCATTTTTAAAGGTCTGCGGAGTCGCCTTGACTCTGCAAAAGTCTGGGCCTTGACGCGTAACATTTTACTTTTTTGCCCTTGTTTAGTGTTTTATAAGTTTAATGGGGTGACTCACCTTTTTAGTTTTTCTACATTCCTAAATATTTAAAGATTATTAAAATGAAAGTTCTTGAAAAGGGAAAATTATTTTAAGGTACGTATTTCTACATGGATAAATAATATGAAAATGATAAAATTTAGCATCAGATAGAAATACAACTTAATAAAAGTTAATTGCATTAATGGACCTTTGCTTTTTTAAATTGCTATTTTTGCAGGCCTGTTTATTTTACCTTTTCTGATACCTACACTGAGAAGGCAGCATATAGGCTGCTCTTGTTCTGCTGCTAATGCACCCAGTAGCAAGGGATTGTCCAAGCAATTGCCCTTCCCTCCCAAATTAGAAAATAATACAGCCTCACTTGATAACGTTCAGATTAGGATTTTAAATTGCTGTTGTGGTTTGACCTGCAAAACCTTTACAGGCCCAAATAACCGGGTGACATTTTTCACAAGCAAAGTGAGTTTCCCATCAACTGAAACCTGCATCTTTCTTCACTGCTGCGTTTGGATTAGTGTGCTCAGGTTTAACTCTGAAATGTAGTAAACTTAAGAATATGTGAAAAAAATTTCAGGTATGCAGGTGAGACAAACAGAAAGTTTAAGACCATGAATAGGTTCCTAGATTATATGGATGTTTTCAAGCACTTTTTTTGAAAATGATATTGCTGTCACCTTTGTTAGCATGAAAGCAACTATGGTAGCCTATCCCATGATGTTGATAGCAGTCTTGAAACACACTTCATAAGGGATCTACATTTGCTTACTAAGCGTGGAACACAAAACATCGGGATCCAGCAGTTAACTGAAACCGCTGAAGCATGGTAAAACTTGCACCTCCAGCTGTCAAGCTGCATATATTATCATTTTTAACCATCTGTAGCCATCAAAGGGAATCCTTTTATTGGCTGGTTCCTGTATATTTTTGTCTTCCATTTTGAATTTAGTGAAGAGAGAATGATCCTTGCCATTTAAGAGTCATAACATCAAAGACGAATATCTCAATTTATGTCATGCATGCATCATTCTTCATTGTGTGGCACTTGTTATCAGCATGTTCAGTGCTTTCACACTGCACATCCTTTACATTTTAAAGCAGTGTTTTCCAATATCTGAAATGCTAGCTACATGTATCTAATTGGTAATCCAGATGTGGATAACTGCATTTCTAATTACTAAATAAACTAAATTAACTAAATTAAGTAAATAAAATAAATTTGCACGGCTTATGAAAATGTGCTGTAATATTTGCATGTGCTTCTGGGTAAAATGATAAGATAAAAAGCACTGTGCTTTGGTGTCATTTGATTGTTGTGAGCGTTTTCTTAGTTAATGAAAGGCGGTAAACCTCAAGTAAATATACATGCATTTACCTGTATTGTGTGCGAGTATGTAAGGTTCCACAAAAATTTGTACATGTAGCTAAAATGGTGCCACTCATTTGTGGCTGTTCAGCAACTTCTGTTGGATAACACCTTGTTTTATACGTTTTAAGCAGAAAATAAATTTGAAATTGCATATAACAGTGTTTCTATGCAAGTTGTGAATTGTGTGGTATGTTAATATTGACATTAAATCAGGAATATAATTGTAAGAGTAAAAACAGTATCCTTAAATTATAATGCAATATTATTTACTTACAGTTTAATTTTCTGTTCTTAAGACAGTATTTGAGGTCGGTATCTCGGCAAGAACAAAAATTTAGTGCTGCCTATTCCTTTTCGATTTATAAGCCAGAAACATTTTACTGTCCTCTTTCTGCATTTTGAATGTTTGCATAAAACCAACTGTTAGTCTCTCCCTTAGCTTGCTTGACATATTTGCAGTATATAAATGATTGAGAATAGACATTTTCTTTGAGGTAACTATCATTTCAGTTTTTGGCTTAACTTCTTCTTGTGAGGGTAACGATCCAGATATACTAGCTGGTTTGACTTGATATAACAAGGCGAACTATTAAAAGGATGGAGGTAGCTGCACGCAATATTATATTATCCCATGACATAGTAGTTCTGCCTTATTAGATAAAATGTTTTGTTTTGGTGATCAGAAGCTTGGATTTATAGTGCTTTCAGTGTAATGGTTTTACAAAACAATTCCAATAAATTATTTAGAAAAGCCCTTTAAATGTTTGAGCATTAACAACCATGGAGCCCTAGTGATCATTTTTAACATTCATTTGCAAATCTTTCAGCTGGATCAATGATCTTATAGCAGGTTCAAAAGATGTTTTGCAATACTGAGCAAAGTAACTTAATCAAGTTTCCAAAGACATGACACGGAGAAGGCTAGACACAGTGGAAGATAAAATGTTGACTCGAAGTTGCTCTTTTGTCCTGCAGTGATGCATGTTTATTAAGGAACTTATCTGCAATCCTTCTAAGTCCTGGTTCCAAAAGCAGCAACACTTGTCTGCATACTAAAAAAAGAAATTATGCAGGGCATGCATTCCCTGCCCATAAATCTTAGTTCCTCTTGTAACTATTTATGACCACACTTTTGTTTCAGCTCTTCATATTGTAAATTTATATATTTACACTTTTCTCATCAGCTAGCACCTGTCATAATATAATTACAAAGTTTGGTAACTATGAGGCACTGTCTTTTCCAAAAATGCTTTCTTAAAACCTGTCTTCCATTTCTTTGTTTGTAACTGATATTTTAAATGTTGAAATTAAGATATGAAACATTCTTAAGTCATTTAAGTTGATTTAATAGACAGTTCAATGGATAGATTGTGTATTCTAATGCCAACGTTAAAGTTTTTACTTGAAAACCTGAGCCTCAATTGATATTTTGTCCAAAACTATGACTCTTGTTAGTTGAATGCATGGTTGTGCCCAATTTCCCAGGATGCATCAGTACCATTTAAACCTGAACAATTGGAATGATTTTCTTTGGCTTTCAACAGTTGAGCTGAATTTTTCAAGATCATTTGATGAAAAGCTAGAGGATAAGTTCAAAGGCATTTATTCAAGTAAAGTTTATAAGCAATGAGCAAAGGAGGGTTGGCAGTATTGAGGTCCCTACCAGAAAACTTTGACATTGATTTTGTGTTCAGTTGAACTCAGAACAATCAGTACATCATTTTATATCAAAAAGAGTCATTTAGAACGCGTTTTGATTGCAGAAAGACTCATTTATCATCAAAAGTGTTCATTTAGCCATCGTGGAACATCATAATATCCACGAACTTTAGGAGACATCAAAGCAATCAAAAGTGTTGAGAAGCCATCACAGTTTGTTAAATGTTTGGAAGTGATCATTAGCATTCAAGAGCAAGCATTTGGCATATCAGCATAGTTTCCTGTGTCGTCTTTTGGGAATAATAACAAATCTAACCGCTTATTTTCAAAATTTTTCCCAAGGACTTCCCTTGCCACTTCCATTTCATCTGGCACATTACCCCTTCCTTCTTTAGCTGTCTCCTCGCTGCATCCACGGCTGTGGCTGGCTCCGTCGCTGTTTCCGCTGTCTCTGCCACTGTTGCTGCCTCCTTCTCTCCCATCACAGCTGCTTCCTCCTCCTCCACTGCTACCTCAACCACCACCTCCGCTGCTGTTTTTGCCACTGTTGACACAGTCGCTGTCACCGCCTCTGCCACTGTTTCTGCTTCCACCGCCTCCTCTGCCCCCACGGCTGCTGCAACTGCTGCCTCCACCGCTGCAGCTGCCATCACTGTTTCCTCCGCCTCTGCTGCTGTTGTCGACTCTGCCAAGGTAACCAACTCTGGGGAGAAAAATAAACCATGCTTTGTCAGAAGGGTGGGATGTAGGGATCGTGCAAGTGGTATACTGCTGATGGGACTGATGGAGCACTCTGGTTCAATCCCTTTCCAATTCTCCCTGACCCCCTTCCCCTGCCGCAAGTAGGGACGACTCAAGCCTCAGTCTGGCCCTGGACATCTCCCTCCCTGCCCGTCAGGCCTGCTGGAAACATACCTGCATTGGCCTGTGTGCCTGACCTGACACCCTTTGCACATCCCCAGTCTAAGGCCTACACAGCCTGATCTGACCCAACTCCACCCTGACTCAGTCCTACACTGGTAAACCCCCCCCCCCCACACAACCACCACCACTTCTCAGGCCTCCACTCAACACTCCAGTCTTGGGCCTACTCACCACCAAATTTTGGAGCACCTCCTCAGTTGGGTCTGAGTGCTACAGCTGAGCCCGAACTGTGCCCCTTCCCCACTTGGGTATGTTACAAAACAGCATCGGGGTTGGTGGGACAGGGGAAAGAATGGGTGCAGGGAGGTGCTGCACTCTGGAGGGTGGGGGGGTAGGGTGGTGATGCAACCTGGAGTTGGGGAGGAGGTGCTGAAATCTGGTTGTAGGTGGGTGGTGGGAGTGGTGAGTTGGTGCATCTAGTTGGCCAGGCTGTACAGCCCAGAGAAATTTGTAAAACACCTGGTGGCTACAGGGTAAATGCAATCCTAATGAACAATAATGGAATAAAAAACTAAAGGCCTTGATTGAGCTCATAGAATAAACTTTTTATTGTTTTTGTGATATGGAATATTGCAAATGAAGAAACTGAATATTCATGTGAAATAATACTTGACTTTATTCTCGAGCCGTTTAAGATCATGTATACATTTCAACACTTGCAAATCTCCGTTGACATTGTCATTTATGTAATTCTTGCAGTTTTCTGCACAAAAAAAAAATGAAATGAGACAACGCTATGCCCTTGAAATGGAATTTCTTTAAGAAAATATGCCCAATCATGAGAAGAGACCGTTTAAAATAAAGGTTAGGGTTTGCAGGAGCCAGGTGGAGATTGTGGATGAAATTCGGCTGATAATGCTAAGATGAATAATAAGACTATAAGTGAATTAATGCCTCTGTGCATAAGTTAAGAGACAGCCCGAACTGCCTTTGGTAGCTTTGTTTAATGCAATATTCCTCCAGATCCTTGCACCCCCAATATAATAATCATTGTAATGACTTGTGCACTGACCCTGCTAAGCATTCTACACATTGCATGCATACAGCGCCAGCTGGAACTTAGAATAATCTGTTGTCTGAAACTTAGTCAATTTTGCTGTGATCATTAGAACTCAAGGGCAGAATTTTCCCGTTGGCGTGCGGGGGTGGGCACTGCACGTTGATGCATAAAATGATGCGCGGAGACATCGGGCGTGCATGCGTCCCGACATCATGCGCCATCGTGATATTTGGGAAGGCGGGCGCTATAAGTTCAAATGTGCGCCCACCAACAATTAACGGGCCAGTTAAGGCCCTTGAGGCAGCAATTGAATACAACTTTTCGCAGCCTGTGCGATCTTCAGGATGTCACACGGGCGCAACGGGCAGGCGGGTAGGAGACATTTGTATAAACCTCATCCACAGGCGGGATAAGAGGGCTCAGTGGAGTCGCAGATGTGATCTTTCAGGTATTTAAGTGTGAAAGTTACTTATACTTGCCTGTGTGAGCAGGAATACTTCAAAACTCATACCAGCTGCTTGGACAGGAGTAAAAGCCTTGATCAGGACTCTACAGTAAAGTTCATTTTTGGGGCCTTCAGCTTTCAGCAAGCCTTTCCTTAGCCTGGGAATGGGAGTTTTGCTCTCCACTGGAGGCGCCTCCTCTAAGGAAGAAGGGAGGTCCAGAAGGGGGAGGAGGCCACATTCAGCCTCCAGGAGAGCCACCTTTGGGAGAAGCGGTACAGGCACAAGGGGCACAGGGCCAACAGGAAATCCAAGGCGGAAGGGCCTCCACAAGGGTTGTGGAGAGAACCATCGGTCTTCTCAAGATGCACTTCCAATCCTGGAATACTCAGGGGGCGCACTTCAATGCCCTGCAGATCGTGTGCCTCTGATAGTGGCTGCATGCTGTGCTCTCCACAATCCCGCGCTGGAAAGGGGAAAAGCAGTGGACGAGGAAGACGTAGATGCAATTGCTCCGGATGCACACGATGAGTTGGGCAGTGAGTCCAAGGATGAGCATGTGCAGGAGAATGCTGAGGGGATAGACACTGACCGGGGCATACTCCAGGGAGGCAGGGACACCCGGAAGGCTTTAATCCAAAGAACCTTCAGCTAGCCCACCACAGATGGACCTTCAACACACACCAGGGCTACAGGCTTCACACTCGATACCTGAGTGATAAATCAGCCTGGATGCTAACATTAACTAAGGGCCTTGTCAATAAAGCTCAATGTCAAACAACTCACTCATAACATTATGGCTTCCCGTCCACTTGCAGAAGTAAGGAATCACCCTGCGGCTTGGCAACATGTCAAAATTTATTGAGGGAACAAAGGTAACTTCATAAAGCGAAAGAAAAAGCTGTTGGACATCACACCAAGTCTTCAATAAACTACTGTGGGCCAACATAAAAGCACCAGCGAGAAACCCATGTTGTGCCTAAGGTGACTTGAATTTATACTTATGGGTGCTACGTCTAGGTGCTGTCCCCTCGCTGGCACTGGCATCTGAGACAGTCTGCTCACTGTGTTGTCCTGTTGGCCTTGATGACCTTGACGGACGTCCTCTGGCCCTTGGAGCATTTGATGGCCCGCCTAGAAGGGAGTAGCCAGTTCCACAGCTAGCTTCTCCCTAGTTGCCGTAGCCTCATCGGATGCCATGGTCACTGACAAAGGGGCGGAGGAGCTGTTGCCCTCATCCGGAGCACCCTGAGAAGAGCCTGCAGGGATGACAGTCAGCTGCTACGCCAACACGAGGTCGCTTCAGACCTCCCTGCTCACCGTAGATGGATGGGCACCGAGCTGGGATACTTGGTGTCCAAACCATCTCCCCCACTGGCACTGACCAGCTGAGGCCAATGCCACTGTGAGGGCTTGCACTGTGAGCGCAACCCCGGGAGGCCCTGATTGTTCTCCTGGAGGAGCCTCTCCACGGGAGTCGTCAGTCTCTCCATGGAGGAAGCATGGTGCTCAGCCATGAGGCTCATTGCATCGGTGATGCACCGTGTGGATTCCTCCAACACAGGCACCATGCCACGCATAGCCTCATGTATCTCCGCCAGATCGTCCTGTGTACCCTGCTGCACTTCCAGCATTCGCTGCCTCACGGACGACTCCAGAGGCACATCATTAGCCTCCGACCAAGCATGTACCTGGCCCCCAGCTTCCTGGGCAGTTTGTCTCTGCCCACGCCCCAAGTGTGTGAAGTGCCCTCACCACCGTGCCCTGGGACACTAGCCGAAGATCTAATTCCCACTGAGGTGCTAGTATCTGTGCTGGTGCCTGCCTGTCTGAGATGATGTGACACTGGTGAGTGTATTTGCTCTGGGGCTTCAGGGGTGAGAGGTGGTCCCTCTGCCTCCTCATCCCGGCCCTACTCCGGTGACGCTGAAAGGAAGAAAAAGGATATTTGATTACTTACAGTGCAGACAATTTCAACTTGCATGATGCTCCCCCGGATCATTATGTGCTGCTCCTTCCATAATCAATGGGAAACCCATGTTGCTAAGTTCAATCACTGAGCCTTCAGCAGTGCCATGGCTTCTGGGACACACATGGTGACTTGAGTGCTTGCCAAACATCCCCCCCCACCCCCACCCCATGGCACCTCAGCTTCACCGCCACCGGTGGACCTGGGGGCATGGCGCCTCTCCAGATCCATGGCCTGCTGCTTGTAAGCTGTTAGGATGGTCAACTGGGCCTGGTCTCCGCCAGTTCGCATCCGTTCAGTAGAATTGTGCGCAGTCTTCTGAAAATGAGAAAAGAGCATTGATTAGTCCAGCCTGTACCTGTATTCCCATAGCATCCCTACCAACCCAGCCAGAGTGGGACATTGCAGGACTTCAGTTCTTCATCACCCCGCAGCTGCTGCACATTCACACAAAGAACCCCCGGCTGACCCCCCCCCCCCCCCCCCAGCCAACATTGCCCAAATGCTGCCTGCTTCACATGTGGCATCACAAGGTGTCACTTTGCTGAGCAAGGAGGCACAAGCACATGGAGTATAAAGACCAGCAGATGGACTGGTGCCCTGCCAACTGGAAGCTCCCCTCCCAGCATCTTAGCATCCTGACTTTGACATGCTTCGCAGTTCCAGCACTCTGCCTAGCTGCTGATCCTTGACTTTCAACCCCATTCTATACTCTGGGTGTCAGTGTCACACATGCTGCAGAAGCAGAACACATCCTAGCTCAACCTTTTCAGGGTGAACTGGGCAATATCTGCTGCCACACCCATCAAGGGATAAATGCTGTGAAGGATTCAATGCTGTTACTGTACTCAGGGTTGCCAGGGGGATGGTGGTGGGGGTGGGGGCTGGGGGGAAAGCGGGACAGCTGCATTAAGTGACTTGAGGCAACATGGCACTTGCCTTCCCTGAGCATAGGAAATCGTTGAATCTTTTGTGGCACTGGACCCTTGTGCGCCGCACCACACTCTTGGCCACCTCCTCCCACGCATGTTTGATCAGGTGGGGCGGCCTCCACCTCCTGTCCCTCAGAAGAAGGATCTCCCGCCCCATTGCCACCTCGTCCAAGAAGGCAGCTAGGCACTCGTCTCAGAAACAAGAGGCACACTGCCCCGCTGGCCTACCCTCCGGCCTGGCCTGGCCTGTCCCAATGGCCTACCGTCCGGCCTGGCCCATGGGACTTGTGTCAGGCACATTGCCCTTCTGGTGTGCTGTTCTCCCAGCCATTGTGAGCGGCCTTGCAAAGGCTGCCAGGCCTTCGTTTAAACAGGCTGCCGGGTCGTCATTGGACCCAGCGGTCTGTGCACGCCTGCCGCCACCCATCTACTCCCGCTATCCACGTGAGTTGTGAACTATGCTGGGTGGGCCTTAATTGGCCCGCCTGTATAAAATGGCGGCGTGGACCCGATTGTGAGCAGTGATCGGGTCCGTGCCTGCCTGCTGCCCGACATGGCGAAAATTCTCACCTAAGGGTTTTCCTCACAAACAAGTTTTTTGATCGCTTTTGATGTCAGTTGAATTCTCCTGAGCACTTAAATGATGGTAGATGATTGCAAATTATGTTTCAGCTTTGTATGATTTCATTTCAAGTCAGTTGCTAGTGATGTCATTTGATTGCTTTTTGATATCAAATGATGACTAAATTATCACTTTTGAATGCAGATGATCGCAAATAAGTGCATTTGAGTGCTGTTGAATGTAGAATTATGTCCAATTTTCTGATAGCAACAGCGTTAGAAAGAGATAATGTGCTTAAGGGTTTAAAGACAGAAATTGGTTAGTCAACATCAAGGAACAGCAGAGGAGATATTACATTGCTAGCTACATGCTATAGGTCTTCAAATAGTAGGAAGGATGTAGAGAAGCAATTTTTCAGCTGCATCGCAAAAAGATAAAAGAACTACAGAGTACTGATAAATAGGGACTCCAGTTATCCTGATGTAGATGAGGAAATAACTATGTGAAGGCCAAAAAGGGAGTGGAATTCTGGAAATGTGTACAAGAGCATGCTTTTGATAGTATATTTCTAGACCAATGAGGGAAGAAGCTGTGCTGGATCTAGTTCTTGGGAGTGAAGTGGGTAAAGGATGGACATCCTAAGCTGGACCTCACTGGATAACTGAACATACAGGCATTGAAATCTGTCATAATGATGTGACGTGTGCATGGATGATATGGATCTTTAATTTCATTGCTCAGATAAATATATATATTGAACTGCTTTAAAGGGGCTTTTAAAAAGCAAGCAAAGACACTGACTTAAGATGGCTACTACAGGTCACCCGATATCTTGTATTACAAGTTGGCTATTTGTTTGGAATGTGGATTACAATTAAGATATACCAAGACCGCTACCTATGGATTTTCACACCTGCTGATGTCAAGAATTACTTCAAAGATTTACTGAACCTTTACTGGCCCTCATGATTTACGTTTCTATCAAGCTACCTTTTTAAGTGGAGACAGTCTACCAGGCCAATGGCTAATTAGAAGTTGTTCTTCCTTTCTCATCAAGATGGAGGATGGATCATTCAGGAATTAATGGCTGGGACATTAAAGAAACTAATCACCTAGGTCATAACAATAACCAAGGTCTGTCCAGACATGAGCTGATCAGTTTCCTCCTGAAATCACTATGGGGAGAGAAGTCATGTGCCCAGAATAACCATTTTGATATGCCCTTTAGTATAAACATTCAAGCTGCTAAAAACAAGTCTGAAAGAACTCTGCCAATGGAATAGTAACACCATCTCTCTGCCCTCATTCTTAAGTTTAGGACCCTCTCTCTGATACATTTTGGAAGCCACCACAAAGATAGAGAAATTCCATCGAAAAGCAGCTCAAGTATAATCACATCAACTTTCGGAAAAAACGGATGACGGTTGAAAAGAGACTGTCTCCAGAAATTGCAGTTTGCACCAGCTTCACTGGAATTTCAAGACTACCGTGGAAAAATTCTGCCTCAGCCACAGATACCAGTGAGGGACTTGAACAGAGAACTGTATTTTTTTGATAATTATCAGTGAGTTTTAATTTGGCCAAAGAGTAATCTCCTACTGTAGAACTTGTAATTTTGCATGCATGTATGTGTAGTGTGTGTGGCAAAGGTCAGGACCTGGGTTTATATTTTTAAATATCTTTACCTGGGCGGGATATTAGCTCAATAAAAAACTAACCCCTTTTGTTTAAACTCATGAAATCCTGCCAGACTGGTTTATTTGCAATCAGCATGTAAATTGTTAAGCACAAACATTGAATTAATACTTTCATCCTTATAAATTACAAAACACACTTTTACGATCAATTGAGGAGTGGGAAAAAAGGGCAAGTCCTGACGCATGTCCTCCCCAGTTGTAACAAATGAAACAGAAAAAGGAGGCTTATGTAAATGTTCATAATTCAGTAGAAGAACCAAGTACAAGGATGAACAGAAAAATGAACTAAGAGGGGAAAAGAGAATGCATGAGAATAGATTGGCAGGTGACAGAATAGACAATCCAAAAATGATTTATAAACATAATGGTGAAAGGGTATTCAAAGCAAGGGCAGAACTGCTTAGGGAGTAAAAGGGAGACCTCCTTGTGGAGGCAGAGGGCATGGCCTCCATGAATCTGTCACAGAATGGGAGGCAATAGAGAAATTAGGATAGAACTAGATAAAAAGAGTTAGCAGCTCTCTAATTAGAACAGTCAACTGGTCTGTTTGGGATACATCCTAGGTTGCTGAGGGAAGTAAGATGGAATTTGTGGAGAACCTGAACATAATCTTCCATCCTTCATAGATATGGGAGGCATGCCAGTGGAACGGAGGAATGTAAATATTGCATTTCTATTTTAATAAAAAAGGAGAGGAATAAATCCAACAAGTACAAGCCAGTCAGTCTAACATCAAATCTTCAGCGATAATAATCCAGGACATTAACTGGCACGTGGAATAATATGGCTTAATAAATGAAAGCCAGCATGGAGTTGTTAAAGGCATTTTCTATTTGACTAACTTGACTGAGTCCTTTAATGAACTAATGGAGAGGCTTGAAGAGTAGTGCTTTAACTGTTATGTATGTGGATTTTCAAAAGGCTTCTGCTAAAGTGCCTCTTAATAAACATACTAACAAAATTGAATCCAATGGAATGACAGGAGCAGTGGCTGCCTGAATTGTCTAAGGGGCAGAAAGCAGAGAGTATTGGTAATGTTTTGTTTTTTAGACTGAGGCAAATGTATAGTTGTGTCCCCTATGGGGCATTGTTGAGACTGCTGCTTTGTTTTGTATGTCTAAAGTTTGCAGATAACATGAAACTTGGAAATGTAGTAAACAGTAAGAAGGATAGCAGATTTAAGAAGGACTTCAGGCTGGTGAAATGGGTGAATAATGGCAGATGAAAGTTAATGCAGAGAAGTGTAAAGTGACTCATTTTTGTAGGAAGATTGAGGTGAGGCAATATAAGAAAAATGGTACAATTTTAAATATGGTGCATGATCAGAGAGAGGTGGAGGTTTACACACACAAGCCTTTGATGATGGCTGGACAAGTTGACAAAGCTATTAAAAAGGCTTATTTGATTCTTGGCTTTATAAAGAGTTACAGTTCAAAAGCAAGGTTATGTCAATGTGAATAGAACACTCTTTAGGCCTCAGCTGGAGTATTGTATCTAATCCTAGGCACCACACTTTAGAAAGAATATTAAGCCCTTAGGAAGGGCGCCGAGGAAATTTGCTAGAATGGTATCAGAAATGAAAGACTTCAGTTATGTGAAGAGACTAGAGAAACTGGGGTTGTTCTTTAGAACAAAAAGGTTTAGGGAGTGATTTAACAGATGTGTTCAAAACTATGAAGGATTTTGATACGTAAATAAAGAGAATGTTACTGAAAAGAGAGACATGGTGCCAAAGTTTTCATCTTGCAAGTGCTGCCCAATAGCGGAATCAGATCTAATAGTAAGTATTTTTTTGGGGGGTTTTGCAAGCACGGGCTGATTGAGTACAGTCTACTCTGCCTATTACGAACAACCGAAGGAACATGTCATTTGATCTCATCTGCCAGTCATTGGGACATAAATCCTATGTACCTGGCATTACACCAGTACTTCCACTGAGTGCGCTAACAACTACATGATCAACTAATTTAATATAATCAGTCGAGCTCATAATGTGGCTCAGTTATGCTTGTTAGAAGTGACACATATTCATATGCAGGGACCCATTCTCTGCAAGCCAAAAATGAATTACAGAATCCCAGAACTTTTAACAGCACGAAGGAGACCATTCAGCCCATCATGTCTGCACTGACTCTCTAATGAGCCTTCTCCCATTACCCTGCACAATGTTCCTTTTCAAATAACAGTCCAATTCCCTTTTAAATGCTTTGATTGAACCTAGCTCCACCACACCCTTAGGCGGTGCATTCCAGACCTTAATCACTTGCTGCATTAAGAAGTTTTTTCTCATTTCGCTTTTACTTCTTTTGCAAATTACCTTAAATTTGTGCCCTCTGGTACTTGATCCTTTCATGAGTGGGAACAGTTTATCTCTATCTACTCTGCTTAGACCCCTCATGATTTTGTATACCTCTCTCAAACCCCCTCTGAGCCGCCGCCTTCCCAAGGTAAATAGTCCCAACTTCTTCAGTCTATCTTCATAACTGGTTCCAGGGATGTGGAACTTCTTTCTCGTGAATCTCTCCTAAAGTGCGGCGCCCAGAACTGGATGCAATACTCCAGCTGAGGCCGAAATAGTGTCTTATACAAATTCAACATAACCTCCTTGTTCTTGTACTCTATGTGCCTATTAACAAAGCCTAAGATACTGAATGTTTTTTAATCGCGCGCTCATTCTGCCTGATAACTTCAGTGACTTATGCACATATACAACCATATGTTTTGGCCCCTGCACTCCCTTTAGAGTTGTGCCCTTTATTTTATATTGTCTTTCCATGTTCTTCCAAAATGAATCAAGTCACACTTCTCTGCATTGAACTTCATTTACCACCGTCTGCCCCTTCCACCAACTTGCCTATGTCCTTTTGAAGTTCTACATTAGCCTCCTCACAGTTAACAATACTTGCAAGTTTCATATCATCCAAAAATGTTGAGATTGTGCCTTGTACACCAAGGTCTAGGTCATTTATGTATATCAGGAAAAGCAAGGGTCCTGACACTGGCCCCTGGGGACCTCTGCTACAAATCTTCCTCCAGCCTGAAAAACATCCATTAACCGCTACTCGCTGTTTCCGGTCACTCAGCCAATTTCGTATCCATGTTGCTACTTTTCCTTTTATTCCATGAGCTATAACTTCGCTGACAAGTCTGATGTGTGGCACTGTATCAAATGCCTTTTGGAAATCAATATATCGCACATCAACAGCATCACCCTCATCAACCCTTGCTGTCACCCCTTCAATAAACTCCAAGTTAGTTAAATATGATTTTCCCTTAAGAAATCCATGCTGGCTTTCCGTAAATTAACCCACATTTATCCATGTGACTTTTCGCTTTGTCCCAAATTATTGTTTCTAGAAGTTTCCCCACCAATATGTTCAAGCCTTGCACCTTTTTTGAATTACCTGAAGCTTGGGAGCCTATTGTTACCTTATCTACAGCAAAGTCTCAGCCAATCAGAGAGGACTTGCCAACCATTCAATACCTTTTTCTCCGGTAGCATAAACGGTATGATCATTTGAAATTTGGCATAAGGGTGTTTGTCCTGATGAGTGGAACCTGAAAAGCTTTGACTATATGCCTCTCCTTTCAGCAATAAATAAGGAGAAACTATTTCCCTTGGCCGAAAGGTCAGTAACCCCAGAAACAAAATGAAGGTATTTGAGAAATGAACCTGATGTAACATGAGGAAGAGAAATTATGCAGAGAGTTATGATGATCTGGAATGCACTGTTTGAAAGGATGATGGAAGCAGATTCAGTAATACCTTTCAAAAGAGAATTGAATAAATTCATGAAGTAGAAAATTTTGCAGAGCTGTAGGCAGAGAAAAGTGGAGTGAAACTAATTAGCAGGATAGATTGAATAGGCTCTCATGTTGTAAGATTCTCTGATTCTTCACTGAATGTTTATTTGTGCCTGTGAATGAGAGAGCAGCTGGAATTTTCCCATCACAAATTTGGAGGGAACAGAGGTGGAATTGCAAAAGAACAATAATGGAGGCAGCCTCCATTGAGGTCTATTGCCTCCATTCCTAACTCTGTTGACCTTCCCAAGGACAGGGGAAGAGCAGGGGTGTGGGCTGGAAAGTGAAATCACTTGCCTCATTAATTGGGTGCCTTGAGGTTATTTAGGGAGCTTGTTAAAAGTTCGCCTTATGACCTCCCAAGATTTTCATGGGGCGAACGGCCGTTAGGAGCTCCCTGAAGCTGACCAACTTCAACCTGGTAGGAATAAGGCTGGCAGTGCTAAAGCAGTTTTATTTAATGCAAAAAAGTGAAAGTTTAAACAAAAAGTACAGTAGGGGTGGGGGGCTCCCCCTGGAATGAACATACCATGATGATCTGTGGAATTCACACCTGCCATTATTCGAAGCTTACTCAAAACAGTCAGTGGACTTCTAGACTCTGTCTTTCCAGGTTTGCAGTTCAGCTAGGCCAATTATCCACCAGTTAAGTGTGAAAAACTGTCATCTATCTCCTATTGTGTATCAATGGCTTTAGGCCATTCTGGGTGGACAGTGGCCATTGACCATGTGACTGAAAATGGCTTCTGATATTGACATCCTTTATTATCCCAAGACCCAGAAGAGGCCTGGGCAGGCTGCAGAAAAACACGGATAAGACAACAGTTGCTGAGAAGGCCTGTGCCATCTTTGCCTTTTGAGAACCATTGGTTGTCAGCCAGTCTGACAACCAGACTCTGAAACTAGCTGCAAGTCATCAAGCAGCCAAAGTACTTGACATGTTCCAGTTTCATAGTTCATCTGAGAACCAACCTCCTAGATATTTGACTGCAAGAAACCTTGCAATCTGCTGTGAACCTTTTGCTTTTTGAGACCTTCACTTCAACTTTAAATCATCCAGTCCATTAAAGAAACTACAGGTCTGCCACGCGGGAGACTGGGGAATCGTAAATGAGAGACTCGATTAACTGTAATCTGTAAAAGTGCACTATCTTTATCTGTATCAAATCTTTGTGTGTAAGTGTGCATGCGTGAGACAAATTGTGTGACGTTGCGTTAATTTGAGGTAAGTGTATGAGAATGAATAACTTTTTTAACTCATGAAAGCGTGCAGCTGAATTATTGAATTGGAATACAGACTCCAAAGGTAAAAGACACACCTCTTTCCATACAAAACATACTGACTAGTGCAGTAAGAAAGCAAATACATTCCATCATTGACATAACATTGGCATTTTTTTTAACAGGAAAGTGGCATCCAGAATCCTAATTACAAATGATCAAATTCAGTTTTTACGGAGACCTTTCAGAAAATTACGAACTACTGGCCAAACATAGGATCCTCCTAATCCGGTGCTGTCAAGGTTTACCACCCCACTCCCCCCCTCGCCCCTCCGACCCCCCACCATCCCATCAATGTTGACAAACACCAAAAACCACCAATAATTCAAATCATATTTTATATTCTGTTATTCTGAACCCTGAGTTTTCTCTCCAGGATGGTGCTAGATCCTAGGACCAGTCAATGCAGCCAAACCCCATGGAAATATTATTAAATTCCTGGACAATCCCCTAGTGTTACCAAAGCCCAGACAATCTTGTAAGGCTACCAAAACCTAGGATTGAACCTTAATGCAGCTAAATGCCACTCTCCCTTTCCAATCATCCTAAATATTAACTATCAGCCTCCACTTGCTGCATCTTAAATATCACTTTGTTGTCTATTCTCAGCTCTAATAATGGTCAGATTTTTTTTAAAAGTTCATGGACAAAGTTGCAGAACTCAATCCTCAGTAAAAATCCCAGAGTACCATTTAATTAAGATAGAATTTGACTCGGTCATTATAAATCAATGGCCTTACTGCTATTCCTTACTTGACTTAAGGCAGTGAATTTGCTGGCTCATGTGAACAATGCTGTGAGAGATTATATATCTACTACATGTGGCTTTTATATCTTTAAAAGTGCTATATAAGTAGTGTTATATAAGTAAAAGTTCTTCTATACAAATGAGTGGTTTTAACATTGGAAACATTTTGCACCTGCAGGTATTGTTGAGGGCATAATGCTACATGATCTAATGTTATATGACAAAGCCGCCTAAAGGAGGAAAATGCACTTCTGGAATAATTAAGCTAATTGTTTTTTTATTTAGAAGTTTGGTGAAAATGAACACACAGCACACTGGAAACATAGAAAGTCATCCACCTTACATCCTCCATACACCCCAGAATTTTGCCTTTCTACAACTCTGGCCACTTGTGCAATCTCCTCTTTTTGCCCCACCTTAGCTATGCCTTTCATTTTTACCCCCCACTGCCCTGCCCCAACACCCCCCCCAACCCCGGCCAAAAAAAAGCTCCTACACTACATCACCTTAATGGTTCTCCTAAACACTCATCTTTTTTACTAAGATTTTGATCAACAGCCTAATATCTTCTCCTTTGACTTCTGTCCAGTTTTATCTGACTATGCCTCTGTGAAATGCCTTGGGGCATTTTTCAAGTTGAAGGTGCTATATAAATGCAAGTTATTGTTATCTATCTGTTAAAACTATAATGTTTGATGGTTAAACTTTTTAAGAATGAAAGTGGCATATCTAGGTGGCAGAAGCAAGGATGAAGCAAGTAGGCTGATTATCAGGTCCTCCTTAACTTGTTGGCATGAGATCTGGACCATTTTATCTTCCTGACCTCATCTGAATACTGGGCCTAACTCCCAGCCGAAACTGGCATCAATTACTTCAGGCATGGTGGGAAGCTGGCAAGTGAGGCAGGAGGCCGTGGCAAGGGCCAACAGGAAAGGTTACTTGCAGTCTGGTAAGCGGTTGGGAGGAAAGAAGCCCAGGGTTCCAGGTTTTTTTTTGGGGCCCATCTGCTTCTGTTTCTCGTGGTCCGTAAGAAAATGTTCACAAGAAGTACCTTAACCTTCTCAACCTGCTTCTGCTGAAGCTAGCACAGGAAACCAAATGCAGCTACTGACAGTTAAAATAAAGTTGGCATTTGAATAATGTCATCAGGCCTCACCTTTTACTAAGAGTTTTTAGAACTATACCTTCAAGAACTACATTTTCTTTTAAAATTTGGAAGAACATTGCATTATTTGGACACTTGGGAACTGACTTGGATCTTTTAAAAAAAGGTCATAAGTTCACCTTGGACTGTTAGCAATCATGCCTTTTTCAAGAAATCACATGACCTCAGCTAAATGACCAGCATGGCAATTATGGAGGAGAGCTGTTTGCTTATTTGAACTGCATTTACTTCAACTGCTGGGAATAAAAAAAATTGTTTTAAAGCAAAGGCCCTAATGATTTACTGGAAATCACCTGATGGAGATGAGTTTTATGTTTGAACTTGTTTTTTGGGAATAAACCGAGAAGGGGAAAGCTGCCCAGCTTGCACTCTCCTGGCCTTGTCTGAAATGCAGTGTGGCTAAAAGTATCCAGCTAGGAATCCTTATCTCAGTCTGTATTTGTCTGGGGACCCGAGAGCCTTAGACAAGATGGATCGATCCTGCTCTATTCCCCTCCATGCTGAAGCCCCATTGGTGAGAACTTCCAGATGTCTATTGGGTCAAGCAGCCTGCTTCGCATGAGGGAGCACCAGACTGACAGCTTCAATACCCTGTGAACTTTATCCTTGTTATGAAGTTTTTTCTTCAACCACCCATCTCTGCAGAGACCCTTTTTTTTTGCCCTTTGTGTGTGTGTGTTTGTGTGCTGGGGAATCTTAAAAGGGATAGATAGTTACACTTCCAGATTACAAATTGTTTGTTAGCCAGTTCTTGCAACTTGTTTTAAAAAAGAAGTTTTGTTTTATAATAAATCAATAATTTTGAGCTTATTGAAAGAAACCCGGTTAAAGTTTTATCCTGGTAAAAAATTGGCCATTTTTTTAAACGAATTAAACATTTACGCTAATGGTGCGACCTGTGCTGTAGTGGGGCGAGATAACCTGTGCAGTCCTCCCATTCCAGTTATAACACAGTATAACCCTCATCTGTCTAGTGCAAAGTTGCCGGCTGACCACAACCTGCCTGTTAAAATGACATTTGGTATAAAGCCAGCAAGGATCAGGTGATCACTACAGGCATTTTTACCTCCCTTGCACTCCATTTTTATCCAGTGAGGGAGGTTAATTCAGAGTTTCAATAGTGTGTCAAAGTACAGTTTTATGTTAATACTCCTAGTTGTATTACTGAAAGCAGAGTAATATTAATGTTCACTAAATAGTATCAAGTTTCACTGATTAAAATAGGATAACATTTCTCCTGCATCCTCTTAATTGTTTGAATGTTTAAATAAACTGTGCAATTGATTCAGAAAAGGTCATTAAAATACATTACTTTGTATTTTCAGGCAAATTTAAAAAAAAACTATGGATTTTTAGAATTTGGTAAAATATGCAGATTTTCAATTTCTCATTTTCTGTACATTGTAATTTCATGCCACAACCCAGGATATGTGCAATCTGTGAAAGTACTGCATTGGTTCAGTTTTGATTTTAAGGAACCTAGAGACTATTCATGTTCTGGATCACTGAATCCTAACTAGGACATGACGCAAATCCATTTTTGTTTAAATATGTCTCTCATTTTGAAAAGACTTTCTGTTCATCTTGTGGAATATAAAACACACTCTTAAAGGAAGAATGCTGAACTTTATGAAGAGTGTTTAACACTTCAGCTGTTCAAATAAATAACATGGGCTTTTAAAAATGGTTCATTAGTCCTAGAAATTAGAATTTTTTTAATTAGTTAAATTCATATTACCTTAGAGTGTTTAAGCCTTTTAATATGATACAACATTAGATTTAACTGGTTCCCTGCATACTCTTCTTATCATACTTTAATGGTCAAGTAAAATAACAATAAAGCAAAAATAAATATCGCACATGCTGGAAATCAGAAATAAAAAGATAAAATGCTGAAACACTCAGCAGTTCAAGCAACATTTCTGGAGAGAAACAAGGGGCAGTAACTTCTGTGGAGTTGGGATCACTGTTGGATTGCCACTCTGCTCCTAGTTACCCTGAAATGCAGCCACACCTTTCTTGTCTGACCTTCCGACTTGGGCCAGGTCTGTGCAGTGGGTTCCTGAGGTTGTGTGTCAGGGGGAGCAGAGTCAGGTTAAGGAAGCCATTCCCCCTTTTTAATGGCACTAACAGTCATAAAGCAGGCAGATTTAAAGGTCCAATCACTTTGAGAAGTCAGAGAGAAGGTAAGTGGGTAGAATTGGGCGAAGTTAGGGGGAGTAAAGTTGGTGGTGGTTGGTTAGTAGGGGAGTGGTCAGAAGGGGGGATTAGGTGGTCAATGGGGGCTGTCGGTGTCAGTGGGGACAGTCAGTGGGTGGAGAGGGAAGTCGGGGGTTGGGATAGCCATGGGATCCTGTGGGGGTTGGCGGTGTGGTCTCATTGGCGATGGGGAGGGTAGTTGGGGAGGGCGTGTAGCCTTTTGTTTGTCACCCTTTTAAATCCAAGAAGGATAGAAAGTGGAAAGGTGAAAGGAAGGTAGGTAGTCAAGGAAGCGAAAGAGTAGTTGGAAATTCTCAGTTTTTTCTCAGAGCTGAAAGGAAGGCACTGAGGACAGAGGTGACACTCGAAAACTGAGATGTTTTCATTGTAATAAGGTTGGGCACACAAAGTCAATGTTTTGGAGGTTACAGGGAAAATCTGTTGCAGTAATTGGAATGCAGAAAAGTTCTGGAAAAAAGAGTACTGTGGGTTCTGAGATCCAGGCAGAGGAAAAAGAGTGGTTTGTGTACAGGTGAAGCAGGGAGAGTCAGTGGTAGATAAAGAAGTGGCAATGCGTTCACAACTTAAGGGAGTGCTGAGGGGCAGGTTACAGAAATGTTTCAAGATTTGGAATGTCTTTCCATGTGTAAGGGTGGAGCAGGTAAAGATATTAACATTTTAAGAGACAATGGCTAGTCAATCTTTAATATTATGGGATAGTGATATTTATTGTTAAGAGGGAGTCTTGCAGGAAAAAGTGATAATAAGATGAATTCATGGAGAAACAACAAGCATTCCATTGTGTAAGATAAATTTAAAGCGTAAGTGGAAAACAGGTGAGGTGATTGTTGGAATGGTAAAAAATTGCCCATCGAGGTTCAATTTATATCAGGTAATGATATTGATGGGTCACAGATTTTGGTGATGCCTACTGTAGCTGAGCAGTCTGTGGAGGTGCATTCAACAGAGGTGTTGCAGAAAGAACATCCTGGATTGTTTCCAGATTGTGTAGTAACAAGATCACAAACTCACATGTTAAAATGGGAAGAGGAGCTATTTAAAAGGCAGGGGCAAATTGCTGATATTTAGTTAGCTGATGCTATCTTTGTTAAGATTGTTCAGTGAGAGAGGGTGGAGGAGGATGAAGCTGAGGTGTTTAGCTGAGTTAAGTTGGCAGAAGGATCCAGGAATGAAACAGTTATATCGGACACCTTACGCAAGCAGAGGCCGAATGTATTCCAGAATGTTATTACCTTAAAGTTAATTTGTTAATGAGGAAGTGGAGGCTACCTCATGTTTCAGCAGATGAAAAATGGATGGTAGCGCACCAGATAGTTATACCATCTGGGTACAGAAATGAGATATTGAGAGTAGATCATGAAATTCCAATAGCGGACAGTTAAGAATTAAGACTCAGGCAAATATTTAAAAAAAAATTCTATTGGCCTGGATTGTATAGAGATGTAGTCAAATTCTGTAAAGCGTGTCACGTATGTCAGGTGACAGGGGAACCTCAAGCCATGATTAAACTGGCACCTTTAATTCCGATTCAAGCATTTGAGGATCCTTTTACTAGGGTCCTGATTGATTGTGTACGGCCGCTCCCTAAGACTAAAAGTGGAAATCAGCACTTGCTGACAATAATGGATGTGTCTACAAAGCATCCAGAAGTGATACCATTACGAAATATTACAGCAAAGAGAATTGTGGAAGAGTTACTAAATACCTTATCAGCTATGGTTTGCCAAAAGAAATACAATCGGATCAGGGTTCAAGGTTCATGCCACAGCTGTTTAAGGAAGTAATGAACAGTTTGGGTATAAAACAGATTAAGTTAACAGCCTATCATCCTGAATCACAAGGTGCTTTGAAAAGCTGGCATCAAACTTTAAAAACTATGATGAGGGCATGTACTCAAGACAATCCACAGGATTGGGATAGGTGAATTCCATTCTTGTTATTTGCTATTAGGGGTGCTCCTAATGGATCAACAGGATTTAGTCCTCTTGAATTAGTCTATGGTCATGAGGTAAGGGGACCATTGAAATTTATTCAAGAAAAGTTAGTGGGTCAAAATTCAGAAACTACTCACCTGGATTATGTGACAAAATTCAGAGAAAGATTGAACAGGGCATGAGAGTTAGCTAAGGAACGTTTAAAGATATCACAGCAGGTGATGAAGTTGAAGGCAGATAAGGGGGCCAGAGCTTGTAGCTTTGTTGCTGGGGAAAAAGTGCTAGTTTTATTACCAGTATTGGGTGAACTGTTAAAGGCAAAGTTTAGCGGTACTGATATCAGATGGAACACAGACTGTGTGTGGATTATCAAAATGCAAATGCAGTGACAAAAGCCGATTCATATCCTATTCCATGGTTGGAAGATTGCATTGAGAAAGTGGGACAATCAAAGTTTATCACAAAAATTGACTTGCTGAGAAGAAATAGGCAAGTACCATTAACAGAAAGAGCAAAGGAGAGATCAGTTTTTGTGACGCCAGATGGACCATATCAGTTTAAAGTTCTGCCATTTGGTATGAAAAGTGCACCAGCAACATTTCAAAGACTGACAAAGTAATTGCAGGACTGAGCAATTGTACTGTTTGTATTGACAACTTGCTACTGTTCAATCCATCGTGGGAGGGGTATTTATAACATCTGAAAGAACTGTTTGATCGACTGCAAGAAGCTAATTTGGGGTGAACTTGGCTAAGAGTGAGTTTGCAAAAGCGCAAGTTACATATCCAGGCCATATCATTGGACTTGGTAAAGTGGCTCCAAGAGTAAAAGCTGTGGTGAATTTCCCCATGCCTATAATAAAATGAGAAGTTTTGAGATCTCTGGACATGAGTGGATTTTACCGGAAGTTTATACCAAATTTTAGTAGTGTGGTTTCTCCATTGACAACTATTAAAAAAGAATAAGAAATGTCGATGGGTACAGGACTGTCAGAATGCATTTGACGGTTTAAAAACTGAGTTTACTACGACACCAGTTTTGGCAATACCTAATTACACCAAGCAATTTAAGGTGGCAGTTGACACAAGTGATGTCGGTATTGGTGCTGTGCTATTGCAAGAAGATGAAACTGAAATTGAGAAACTGATAGGATATTCTTCACGAAAGCTGAACGTACATCAGAGAAGATATTCAACCATCGAAAAGGAGACTCTGAGCCAGGTGTTAGCATTGCAGCATTTTGAGTTTTATGTTGCAAGCAATTCTTCAGAAACAGTTGTTTATATAGATCACAATCTTGTAAAATTTCTGGACAAATTTCGAGACTGAAGTGCAAAACTGTTTAGGTGGAGTTTATTACTGCAACCGTTTAATTTACAGATTATACATGTGCCTGGACGTGAAAATCTGATTGCAGATCTATTGTTGAGAGTTTAAAGCTCAAAGGAAACTAAATATTTAAAACCAATGACCCCTGTTGATACAAAGGATTTGTATATATTGCTATGTTAATGCATGCACCTGGTAATGTAATGGTTTGTGTATATAGATCAGTATAGTAAGTAATGTAAGATGGGTTGAGAAAATGAAGCTGTCTTTTAAAATTATGATGGTATATTTTTCCATAAGGATGGAAGTGTCATGAAACTATAATAAGTTTTATAATATTCTTGTGGATTATTGTAAAGTAGGTTTATGGGTGTGAGTGTAGATGGTTCGTCTGTGTGATTTAATTAAATTAGAATCAGGCTGCAAGTTTGAAATTATCAGAAAAAGTTGGGGGAAAAGGCATTTGAAATGCTAATGAGTAAACAGGTCTCAGCATGTAGGGTGTGAAGGTAATTTGTATTTTTAGATAAGTGAAAGAGTTCTTTGGGTTTCAAAGGGATTGGAGGTTCTTTGCAACTAACAAGATAAATAGGGCAAGGTTATTGTGTCTATTTTTCCCAAAAGGTACTGACCATATTGGCAACGTGAAAAATTTTGTATATTGTGAGAAAAGTACATTTCCAAAAACATATAGAATAATGGAATTTACAGATTAAAGAGAGAGCAACATATATAAAGAAGGAAAGAAGGTGATATTGTGGGGCCATATAAGAACTAAACGGAGTACGTGAAACAGCCTTGGGGTAGCCTCCATGTTTACAAATGTCTGCTGTGTCCAGTGACTAAAGTTGGAGAAAAGCTTTTGGAATCCCCCTGTCAAGTGGGAGCTGTGGTAAACTCGCTGGTTTACTTTTTAAATTTAAAATCTATTTTGGACTGTTACCTTAAAGGTGGTGTGTAGTTGGGAGTCAGTTTGATTAGAAATTTTGGGATTTGTTACAGTATTAAGTATTATGTATGTGCTTGAAATATTTTCTTTTGTTAACAAATCTTTTAATTTAGTTTTTAAAATCTCTGAAGGTGTTAGTGGACTCATGACTTCTGAATTCAGTGCCCAAATCTTCTCATAATAAATACAAATTGTGAAACCATTGTGATATCGTGGCCTAGTTGCCCTTGTGGATTTGGTCTGCCTGGCACAGCACCAGCCATTTCATAACAGGCACTCCAATGATTGAGATCAACGATTCTTCTGTGGGGGTAAGGATATGTAGTCACACCTGTTGTCTGCTGGTTAAATGCCTGCCAACTTTGCCTGAATGCCACCTTGTCCTGCAAGAAAGAGGGAAGTGGGTCAAAGACTGGTGCAGTGTGTTTGGGTGATGTGGTTCTCATGGTTAAATAGCTGCCAGTGTTGCATGCTGTAAGATGGCATTGTGAAGGTTGCTCAATGTGTAAGGGTATTGTGAAACTACGTTAAGTATGAATTGAGATTATTGGTAGATGAGTAGGGGCGTGCTGGTCCATTGAGCAGTGTCTGAGGCTAGTGGTGCAGTTGGTGCAATATGACATTTGAAGATGCATTCAGTGACATTGATCCCTTGTGAGGTTTTTATACTTTTTGCGACACTACATCCAGGTCCTTGGGGCTTGACTCCTGGCATTGACTGCCATGGCTATCTAGTCCCACTGCCTCCTGAGAGTTCGCCTGGAGGGCTTCCTATCCTGCTGTGGATATAGCAAATCTCTTATTCACTGCATCTCTTTGAACAAGGCCTCCAATGCGGCACTGGGAAAACTTGGAGGGTGCTTGCTCTCTTCCCTGTTGTGGCATTATTGAGTGTTTCCCAGCTCAGAATAAATTGGACGATGATTTCCGGCACATGCTCCAGCCACAATGTATCTCCCCTTTAATAGATACAAGTTTACTTTAAGCCCTTCAGGATTACTATCCTGTGACAATTTTATGTACCCTGCTGACATGTGCAACCGCTCAAAGGCACGTTTAGCGCTGGCTGCATGCTATAATCATTAATTAGCAAGCAGCACAAAGCTGCCATGCTGCTTTTATCAGAAGAAACAGGCTCGAGTTAATCTCGCATCATGATTCTTGCACCTATTTTTGTGGGCTATTTAATTTTTCCCCCATTATATCTTAGTTCTGGTAGCATCCTTGGAAATCTCTTTTACACTTTTTGCGCTGTTGCTATGTCCTTTTTATACTGTGGCGTTCAGAACTGCGCACTGTACTGAGTGTACCCTGACAAAGCCTTATACAAGCTTAACATAAGCTCATTACTTTTGAATTATATGCACCTAGAAATAAATCCCAGTGCTTTGTTAGCATTTTAAATTGTGATGCTGTTTCAATGATTTGTTGACCTGCATCCCTAGATCCTATTGTTCTTCTACCTTATTCAGTTTCTTATTTTCTTAGTCATAGGAGATGCTTCTGCTTTTCCTACCAACAGCTCACATTTATAACTGTTAAAATTCATTTGCCACTTAACTGCCAGTCTGCAGATTTTCTAACATTATATTACATTGCAATTTTCCCCAATGCTAGCTATCACCAGTGCTCTCAGGATTTGGTACATCAGTAAATTTTGATGAGTTACTTATTCCTAAATCCAAATTATTAATGTAAATTATCAATAACAGTGGGTCCAGCATTGTTCCTTGTAGAACACTGATTTCTGTCATCTTCCAATATGAATATCTACCCTTTATCCCTGCTCTCTGCTTTCTATTTTTTTAGCCAATTTCTATCCATTCAATATTTGTCACCTGATTCCACATGCTGGACCTTATTGGCCCTTTCAACATCTAACTACATTACTTCTATTGCTTTACCCTTGTTTATTCTTTCTGTTACCTCCAGGGAATTCTTTCAGGTTAGTTACGCATGACTTGGCATTTTGGAATCCGCACTACTGTATTTTTATTATAGTTTTCGTCATTAAGTGCTCTTCTGTCACCTAATATGGATTCTAGTATCTTTCCTATCCCTGATGTTAAGCTGGCTGATCTATAGTTCCAGGTTTTGTTCTATCTCCTTTTTTTTGTAAGTAAGAATAATGTTAGATGTCTGCCAGTCCTCTGGCATCCCCTATATAGATATAATGCTGCTGCCATCCTGCTATCCCCTCTCTAGTTTCCTTCTGCACGCTTGGATGCATATCATCTGTACCTGGGATTTTTATCCTCTTTTAATTTTGCTAGTTTGTCAACTGTTTTCTCCCTTTCTATTCCAACTATATTAATATTTTTAAGCTTATTCAGTAGTGGTGTCAGCTTAGTTATCTTCTTTAGAACACTTTATCATATATTTATATTCTTTGATAATTTAGTTTCATAATTTCTCTTCGCCTTTCTGATTATTTTAACTTTACTCCCCTCCTATTTTAGTATCTAAGTGTTACTTATTTTTTTTTCTTTAGGTTCAATTTTTCCTTAAATCTTGATTCATTCATAGTGCCTCATAATTAGTTTGTTTGTTTTGGCTTTTAGTGGAATACTACTCTTGAACTCTATTGATTACCCTTTTAATGATTTCCAATTGTTTTTCTATTTCTTTATTTTTCAAGATTTTCTCCCCATTTACCTTCTTTAGTTCCATCTTCATAACTGCTGTTTTTGAATTTATTATTTTAGCCTTTGTGCTATTTACGTCTTAATCTTCAATTTTACTATGCTGTGATCGGTATTACTAAGTTGCATCTCCTACTCTTATTTCTTCTATCAGTTCTGGTTCATTACCTATTACAAGATCCAGTGGTGATTCATTTCTTGTTGGATTTTGTATGTACTGAGTTAGAAATGAGCCTTATATACACTGTAAAAGCTCAATTATCTTTTGTCCTTTAGCTGTTTCTTCCTGGTAGTTTATTTGGGGATAGTTGAAATCTTCCAGGGCAGTTGTTGTCTTGCTCACCTCATGGATTTACCAACATAGTTTTTACTTTAATTTCCTTCCACTTTTTGTGGGAGACCCTATTAGACTGATGGATCCCTTATTTTTCAATTCAGTCCAGATAGATTCTTCATTTTACTCGTAGTTATATCCTTTTTTTCCCTCCTGCAGTAAATTATCTGTATCGAGTACAGCTACACCCTTCCTTCCTTCTCTGTCCCCCTTTATGTGTTTTATCCTGCAGCCTATCTTATTCTCTATATAGCCTCGTTTCAGTCATCCCTACTCTATTAGGATCCTTCCTACAAGTTATTATCTCTAGTTCATCCAATTTGTTTTGAATACAATATACATTGCTGTATGAACAGTTTAAATTGTTTTTATTTATTGTTTTGATGCTTTTAGCAGTTATTTTACCGTTATTCTCAATGACTTTATCCAATCTGTGATGTTTTGAGAGTTATTCTTATTCCTTCCTTGAGTTATTCTTATTCCTTCCTTTAGATTCTTTTATAATCTCTTTCCCTGATTCTTTTATTGTTAGCTTTCTGTTATTTTGATCTGTTAAGCTGTCCCCCAAGTCAGCCCCACTGACTTACAAACCTTTTTATCCTTTCTGCCAGGTCCTTGGTCAGAGCCTGGATCAGATGAAGCCCCTCCCAATGATATGGTTCCTTCCTGTCCCATGAAATGGAGCACCTTTTTCCCACTCCAGTCCTTTGGTCATGTTTTTCACTCCTATTGTTACAGTGATATTTTTGTAATTATAAAATATGTCAATTAGTTTTTTTCTTTGTTGCAGAATCTGAGGGAAACATTGTCTTGTTTTTCTTTTTAGTTTAACGGGTTACTTTTATTAATTAAACTTATTTTTTTTCCTGACATGACCAAACCCTGCTTTGCCCTTAATAAATTTAGTGTGGTGCAGCTTTTGAGTTTTGAATGTGTCCAAATCTCCATCTGAAGGAGAAGTAATGGCTTATTATTGCAATCCTACTTGTTCAAAGGATGTCTTTCATTTGACCTGGCCATCTCCCATCATGTATGAGTGTGCTTTAGATCACAAACTCTAGTCTAACAATCCGTGGCTCTACTATCAGCTCTAAAAATAAACAAATACAAAAAAAATCACATTGAACAATAATTAAACAGAATTTCAGGAGTAAGTTTCAATTTGGATGTATTTTGGGAACATATTAAATATGATTTTTAAGTCCATACAGTTTCAACATGAATTCAGTAGAAAATTCAAAAAATGTGTGCTGTCAATTTTGTGCATTTTTTCGTTATAACACATTTGAATTGTAATTATCTTATTTGGTAAGTTCACCAAAAACAAAATTACAGCAAAAAGTATCAATCTGTAAATGTAGAAAAGCAATAGATATACTGTCACGATTTAAGAGTACAATTTCCAATCTAATTTGATTGAAATAATTCATTTTTGTAAATTGTAACATTTCAATTCCAATTAGTTTGATTTGCTGTTTATATACTTCACATAAATAATCAGTTTGAACTGTTTCCCAGAAGTCAAAATTAATTCATAATTGTACATAACCCATGGTAGTCAGCTTCGCACAGCTCTTTGCTTCCCATTAATTGATTGTTTTAGTCAAAATACTTTGAATGATATTAACCAGTAAATGAATTTGTTGTTATATGTTTATGATTCTAATAAACACTAATGGAGGTATGAAATGCCTACAAATGCCAAGTTTTTCATATAGTTCTTATTATTGTATAATGAAAGAATGTTATTCCCTGTCAAATAATTTTAGAAAAGCTTGAATAAGAAAATTCAATATAAATTTTACAGTCCAACAAGGGGAGGAGGCTTTGCTGGATCTGGTTCTGGGGAACGAGGTACGTCTAGTGGATCAAGTATCAGTAGGGGAGCATTTAAGGAACAATGATAATCAGAATCACAGAATCACACAGCGCAGAAGAGGCCCTTCGGGCCATCGAGTCTGCACTGACATGTGAGAAATACCTGACCTACCTACCTAATTCCAGACCGTCACCAACTCTGGGTAAAAAAAATTTTCCCCTCATCCCCCCCTAAACCCCCAGCCCCTCACCTTGAACTTATGTCTCTTTGTGACTGATTCTTCAACTAAGGGGAACAGCTGCTCCCTATCCACCCTGTCCATGCCCCTCATAATCTTGTACACCTCAATCAGATCGCCCCTCAGTCTTCTCTGCTCCAACGAAAACAACCCAAGTCTATCCAACCTTTCTTCATAATTTAAGTATTTCATCCCAGGCACCATCCTGGTGAATCTCCTCTGCACCCCCTCCAGTGCAATCACATCCTTGTGGTGTAGTGACCAGAACTGCACACAGTACTCCAGCTCAACATACTCTGAGCAATACTCCAGAGTATAGAACTCACCAAGGTTCTATACAACTCCAACACGACCTCCCTACTTTTGTAATCTATGCCTTGATGGATAAAGGCAAGTGTCCCATATGCCTTTTTCACCACCCCACTAACATGACCCTCTGCTTTCAGAGATCTATGGACACACACGCCAAGGTCCCTTTGTTCCTCAGAACTTCCTGGTGTCATGCCGTTCATTGAATACTTCCTTGTCAAATTACTCGTTCGAAAGTGTATCAACTCTCACTTTTCAGGGTTAAATCCCATCTGCCACTTATCTGCCCATTTGACCATCCCATCTATATCTCCCTGTAGCCCAAGACACTCAACCTTACTGTCATCCGCAACCTTACTAATCCTACCCCCCACATAGTCATCTATGTCATTTATATAAATGACAAATAATAGGGCACCAAGCACAAATCCCCGTGGTATGTCACTGGAGACTGGCATCCAGTCACTAAAGCATCCTTCTGTTATCACTCTCTGTCTCCTACAACTAAGTCAATTTTGATTCCACCTTATCAAATTAACCTGTATCCCATGTGCATTTGCCTTCTTTATAAGTCTCCCATGTGGGACCTTGTCAAAGGCTTTGCTGAAATCCATATAAACTACATCAACTACACTACCCTCATCTATGCATCTGGTCACCTCAAAAATTTCAATCAAATTTGTTAGGCATGACCTCCCTCTGACAAAGCCATGCTGACGATCCCTGATCAAACCTTGCCTCTCCAAGTGGAGATAGATTCTCTCCTTCAGAATTTTCTCCAATAGTTTCCCTACCACTGGCATGAAACTCACTGGCCTGTAGTTCCCTGGCTTATCTGTATAACCCTTCTTAAATAGCGGAACCACATTAGCTGTTCTCAGTCCTCTGGCACCTCCCCCGTGGCCAGAGAGGAATTAAAAATTTGGGTTAGAGCCCCTGCGATCTCCTCCCTTGTCTCCCTCAGCAGTCCATAGGCTGGCTATGGAAAAGGGAAAAGAGCAATCTGGAGTATAAGTAATTAATTGGGGGAGGACCCACTTCAATAGGGCGGGAATAGATCTAACCCATGAAAATTGGAATGAAAGGTTAGCGGACAAAACTATAATTGAACAATGTGTTGCAATTAAAGAGGAGATAGTTCAGATACAGTCAAGGTGCATTCCCACAAGAGGGAAAGATAGGGCAAACAAATCCAGAGCTCCCTAGATGACAAAAGTGATGGAGAGTAATATGAAACCGAAAAAGGATACATATGACAGATGTCAGGTGGATCATATAATTGGGACCCAGGCTGAATATAGAAGGTCCATGAGGAATTGAAAAAAATAAAAAAGAGAAGCAAAGAGTGAGTATGAGAAGAGGCAGGCAGCTAACATTAAAGGGAATCAAATAGCCTTCTACATGTACATGAACAGCATAAGGAGGAACAAGCAGATTAGCTACCTAAAAGGGAACTTATGTATGGAGCCAGGAGGCATGGCTGACGTGCCATATGAGTACATTGTATCAGTCTTTACCACGGAAAAATATGCTAGTGTTATGATATGGCAGGTGGTATTTGCCAGGCTGACCAAATCCCAAAGGGACACTTGCCCACGCTATCACAATGTTTTTGCAATTTGTATTTATTACGAGAAGGTTTATGCACTGAAGTCGGAATTATCGAGACCACTAGAAACTTCAGAGATTTTAAAGATTAAATTAAAATATTTATTAACAAAAGAAAAAATAACTTAAACATACAAGATTACAGTTACACAGGCACATGTAGTTTTATAATAGTTCTCAAGATTTCTACTTAACTAAATTCTTAACTACACACTCCTTTCAGGCAATGCTCCAAATAGATTCTTAATCTATAAAACATCCAGCAATATTACCACAAGCACCGACTGTTGCTGTAAGGGAGGGATTTCACAGCTTCTTTCTCCCTCTCACTCTACAGTGGAACACAACCCTGGTTACTGGCACAGCAAACTTTTCCAGGGTCACTATAGGCTTTTTCCCACAGATCTATTTCACAGCACACCTTTAAAGACCTCACAAGGACATTCCCCATACAGCTTTCCATCTTTCTTTAAATATATTTTCTCCCTTTTGATCTGCAAATTCCGTTGTTTCACCTTGTTTTAGAAATTACTTTTCCCAGAATATAAAAACCTTTCATGTTATCATTATAGCCAGCACTTTCAGGAAAAATAAACTTAATAGTTTTGCCTTATTTATCATGCCAGTTGTAAACTGGCATTTATTATGTCTCTTTGAAAGTCAAGCAACCTCTCAATTAATCTAAAAATGCAAATTCCATTCACACTGTATCTGGTGAGACTTCATCCTAGCTTACCTCTCTCCATTTCAAATGCCTGTTTTATACCTAACCCCGTTTATTGAGTCTGACTGTCTGCGGTTTCATCAAACTAGACACATACACAAACATACACACACAACACAGCCCCCATAAGCCTGCTTTAAAGTATCCCACAGTAATATGGGGAAAAAATTATCTTTCCTTTACACCTCCATCCTTATAGAAAAATGAAGTCATAATTCTAAAAGACACTTTCATTTCCGCAACCCATTTCACATTATTTACTATACTTATGTATACACACAAAACTATTACACTACCTGGCACTTGCATTAACAGGGCAAAGCCTCCATATCGACAGAGGTCATTTCAGTTCAGTGTCTATGTTTTAAATATCCAATTACTTTTGAACTTTAAACCCTTGACAATGTATCTGCAGTTAAGTTTCCTTGTCCAACCACATGTATAACCTGTAAATTAAATGGTTGTAATAAATTCCATCAGAACAGCCTTGCACTCCGGTCTCTAAATTTGTCCAGATATTCTACAGGATTGTGGCCTGTAAAAACAATTGTTTCCGAAAAATTGCTTGCAACATAAACCTCGAAATGCTGCAACGCTAACACAGACCAAGTGTCCCTTATTCGATTGTTGAGTATCTTTTTGATATGCATTCAGCTTCCGTGAAAAATATCCTGCTGGCCCTTCGATTCCTGTTTCACCCCGCCATCAACATCCTGGGAGTTGCCATTGGCCAGAAACTGAACTGGACTAGCCATATAAATACTGTGGCTACAAGAGCAAGACAGAGGCTAGGAATCACGCAACGAGTAACTCACCTCCTGACTCCCCAAAGCCAGTCCACCATCTACAAGGTACAAGTCAGGAGTGTGATGGAATACTCTCCACTCGCCTGGATGAGTGCAGCTCCCACAACACTCAGGAAGCTTGACAGCATCCAGTGCAAAGCAGCCTGCTTAATTGGCACCACATCCACAAACATTCACTCCCTCCACCATCGACACACAGTAGCAGCAGTGTGTACCATCTACAAGATGCACCACAGGAATTCACCAAGACTTCTTAGACAGCACCTTCCAAACCCATGACCACTACCATCTAGAAGGACAGGGGCAGCAGATAGATGGGAACATCACCACCTGGAAGTTCCCCTTCAAGTCACTCATCATCCTGACTTGGAAATATATCACTATTCCTTCACAGTTGCTGGGCCAAAATCCTGGAACTCCCTTCCTAACAGGATTGTGGGTGTACCTGCACCACATGGACTATAGCAGTTCAAGAAGGCAGCTCACCACCACCACCTCAAGGGCAACAATAGATGGGCAATAAATGCTGGTTTCACCAGTGACGCCTACATCCCATGAATTAATTTTTTTAAAATGCAGTTCTTAGAGAAGTAATTCTTTTGGGAGAATTTAAAGCTTCACTCCCTTTGGTAGTTAGAACTCATGTAGAAGAACAGAGGGTTAAAACAGTTAGGCAGGGAGCAGAGATAGATGATGATTATGAGCTAGCCCATGATGCAAAAACTTTTTCTCGTCACCCTTTTAAATTTGAGAAGGATAAAAAGTGGGAAGGTGAAAAGAAGGCACGTAATCAGGGAGGAGAAGGGGCAGCTGGAAATTTTCAGGAAGTTTCTTCTCAGACCAGAAAGGAAGGTGCTTACCTCCTGGAACTCCTCCCTAACAGCACTGTGGCTGCACCTATACCACATGGACTGTAGCAGCTCACCACCACCTCAGGGGTAGTTAGGGATGGGGAATTAATGCTTGCCCAGCCAGCGAAACCCACATCCCGTGAATGAATAAAAAAAAGCACCAGTGCCCAAATCACTTGTCTCAATTGCCAACGTAAATTGCTTGGCATGATTAGGTGCTGCCAAAACTGGTGTAGTAGTCAACTCAGTTTTTAAATTCTCAAATGCGTTCTGACACCTGTGTCCACTGAAATTTTGTGATTTTTTTTTAGTAGTTCAGTCAATGTAGCAACCAAACTGCTAAAATTTGGTACAAACTTCTGATAAAATCCACTCATGCCCAGAAATCTCTCACTTTTTTGTAGGCACTGGGAAATTTGCGATGGCGTTTACTTTCACAACTTATGGGGCCACCTGACCATGTCCAACGGTATGGTCTAAATACGTAACTTGCACTTTTGCAAACTCACTCTTAGCCAAGTTCACCACTAAATTAGTTTCTTGCAGTTGATCAAACAGTTCTTTCAGATGCTGTAAATGCTTCTCCCATGTTTAACTAAATGCTACCAAGTTGTCAATATAAACAGCACAATAACTCAGTCCTGTAATTACTTTATTTGTCAGTCTTTGGAATGTTGCTGGTGCTCCTTCATACCAAATGGCATAACTTTAAACTGATACAGTCCATCTGGCATTACAAAAATGGATATCTGCTTTGTTCTTTCTGATAACGGTACTTGCCAATATCCTCGCAGTGAGTCAATTTTTGTGATGAACTCTGTCCCACTTTCTCAATACAATCTTCCAGCCTTGGAATAGGATATGAATCCATTTTTGTCACTGCATTTACTTTTCGATAATCCTCACAGTCCTTGTGCTCCATCTGGTTTCGGCACCATCACAATAGGTGAACTCCAGTTACTGCATCTAGACTTTATGATGTCATTTTGAAGCAGGAATTTGATTACTTTTTGCACTTGAGCTAATTTTACTAGATTTAATCCATAAAGATGTTGCCTTATTGAAACAGAGTCTTCCACATCTAGATTATGCATAGCTAAATTTGTCTTCCCCAGTTTATGGCCACAAGAAGTTTTGTATGACTGCAGTAGCTTTTCCAAATCACTTTGACACTTGTCTAGAAGGTAATATCTAGAATATTTATTAAATAATTTACTTCACAGTCTCTTTTCAATTCTGTAAGGTCCACTAAACCTTGACTTTAAGGGCTCTCCTGACATTGGCAACAATACTAATGCCTTCTCTCCAGCAACAAAACTATAAGCTTTTTCCCTATTATCTGCACTTCATCACCTGCTGTGATATCTTTAAATGTTCCTTAGCTAACTCAGATGCTCTGTTCAATCTTTCTCTGAATTTTGTCACGTAACCCAGGAGTGTAGTTTCCGAACTTTGACCCACTAGCTTCTCCTGAATCAACTTATGTGGTCTTGACTACGTGCTCTCACCTTAGTTTTCAAAGTTGGATGCCATCTTTCTAAAGCACCTTGTGATTCAGGGTGATAAACTGATGGCTTAAACAGCTTAATCCCCAGGCTGTTCATTACTTCCTTAAACAGTTGTGACATGAAATTCAAATCCTGATCCGACTATTTCTTTTGGTAACCCATATCTTGTAAAAAATTTGGTTAACTCCTCTACAATCCTATTTGCTGTAATATTTCAAAAAGGTATCGCTTCTGGAAATCTTGTAGATACATCCATGATTGTCAGCAAGTTCTGATTTCCACTTTTGTTCTTGAGGAAGGGCCCTACGCAATCAATCAGGACTCTGGTAAAAGGCTCCTCAAATGCTGGAATTGGAATTAAAGGTGCAGGTTTAATCAATGCTTGAGGTTTTCCTGTCACCTGACGTGTGACATGTTCCACAGAAGTTGACTAAATCTTTATGCAGTGCCGGCCAATTGAAGTATTTTTGTATTTTCGCTTGAGTTTTCCTAATTCCTAAATGTCTTGATACTGAAATTTCATGAGCCACTCTCAATATTTCATTTCTATATCCAGATGGGATTATTATTTGATGTACTCCTGCCCACTTCTCATCTGCTGGAATATGAGATGGTCTCCATTTCCTCAACACGTTATCTTTAAAGTAACAACATTCTGGAATACATTCTGCTTCTGTTTCCGAATAAGCTACCTGATATAACTGCTTTATTCGCGGATCTTTTTGTTGTAACTCTTCCAATTGCACTGAGCTAAACAATTCAGCTTAAATCTCTTTAACCTTCTCTTTCTGAACAGTCTTTTCAAAGACAGATCCAGCTAAATGGATGTCAGTATCCTTCCCCTGTCTTTTAAATTCTTCCTCTTCCTGTTTCAACCTGTGAGTTTGTGATCTTATTACTGCACAATCTGGAAACAATCCATAATGTTCTTTCTACAACATTTCTGTTGATTATGTCTCCACAGGCTGCTCGACTACAGTAGGCGTCACCAACATCAGTGACCTGGCTATATCATTACCTAGGATAAATTGAATCCCTGCAATGGGTTTCTACCACCACAATCACCTCTCCTGTTTTCAACTTACTTTCTAAATTTACCTTCCACAATGGAATAGGCTTAGTATCCCCATTAATTCCACTTATTACCACTCTTTCCTGCAATACCCCCTCTGGACAATAAATAGCACTGTGCTGTAACATTAAAGACTGACTAGCCCCTGTTTCCCTTAAAATTTTAATATCTTTGCCTGCTCCATCTTGTACACATGGAAAGCCTTTCCCTTCACATACAAAATCGTTCAACATTTCTGTAACCTGCCCTTCAGAACTCCCTTGGGTAAATTGTGAACACATTGCCACCTCTTTACCTACCACTGATTCTTCCAGCTTCCTCTGTACACAAAAGACTGGCTTTTCTTGCTTCTGGCTCTCAGAACCCACAGTACTCTTATTCCCAGAACTTTCCTGTGTTCCAATTACTGCAATAGGTTTTCCCTGTAGCCTCCAACACATTGACTTTGTGTGCCCAACCTGATTAAAAGCATTAGAAGCATTATTTCTACCCTCAGCACTTGGAAGAAAACTTCCTGGTGATGGTGTTCCCATCTCTCTGCTGCCCTTGTCCTTCAAGATGGTAGTGGTCGTGGGTTTGGAAGGTTCTATCTAAGGAGCCTTGGTGAATTCCTGTGGTGCATCTTGTAGATGGTACACACTGCTGCTACTGTGTGTCAGTGGGGGAGGGAGTGAATGTTTGTGGATGTGGTGCCAATCAAGCAGGCTGCTTTGTCCTGGACAGTATCAAGCTTCTTGAATGTTGTTGGAGCTCTACTCATCCAGGTGAGTGAAGAGTACTTCATCACACTCCTGACCTGACCCTTGTAGGTGGTGGACAGGCTTTGGAGAGCCAGGAGGGCAGTTACTGCAGAATCCCCAGCCTCTGGAATGCTCTTGTAGTATTTATATGGCAAGTCCAGTTCAGTTTCTGGCCAATGGTGACTCCCAGGATGTTGATAGTGGGAAATTCAGTGATGGTAATGCTATTGAACGTCAAGGAGCAATGGTTAGATTCTCACTTGTTGGGGATGGTCATTGCCTGACACGTGTGGTGCAAATGTTACTTGTCACTTGTCAGCCCAAGCCTGGATATTGTCCAGGTCTTGCTGCATTTGGACATGGACTGCTTCAGTATCTGAGGAGTTTGCAAATGGTGCTGAACATTGTGCAATCATCAGCGGACATCCCCACTTCTGACCTTATGATGGAAGGAAGGTCATTGATGAAGCAGCTGAAGATGGTTGGGCGTATAGGACACTGCCCTGAGGAACTCCTGCTGTGTTGTCCTGGAGCTGAGATGACTGACCTCCAACAACCACAACCATCATCCTTTGTGCTAGGTATGACTCCAACCAGTGGAGAGTTTTCCCCCAATTCCCATTGACTCCAATTTTGCTAGGGCTCCTTGATGCCACACTCGGTC